>NC_090444.1:1380088862-1380426122 GCF_031143425.1 Pleurodeles waltl | reverse complement strand
ATTTTTGAAAGAAAACAGTGGTGTTTTTTGCGAAGTGCCTACCTGTAGATTTTGGCCTCTAGCTCAGCCGGCACCTAGGGAAACCTACCGAACCTGTGCATTTCGGAAAACTAGAGACCTAGGGGAATCCAAGGAGGGGTGACTTGCGGGGATTGGACCAGGTTCTGTTACCCAGAATCCTTTGCGAAACCTCAAAATTTGGCTAAAAAAAACACATGTTCCTCACATTTCTGTGGCAGAAAGTTCTGGAATCTGAGAGGAGCCACAAATTTCTTTCCACCCAGCGTTCCTCCAAGACTCCCGATAAAAATGATGCCTCACTTGTGTGGGTAGGCCTAGCGCCCGCGACAGGAAACGCCCCAAAGCGCAACGTGGACACATCCAAATATTTGAAAGAAAACAGAGGTGTTTTTTGCGAAGTGCCTACCTGTAGATTTTGGCGTCTAGCTCAGCCGGCACCTAGGGAAACCTACCAAACCTGTGCATTTCTGAAAACTAGAGACCTAAGGGAATCCAAGGAGGGGTGACTTGCTGGGCTTGGACCGGGTTCTGTTACCCAGAATCCTTTGCGAACTTCAAAATTTGGCTAAAAAAACACATGTTCCTCACATTTCTGTGGCAGAAAGTTTTGGAATCTGAGAGGAGCCACAAATTTCCTTCCACCCAGCGTTCCCCCAAGTCTCCCGAGAAAAATGATACCTCTCTTGTGTGGGTAGGCCTAGCGCCCGCGACAGGAAACGCCCCAAAGCGCAACGTGGACACATCCACATTTTTGAAAGAAAACAGAGGTGTTTTTTGCGAAGTGCCTACCTGTAGATTTTGGCCTCTAGCTCAGCCAGCACCTAGGGAAACCTACCAAACCTGTGCATTTCTGAAAACTAGAGACCTAGGGGAATCCAAGGAGGGGTGACTTGCGGGGATTGGACCAGGTTCTGTTACCCAGAATCCTTTGCGAAACCTCAAAATTTGGCTAAAAAAACACATGTTCCTCACATTTCTGTGGCAGAAAGTTCTGGAATCTGAGAGGAGCCACAACTTTCTTTCCACCCAGCGTTCCCCCAAGACTCCCGATAAAAATGATACCTCACTTGTGTGGGTAGGCCTAGCGCCCGCGACAGGAAACGCCCCAAAGCGCAACGTGGACACATCCAAATATTTGAAAGAAAACAGAGGTGTTTTTTGCGAAGTGCCTACCTGTAGATTTTGGCGTCTAGCTCAGCCGGCACCTAGGGAAACCTACCAAACCTGTGCATTTCTGAAAACTAGAGACCTAAGGGAATCCAAGGAGGGGTGACTTGCGGGGCTTGGACCAGGTTCTGTTACCCAGAATCCTTTGCGAACCTCAAAATTTGGCTAAAAAAACACATGTTCCTCACATTTCTGTGGCAGAAAGTTCTGGAATCTGAGAGGAGCCACAAATTTCCTTCCACCCAGCGTTCCCCCAAGTCTTCCGATAAAAATGATGCCTCACTTGTGGGTAGGCCTAGCGCCCGCGACAGGAAACGCCCCAAAGCGCAATGTGAACACATCCACATTTTTGAAAGAAAACAGAGGTGTTTTTTGCGAAGTGCCTACCTGTAGATTTTGGCCTCTAGCTCAGCCGGCACCTAGGGAAACCTACCAAACCTGTGCATTTCTGAAAACTAGAGACCTAAGGGAATCCAAGGAGGGGTGACTTGCTGGGCTTGGACCGGGTTCTGTTACCCAGAATCCTTTGCGAACTTCAAAATTTGGCTAAAAAAACACATGTTCCTCACATTTCTGTGGCAGAAAGTTTTGGAATCTGAGAGGAGCCACAAATTTCCTTCCACCCAGCGTTCCCCCAAGTCTCCCGAGAAAATGATACCTCTCTTGTGTGGGTAGGCCTAGCGCCCGCGACAGGAAACGCCCCAAAGCGCAACGTGGACACATCCACATTTTGAAAGAAAACAGAGGTGTTTTTTGCGAAGTGCCTACCTGTAGATTTTGGCCTCTAGCTCAGCCAGCACCTAGGGAAACCTACCAAACCTGTGCATTTCTGAAAACTAGAGACCTAGGGGAATCCAAGGAGGGGTGACTTGCGGGGATTGGACCAGGTTCTGTTACCCAGAATCCTTTGCGAAACCTCAAAATTTGGCTAAAAAAACACATGTTCCTCACATTTCTGTGGCAGAAAGTTCTGGAATCTGAGAGGAGCCACAACTTTCTTTCCACCCAGCGTTCCCCCAAGACTCCCGATAAAAATGATACCTCACTTGTGTGGGTAGGCCTAGCGCCCGCGACAGGAAACGCCCCAAAGCGCAACGTGGACACATCCAAATATTTGAAAGAAAACAGAGGTGTTTTTTGCGAAGTGCCTACCTGTAGATTTTGGCGTCTAGCTCAGCCGGCACCTAGGGAAACCTACCAAACCTGTGCATTTCTGAAAACTAGAGACCTAAGGGAATCCAAGGAGGGGTGACTTGCGGGGCTTGGACCAGGTTCTGTTACCCAGAATCCTTTGCGAACCTCAAAATTTGGCTAAAAAAACACATGTTCCTCACATTTCTGTGGCAGAAAGTTCTGGAATCTGAGAGGAGCCACAAATTTCCTTCCACCCAGCGTTCCCCCAAGTCTTCCGATAAAAATGATGCCTCACTTGTGGGTAGGCCTAGCGCCCGCGACAGGAAACGCCCCAAAGCGCAATGTGGACACATCCACATTTTTGAAAGAAAACAGAGGTGTTTTTTGCGAAGTGCCTACCTGTAGATTTTGGCCTCTAGCTCAGCCGGCACCTAGGGAAACCTACCAAACCTGTGCATTTCTGAAAACTAGAGACCTAGGGGAATCCAAGGAGGGTTGACTTGCGGGGCGCAGACAAGGTTCTGTTACCCAGAATCCTTTGCGAACCTCAAAATTTGGCTAAAAAAACACATGTTCCTCACATTTCTGTGGCAGAAAGTTCTGGAATCTGAGAGGAGCCACAAATTTCCTTCCACCCAGTGTTCCCCCAAGTCTCCCGATAAAAATGATACCTCACTTGTGTGGGCAGGCCTAGCGCTCGAGACAGGAAACGCCCCAAAGCGCAACGTGGACACATCCACATTTTTGAAATAAAACAGAGGTGTTTTTTGCGAAGTGCCTACCTGTAGATTTTGGCCTCTATCTCAGCCGGCACCTAGGGAAACCTACCAAACCTGTGCATTTCTGAAAACTAGAGACCTAGGGGAATCCAAGATGGGGTGACTTGCAGGGCTCGGACCAGGTTCTGTTACCCAGAATCCTTTGCAAACCTTAAAATTTGGCTAAAAAAACACAAGTTCCTCACATTTCTGTGGCAGAAAGTTCTGGAATCTGAGAGAAGCCACAAATTTCCTTCCACCCAGCGTTCCCCCAAGTCTCCCGATAAAAATGATACCTCACTTGTGTGGGTAGGTCTAGCGCCCGCAACAGGAAACCCCCCAAAGCGCAACGTGGACACATCCAAATTTTTGAAAGAAAACAGAGGTGTTTTTTGCGAAGTGCCTACCTGTAGATTTTGGCCTCTATCTCAGCTGGCACCTAGGGAAACCTACCAAACCTGTGCATTTCTGAAAACTAGAGACCTAGGGGAATCCAAGGAGGGTTGACTTGCGGGGCTCGGACCAGGTTCTGTTACCCAGAATCCTTTGCGAACCTCAAAATTTGGCTAAAAAAACACATGTTCCTCACATTTCTGTGGCAGAAAGTTCAGGAATCTGAGAGGAGCCACAAATTTCCTTCCACCCAGCGTTCCCCCAAGCCTCCCGATAAAAATTATACCTCACTTGTGTGGGCAGGCCTAGCGCCCGCGACAGGAAACGCCCCAAAGCGCAACGTGGACACATCCAACTTTTGGAAAGAAAACAGAGGTGTTTTTTGCGAAGTGCCTACCTGTAGATTTTGGCCTCTAGCTCACCCGGCACCTAGGGAAACCTACTAAACCTGTGCATTTCTGAAAACTAGAGACCTAGGGGAATCCAAGATGGGGTGACTTGCGGGGCTCGGACCAGGTTCTGTTACCCAGAATCCTTTGCAAACCTTAAAATTTGGCTAAAAAAACACATGTTCCTCACATTTCTGTGGCAGAAAGTTCTGGAATCTGAGAGAAGCCACAAATTTCCTTCCACCCAGCGTTCCCCCAAGTCTCCCGATAAAAATGATACCTCACTTATGTGGGTAGGCCTAGCGCCCGCGACAGGAAACGCCCCAAAGCGCAACGTGGACACATCCACATTTTTGAAAGAAAACAGAGGTGTTTTTTGCGAAGTGCCTACCTGTAGATTTTGGCCTCTAGCTCAGCCGGCACCTAGGGAAACCTACCGAACCTGTGCATTTCTGAAAACTAGAGACCTAGGGGAATCCAAGGAGGGGTGACTTGCGGGGATTGGACCAGGTTCTGTTACCCAGAATCCTTTGCGAAACCTCAAAATTTGGCTAAAAAAACACATGTTCCTCACATTTCTGTGGCAGAAAGTTCTGGAATCTGAGAGGAGCCACAAATTTCTTTCCACCCAGCGTTCCCCCAAGACTCCCGATAAAAATGATACCTCACTTGTGTGGGTAGGCCTAGCGCCCGCGACAGGAAACGCCCCAAAGCACAACGTGGACACATGCAAATATTTGAAAGAAAACAGAGGTGTTTTTTGCGAAGTGCCTACCTGTAGATTTTGGCGTCTAGCTCAGCCGGCACCTTTGGAAACCTACCAAACCTGTGCATTTCTGAAAACTAGAGACCTAAGGGAATCCAAGGAGGGGTGACTTGCGGGGCTTGGACCGGGTTCTGTTACCCAGAATCCTTTGCGAACCTCAAAATTTGGCTAAAAAAACACATGTTCCTCACATTTCTGTGGCAGAAAGTTCTGGAATCTGAGAGGAGCCACAAATTTCCTTCCACCCAGCGTTCCCCCAAGTCTTCCGATAAAAATGATACCTCACTTGTGTGGGTAGGCCTAGCGCCCGCGACAGGAAACGCCCCAAAGCGCAACGTGGACACATCCACATTTTTGAAAGAAAACAGAGGTGTTTTTTGCGAAGTGCCTACCTGTAGATTTTGGCCTCTAGCTCAGCCGGCACCTAGGGAAACCTACCAAACCTGTGCATTTCTTAAAACTAGAGACCTAGGGGAATCCAAGGAGGGTTGACTTGCGGGGCTCAGACCAGGTTCTGTTACCCAGAATCCTTTGCGAACCTCAAAATTTGGCTAAAAAAACACATGTTCCTCACATTTCTGTGGCAGAAAGTTCTGGAATCTGAGAGGAGCCACAAATGTCCTTCCACCCAGCGTTCCCCCAAGTCTCCCGATAAAAATGATACCTCACTTGTGTGGGTAGGCCTAGCGCCCGCTACAGGCAACGCCCCAAAGCGCAACGTGGACACATCCAAATTTTTGAAAGAAAACAGAGGTGTTTTTTGCGAAGTGCCTACCTGTAGATTTTGGCCTCTAGCTCAGCCGGCACCTAGGGAAACCTACCGAAGCTGTGCATTTCTGAAAACTAGAGACCTAGGGGAATCCAAGGAGGGGTGACTTGCGGGGATTGGACCAGGTTCTGTTACCCAGAATCCTTTGCGAAACCTCAAAATTTGGCTAAAAAAACACATGTTCCTCACATTTCTGTGGCAGAAAGTTCTGGAATCTGAGAGGAGCCACAAATTTCTTTCCACCCAGCGTTCCCCCAAGACTCCCGAAAAAAATGATACCTCACTTGTGTGGGTAGGCCTAGCGCCCGCGACAGGAAACGCCCCAAAGCGCAACGTGGACACATCCAAATATTTGAAAGAAAACAGAGGTGTTTTTTGCGAAGTGCCTACCTGTAGATTTTGGCGTCTAGGTCAGCCGGCACCTAGGGAAACCTACCAAACCTGTGCATTTCTGAAAACTAGAGACCTAAGGGAATCCAAGGAGGGGTGACTTGCGGGGCTTGGACCGGGTTCTGTTACCCAGAATCCTTTGCGAACCTCAAAATTTGGCTAAAAAAACACATGTTCCTCACATTTCTGTTGCAGAAAGTTCTGGAATCTGAGAGGAGCCACAAATTTCCTTCCACCCAGCGTTCCCCCAAGTCTTCCGATAAAAATGATACCTCACTTGTGTGGGTAGGCCTAGCGCCCGCGACAGGAAACGCCCCAAAGCGCAACGTGGACACATCCACATTTTTGAAAGAAAACAGAGGTGTTTTTTGCGAAGTGCCTACCTGTAGATTTTGGCCTCTAGCTCAGCCGGCACCTAGGGAAACCTACCGAACCTGTGCATTTCTGAAAACTAGAGACCTAGGGGAATCCAAGGAGGGGTGACTTGCGGGGATTGGACCAGGTTCTGTTACCCAGAATCCTTTGCGAAACCTCAAAATTTGGCTAAAAAAACACATGTTCCTCACATTTCTGTGGCAGAAAGTTCTGGAATCTGAGAGGAGCCACAAATTTCTTTCCACCAAGCGTTCCCCCAAGACTCCCGATAAAAATGATACCTCACTTGTGTGGGTAGGCCTAGCGCCCGCGACAGGAAACGCCCCAAAGCACAACGTGGACACATCCAAATATTTGAAAGAAAACAGAGGTGTTTTTTGCGAAGTGCCTACCTGTAGATTTTGGTGTCTAGCTCAGCCGGCACCTAGGGAAACCTACCAAACCTGTGCATTTCTGAAAACTAGAGACCTAAGGGAATCCAAGGAGGGGTGACTTGCGGGGCTTGGACCGGGTTCTGTTACACAGAATCCTTTGCGAACCTCAAAATTTGGCTAAAAAAACACATGTTCCTCACATTTCTGTGGCAGAAAGTTCTGAAATCTGAGAGGAGCCACAAATTTCCTTCCACCCAGCGTTCCCCCAAGTCTTCCGATAAAAATGATACCTCACTTGTGTGGGTAGGCCTAGCGCCCGCGACAGGAAACGCCCCAAAGCGCAACGTGGACACATCCACATTTTAGAAAGAAAACAGAGGTGTTTTTTGCGAAGTGCCTACCTGTAGATTTTGGCCTCTAGCTCAGCCGGCACCTAGGGAAACCTACCAAACCTGTGCATTTCTGAAAACTAGAGTCCTAAGGGAATCCAAGGAGGGGTGACTTGCGGGGCTTGGACCGGGTTCTGTTACCCAGAATCCTTTGCGAACCTCAAAATTTGGCTACAAAAACACATGTTCCTCACATTTCTGTGGCAGAAAGTTCTGGAATCTGAGAGGAGCCACAAATTTCCTTCCACCCAGCGTTCCCCCAAGTCTTCCGATAAAAATGATACCTCACTTGTGTGGGTAGGCCTAGCGCCCGCGACAGGAAACGCCCCAAAGCGCAACGTGGACACATCCACATTTTTGAAAGAAAACAGAGGTGTTTTTTGCGAAGTGCCTACCTGTAGATTTTGGCCTCTAGCTCAGCCGGCACCTAGGGAAACCTACCGAACCTGTGCATTTCTGAAAACTAGAGACCTAGGGGAATCCAAGGAGGGGTGACTTGCGGGGATTGGACCAGGTTCTGTTACCCAGAATCCTTTGCGAAACCTAAAAATTTGGCTAAAAAAACACATGTTCCTCACATTTCTGTGGCAGAAAGTTCTGGAATCTGAGAGGAGCCACAAATTTCCTTCCACCCAGCGTTCCCCCAAGACTCCCGATAAAAATGATACCTCACTTGTGTGGGTAGGCCTAGCGCCCGCGACAGGAAACGCCCCAAAGCACAACGTGGACACATCCAAATATTTGAAAGAAAACAGAGGTGTTTTTTGCGAAGTGCCTACCTGTAGATTTTGGCGTCTAGCTCAGCCGGCACCTAGGGAAACCTACCAAACCTGTGCATTTCTGAAAACTAGAGACCTAAGGGAATCCAAGGAGGGGTGACTTGCGGGGCTTGGACCGGGTTCTGTTACCCAGAATCCTTTGCGAACCTCAAAATTTGGCTAAAAAAACACATGTTCCTCACATTTCTGTGGCAGAAAGTTCTGGAATCTGAGAGGAGCCACAAATTTCCTTCCACCCAGCGTTCCCCCAAGTCTCCCGATAAAAATGATACCTCACTTGTGTGGGTAGGCCTAGCGCCCGCGACAGGAAACGCCCCAAAGCGCAACGTGGACACATCCACATTTTTGAAAGAAAACAGAGGTGTTTTTTGCGAAGTGCCTACCTGTAGATTTTGGCCTCTAGCTCAGCCAGCACCTAGGGAAACCTACCGAACCTGTGCATTTCTGAAAACTAAAGACCTAGGGGAATCCAAGGAGGGGTGACTTACGGGGATTGGACCAGGTTCTGTTACCCAGAATCCTTTGCGAAACCTCAAAATTTGGCTAAAAAAACACATGTTCCTCACATTTCTGTGGCAGAAAGTTCTGGAATCTGAGAGGAGCCACAAATTTCTTTCCACCCAGCGTTCCCCCAAGACTCCCGATAAAAATGATACCTCACTTGTGTGGGTAGGCCTAGCGCCCGCGACAGGAAACGCCCCAAAGCGCAACGTGGACACATCCAAATATTTGAAAGAAAACAGAGGTGTTTTTTGCGAAGTGCCTACCTGTAGATTTTGGCGTCTAGCTCAGCCGGCACCTAGGGAAACCTACCAAACCTGTGCATTTCTGAAAACTAGAGACCTAAGGGAATCCAAGGAGGGGTGACTTGCGGGGCTTGGACCGGGTTCTGTTACCCAGAATCCTTTGCGAACCTCAAAATTTGGCTAAAAAAACACATGTTCCTCACATTTCTGTGGCAGAAAGTTCTGGAATCTGAGAGGAGCCACAAATTTCCTTCCACCCAGCGTTCCCCCAAGTCTTCCGATAAAAATGATACCTCACTTGTGTGGGTAGGCCTAGCGCCCGCGACAGGAAACGCCCCAAAGCGCAACGTGGACACATCCACATTTTTGAAAGAAAACAGAGGTGTTTTTTGCGAAGTGCCTACCTGTAGATTTTGGCCTCTAGCTCAGCCGGCACCTAGGGAAACATACCAAACCTGTGCATTTCTTAAAACTAGAGACCTAGGGGAATCCAAGGAGGGTTGACTTGCGGGGCTCAGACCAGGTTCTGTTACCCAGAATCCTTTGCGAACCTCAAAATTTGGCTAAAAAAACACATGTTCCTCACATTTCTGTGGCAGAAAGTTCTGGAATCTGAGAGGAGCCACAAATGTCCTTCCACCCAGCGTTCCCCCAAGTCTCCCGATAAAAATGATACCTCACTTGTGTGGGTAGGCCTAGCGCCCGCGACAGGCAACGCCCCAAAGCGCAACGTGGACACATCCAAATTTTTGAAAGAAAACAGAGGTGTTTTTTGCGAAGTGCCTACCTGTAGATTTTGGCCTCTAGCTCAGCCGGCACCTAGGGAAACCTACCGAACCTGTGCATTTCGGAAAACTAGAGACCTAGGGGAATCCAAGGAGGGGTGACTTGCGGGGATTGGACCAGGTTCTGTTACCCAGAATCCTTTGCGAAACCTCAAAATTTGGCTAAAAAAACACATGTTCCTCACATTTCTGTGGCAGAAAGTTCTGGAATCTGAGAGGAGCCACAAATTTCTTTCCACCCAGCGTTCCCCCAAGACTCCCGATAAAAATGATACCTCACTTGTGTGGGTAGGCCTAGCGCCCGCGACAGGAAACGCCCCAAAGCGCAACGTGGACACATCCAAATATTTGAAAGAAAACAGAGGTGTTTTTTGCGAAGTGCCTACCTGTAGATTTTGGCGTCTAGCTCAGCCGGCACCTAGGGAAACCTACCAAACCTGTGCATTTCTGAAAACTAGAGACCTAAGGGAATCCAAGGAGGGGTGACTTGCTGGGCTTGGACCGGGTTCTGTTACCCAGAATCCTTTGCGAACCTCAAAATTTGGCTAAAAAAACACATGTTCCTCACATTTCTGTGGCAGAAAGTTTTGGAATCTGAGAGGAGCCACAAATTTCCTTCCACCCAGCGTTCCCCCAAGTCTCCCGAGAAAAATGATACCTCTCTTGTGTGGGTAGGCCTAGCGCCCGCGACAGGAAACGCCCCAAAGCGCAACGTGGACACATCCACATTTTTGAAAGAAAACAGAGGTGTTTTTTGCGAAGTGCCTACCTGTAGATTTTGGCCTCTAGCTCAGCCAGCACCTAGGGAAACCTACCGAACCTGTGCATTTCAGAAAACTAGAGACCTAGGGGAATCCAAGGAGGGGTGACTTGCGGGGATTGGACCAGGTTCTGTTACCCAGAATCCTTTGCGAAACCTCAAAATTTGGCTAAATAAACACATGTTCCTCACATTTCTGTGGCAGAAAGTTCTGGAATCTGAGAGGAGCCACAAATTTCTTTCCACCCAGCGTTCCCCCAAGACTCCCGATAAAAATGATACCTCACTTGTGTGGGTAGGCCTAGCGCCCGCGACAGGAAACGCCCCAAAGCGCAACGTGGACACATCCACATTTTTGAAAGAAAACAGAGGTGATTTTTGCGAAGTGCCTACCTGTAGATTTTGGCCTCTAGCTCAGCCGGCACCTAGGGAAACCTACCGAACCTGTGCATTTCTGAAAACTAAAGACCTAGGGGAATCCAAGGAGGGGTGACTTGCGGGGATTGGACCAGGTTCTGTTACCCAGAATCCTTTGCGAAACCTCAAAATTTGGCTAAAAAAACACATGTTCCTCACATTTCTGTGGCAGAAAGTTCTGGAATCTGAGAGGAGCCACAAATTTCTTTCCACCCAGCGTTCCCCCAAGACTCCCGATAAAAATGATACCTCACTTGTGTGGGTAGGCCTAGCGCCTGCGACAGGAAACGCCCCAAAGCGCAACGTGGACACATCCAAATATTTGAAAGAAAACAGAGGTGTTTTTTGCGAAGTGCCTACCTGTAGATTTTGGCGTCTAGCTCAGCCGGAACCTAGGGAAACCTACCAAACCTGTGCATTTCTGAAAACTAGAGACCTAAGGGAATCCAAGGAGGGGTGACTTGCGGGGCTTGGACCGGGTTCTGTTACCCAGAATCCTTTGCGAACCTCAAAATTTGGCTAAAAAAACTCATGTTCCTCACATTTCTGTGGCAGAAAGTTCTGGAATCTGAGAGGAGCCACAAATTTCCTTCCACCCAGCGTTCCCCCAAGTCTTCCGATAAAAATGATACCTCACTTGTGTGGGTAGGCCTAGCGCCCGCAACAGGAAACGCCCCAAAGCGCAACGTGGACACATCCACATTTTTGAAAGAAAACAGAGGTGTTTTTTGCGAAGTGCCTACCTGTAGATTTTGGCCTCTAGCTCAGCCGGCACCTAGGGAAACCTACCAAACCTGTGCATTTCTTAAAACTAGAGACCTAGGGGAATCCAAGGAGGGTTGACTTGCGGGGCTCAGACCAGGTTCTGTTACCCAGAATCCTTTGCGAACCTCAAAATTTGGCTAAAAAAACACATGTTCCTCACATTTCTGTGGCAGAAAGTTCTGGAATCTGAGAGGAGCCACAAATGTCCTTCCACCCAGCGTTCCCCCAAGTCTCCCGATAAAAATGATACCTCACTTGTGTGGGTAGGCCTAGCGCCCGCGACAGGCAACGCCCCAAAGCGCAACGTGGACACATCCAAATTTTTGAAAGAAAACAGAGGTGTTTTTTGCGAAGTGCCTACCTGTAGATTTTGGCCTCTAGCTCAGCCGGCACCTAGGGAAACCTACCGAACCTGTGCATTTCGGAAAACTAGAGACCTAGGGGAATCCAAGGAGGGGTGACTTGCGGGGATTGGACCAGGTTCTGTTACCCAGAATCCTTTGCGAAACCTCAAAATTTGGCTAAAAAAACACATGTTCCTCACATTTCTGTGGCAGAAAGTTCTGGAATCTGAGAGGAGCCACAAATTTCTTTCCACCCAGCGTTCCCCCAAGACTCCCGATAAAAATGATACCTCACTTGTGTGGGTAGGCCTAGCGCCCGCGACAGGAAACGCCCCAAAGCGCAACGTGGACACATCCAAATATTTGAAAGAAAACAGAGGTGTTTTTTGCGAAGTGCCTACCTGTAGATTTTGGCGTCTAGCTCAGCCGGCACCTAGGGAAACCTACCAAACCTGTGCATTTCTGAAAACTAGAGACCTAAGGGAATCCAAGGAGGGGTGACTTGCTGGGCTTGGACCGGGTTCTGTTACCCAGAATCCTTTGCGAACCTCAAAATTTGGCTAAAAAAACACATGTTCCTCACATTTCTGTGGCAGAAAGTTTTGGAATCTGAGAGGAGCCACAAATTTCCTTCCACCCAGCGTTCCCCCAAGTCTCCCGAGAAAAATGATACCTCTCTTGTGTGGGTAGGCCTAGCGCCCGCGACAGGAAACGCCCCAAAGCGCAACGTGGACACATCCACATTTTTGAAAGAAAACAGAGGTGTTTTTTGCGAAGTGCCTACCTGTAGATTTTGGCCTCTAGCTCAGCCAGCACCTAGGGAAACCTACCGAACCTGTGCATTTCTGAAAACTAGAGACCTAGGGGAATCCAAGGAGGGGTGACTTGCGGGGATTGGACCAGGTTCTGTTACCCAGAATCCTTTGCGAAACCTCAAAATTTGGCTAAATAAACACATGTTCCTCACATTTCTGTGGCAGAAAGTTCTGGAATCTGAGAGGAGCCACAAATTTCTTTCCACCCAGCGTTCCCCCAAGACTCCCGATAAAAATGATACCTCACTTGTGTGGGTAGGCCTAGCGCCCGCGACAGGAAACGCCCCAAAGCGCAACGTGGACACATCCACATTTTTGAAAGAAAACAGAGGTGTTTTTTGCGAAGTGCCTACCTGTAGATTTTGGCCTCTAGCTCAGCCGGCACCTAGGGAAACCTACCGAACCTGTGCATTTCTGAAAACTAGAGACCTAGGGGAATCCAAGGAGGGGTGACTTGCGGGGATTGGACCAGGTTCTGTTACCCAGAATCCTTTGCGAAACCTCAAAATTTGGCTAAAAAAACACATGTTCCTCACATTTCTGTGGCAGAAAGTTCTGGAATCTGAGAGGAGCCACAAATTTCTTTCCACCCAGCGTTCCCCCAAGACTCCCGATAAAAATGATACCTCACTTGTGTGGGTAGGCCTAGCGCCCGCGACAGGAAACGCCCCAAAGCGCAACGTGGACACATCCAAATATTTGAAAGAAAACAGAGGTGTTTTTTGCGAAGTGCCTACCTGTAGATTTTGGCGTCTAGCTCAGCCGGCACCTAGGGAAACCTACCAAACCTGTGCATTTCTGAAAACTAGAGACCTAAGGGAATCCAAGGAGGGGTGACTTGCGGGGCTTGGACCAGGTTCTGTTACCCAGAATCCTTTGCGAACCTCAAAATTTGGCTAAAAAAACATATGTTCCTCACATTTCTGTGGCAGAAAGTTCTGGAATCTGAGAGGAGCCACAAATTTCCTTCCACCCAGCGTTCCCCCAAGTCTTCCGATAAAAATGATGCCTCACTTGTGTGGGTAGGCCTAGCGCCCGTGACAGGAAACGCCCCAAAGCGCAATGTGGACACATCCACATTTTTGAAAGAAAACAGAGGTGTTTTTTGCGAAGTGCCTACCTGTAGATTTTGGCCTCTAGCTCAGCCGGAACCTAGGGAAACCTACCAAACCTGTGCATTTCTGAAAACTAGAGACCTAGGGGAATCCAAGGAGGGTTGACTTGCGGGGCTCAGACCAGGTTCTGTTACCCAGAATCCTTTGCGAACCTCAAAATTTGGCTAAAAAAACACATGTTCCTCACATTTCTGTGGCAGAAAGTTCTGGAATCTGAGAGGAGCCACAAATGTCCTTCCACCCAGCGTTCCCCCAAGTCTCCCGATAAAAATGATACCTCACTTGTGTGGGTAGGCATAGCGCCAGCGACAGGAAATGCCCCAAAGTGCAACGTGGACACATCCAAATTTTTGAAAGAAAACAGAGGTGTTTTTTGCGAAATGCCTACCTGTAGATTTTGGCCTCTATCTCAGCCGGCACCTAGGGAAACCTACCAAACCTGTGCATTTCTGAAAACTAGAGACCTAGGGGAATCCAAGGAGGGTTGACTTGCGGGGCTCGGACCAGGTTCTGTTACCCAGAATCCTTTGCGAACCTCAAAATTTGGCTAAAAAAACACATGTTCCTCACATTTCTGTGGCAGAAAGTTCTGGAATCTGAGAGGAGCCACAAATTTCCTTCCACCCAGTGTTCCCCCAAGTCTCCCGATAAAAATGATACCTCACTTGTGTGGGCAGGCCTAGCGCCCGAGACAGGAAACGCCCCAAAGCGCAACGTGGACACATCCACATTTTTGAAAGAAAACAGAGGTGTTTTTTGCGAAGTGCCTACCTGTAGATTTTGGCCTCTATCTCAGCCGGCACCTAGGGAAACCTACCAAACCTGTGCATTTCTGAAAACTAGAGACCTAGGGGAATCCAAGATGGGGTGACTTGCGGGGCTCGGACCAGGTTCTGTTACCCAGAATCCTTTGCAAACCTTAAAATTTGGCTAAAAAAACACAAGTTCCTCACATTTCTGTGGCAGAAAGTTCTGGAATCTGAGAGAAGCCACAAATTTCCTTCCACCCAGCGTTCCCCCAAGTCTCCCGATAAAAATGATACCTCACTTGTGTGGGTAGGTCTAGCGCCCGCAACAGGAAACGCCCCAAAGCGCAACGTGGACACATCCAAATTTTTGAAAGAAAACAGAGGTGTTTTTTGCGAAGTGCCTACCTGTAGATTTTGGCCTCTATCTCAGCCGGCACCTAGGGAAACCTACCAAACCTGTGCATTTCTGAAAACTAGAGACCTAGGGGAATCCAAGGAGGGTTGACTTGCGGGGCTCGGACCAGGTTCTGTTACCCAGAATCCTTTGCGAACCTCAAAATTTGGCTAAAAAAACACATGTTCCTCACATTTCTGTGGCAGAAAGTTCTGGAATCTGAGAGGAACCACAAATGTCCTTCCACCCAGCGTTCCCCCAAGTCTCCCGATAAAAATGATACCTCACTTGTGTGGGTAGGCCTAGCGCCCGCAACATGAAACGCCCCAAAGCGCAACGTTGACACATCCAAATTTTTGAAAGAAAACAAAGGTGTTTTTTGCGAAGTGCTTACCTGTAGATTTTGGCCTCTAGCTCAGCCGGCACCTAGGGAAACCTACCGAACCTGTGCATTTCTGAAAACTAGAGACCTAGGGGAATCCAAGGAGGGGTGACTTGCGGGGATTGGACCAGGTTCTGTTACCCAGAATCCTTTGCGAACCTCAAAATTTGGCTAAAAAAACACATGTTCCTCACATTTCTGTGGCAGAAAGTTCTGGAATCTGAGAGGAGCCACAAATTTTCTTCCACCCAGCGTTCCCCCAAGACTCCCGATAAAAATGATAACACACTTGTGTGGGTAGGCCTAGCGCCCGAGACAGGAAACGCCCCAAAGCGCAACGTGGACACATCCAAATATTTGAAAGAAAACAGAGGTGTTTTTTGCGAAGTGCCTACCTGTAGATTTTGGCGTCTAGCTCAGCCGGCACCTAGGGAAACCTACCAAACCTGTGCATTTCTGAAAACTAGAGACCTAAGGGAATCCAAGGAGGGGTGACTTGCGGGGCTTGGACCGGGTTCTGTTACCCAGAATCCTTTGCGAACCTCAAAATTTGGCTAAAAAAACACATGTTCCTCACATTTCTGTGGCAGAAAGTTCTGGAATCTGAGAGGAGCCACAAATTTCCTTCCACCCAGCGTTCCCCCAAGTCTCCCGAGAAAAATGATACCTCACTTGTGTGGGTAGGCCTAGCGCCCGCGACAGGAAACGCCCCAAAGTGCAACGTGGACACATCCAAATTTTTTAAAGAAAACAGAGGTGTTTTTTGCGAAGTGCCTACCTGTAGATTTTGGCCTCTAGCTCAGCCGGCACCTAGGGAAACCTACCAAACCTGTGCATTTCTGAAAACTAGAGACCTAGAGGAATCCAAGGAGGGGTGACTTGCGGGGCTCGGACCAGGTTCTGTTACCCAGAATCCTTTGCGAACCTCAAAATGTGGCTAAACAAACACATGTTCCTCACATTTCTGTGGCAGAAAGTTCTGGAATCTGAGGGGAGCCTCAAATTTCCTTCCACCCAGCGTACCCCCAAGTCTCCCGATAAAAATGATACCTCACTTGTGTGGGTAGGCCTAGCGCCCGCGACAGGAAATGCCCCAAAGCGCAACGTGGACACATCCCATTTTTTGAAAGAAAACAGTGCCTACCTGTGGATTTTGGCCTGTAGCTCAGCCGGCACCAAGGGAAACCTACCAACCCTGTGCATTTTTGAAAACTAAAGACCTTGGGGAATCCAAGATGGGGTGACTTGTGGGGCTCGGACCAGGTTCTGTTACCCAGAATCCTTTGCAAACCTCAAAATTTGGCTAAAAAAACACCCTTTCTTCTCCTTTCGGTGACAGAAAGTTCTGGAATCTGAGAGGAGCCACAAATTTCCTTCCACCCAGCATTCCCCCAAGTCTCCCGATAAAAATGATACCTCACTTGTGTGGGTGGGCGAGGTGCCTGCAACAGAATAAGGCCCAAAACTTGAAGAGATAGAAGGGATAGCACAGCGAGTTTATAAGGGCATATTCTTTTATACATCTTTAGTCGGACTCTGCTTTGGGGAGGTGTCATTTTACTTGGGAGACTGAGGGGAAAACTGGGGAGTAGGAATTTTGTGCTGGAGCGGTGATCCTACTAAGAAAAGGCAGGAAAATATGCTTTTTTATGCAAATTTTGAGGTTTACAGAGGTGTCTGGGTAAGAAAATGTTGGGGGAGCCACGCAAGCCACACCTCCCTGGACTCCTTGGGGTGTCTAGTTTTTTAAAAATTCTGGGTTTTGTAGGTTTCCCTAGATGAAGGCCACACCCAGGACCAAAAACATAGGTGGGCCCTCCCCCACAAACACAGGTATTTTTGTAATATATCATTTTGATGTGTGCACATACGTCCGTGATGTGCCAAACACTAAAATTGTGAAAAGAAACACACTTAGGTTATGTGAAGAAGACCCCTCACCCACCAACCAAGTTGGTGGCATGCTTCATCATCGGGGTCCCACCCGAGGCACCTAGCGTGTCACAGGTGTGCTGCGACGCCTGATTACAGCGGAGCAGGTTTTGTCATTTTTTAGCACACATACTGGTTGGATTTGGCACGAGGGTGAGTGATGGTTCAGTGGATCAAATTTTATTAACAAGAGATTTCACAAAAATGAAATGCACTGCTAATAACTGAAAGGCAAAAAAGTGAACCAATGACTCACAGCTCGTGAGCTGTAAAGCCGCGACAAGGCACCAACCGCTTTACAGTCCATTCACACACCTTTCATACATGACACGCACAAGACCATTCACACCGCCAGCCACGGGCCCAGCACATTACAACACTCACATCGACAGACCGCGCCACTCAAGGGCCCATCACTTACATACGCCCACATGCCTGATACAAGAATCACACCAGCTGATGGGAGTGTGGACTGCCGTTTGGCTGGCACCGCCAGCCAAGCGCCACCCCACGCACACCGCCAGCCAAGCGCCACCCCACGCACACCGCCAGCCAAGCGCCACCCCAAGCACACCGCCAGCCAATCGCCACCCCAAGCACACCGCCAGCCAAGCGCCACCCCAAGCACACCGCCAGCCAAGTGCCACCCCACGCATACCGCCAGCCAAGCGCCACCCTACGCACACCGCCAGCCAAGCGCCACCCCACGCACACTGCCAGCCAACCGCCACCCCAAGCACACCGCCAGCCAAGCGCCACCCCAAGCACACCGCCAGCCAAGCGCCACCCCACGCACACCGCCAGCCAGGCACCACCCCACGCACACCGCCATCACTTTTTTTGTTTATAAACAACAAAGAAACCACTAATTATAAAATAAGCACAAAACTACAAACACAAAAGCTCTAACTAAATACACGACAGAGATGCCAACCGTTAAACATATGAATATATAAAACAGACAGCTTACGCTCACGGTATTTCCCAAAAGTTTTTCCTTGTGTGGTAACTTCTAAAACAGCTGGGCACACACAGCCCAGGCTTTGAAGGGCATTCGGGGCACTACATCCGGCTCTCCCTCCGGATTGATCTCCGGGCACATACTCTACATTTCTTTGTGGGCATGTCTTTTTTGGGAGTGGGAGGAATGTGATCTGGAAAGTGCCAATCTTTCAATCTAGCCACATCCTCCGCCACTTCTACTCTAGGAACTCTTGCCGGTTCCACCACAAAAAGGCTTTCTATCACTGACTCCTGAAATTTAACAAATGTCATCCTTGACTCAGGTGAACAATCCTTGTATACAATAAAGGCATTAAAAGTTGCCAAATGAAATAAATGTAGGGCCAACTTTTGATACCACACATAAGACCTACGAAGAGCAGTGTAAGGTTCCAACCTCTGATCTACTCTATCAACACCACCCATGTGCCTATTGTAGTCCAAAATGCACGCAGGTTTGCGCACTTCCGCAACCTGACCCCAAACAGCCACAGGGGAAGTACTCTCATCATGGATGGTCGATAGCATGTACACATCCCTCCTGTCAGAAAATTTCAGAGCTAGCAGCTCATTATTCCGCAAGGCACTGCACTGTCCCCTCTCAAGTTTTTTACAGACAAGCTCCCTTGGATAGCCTTTCCGGTTAGAACGGATAGTGCCACAAGCAATAGTGTCCACCCTAAACAACTCCTTGAACAACTGCACTCCAGTGTAGAAATTATCTACGTACAAATGGTGACCTTTGTTAAACAGCCGTCTAGCAAGTTCCCACACAATTTTTTCTCTAACTCCAAAAGTGGCCGGACAGCCAGGAGGGTCAATACTGGAATCCCTACCAGTGTAGACCCGGAAATTATACACATATCCTGTACTGCTTTCTGACAGCAGATACAATTTAATCCCATACCGTGCCCTCTTACTAGGAATGTACTGCTTAAAAACTAAATGCCCCTTGAAAAGGACCAAAGACTCGTCCACACTTATCTCTTTGCCTGGAACATAGACCTCTGAAAACCGATCCACAAAATGATTAAGGACAGGCCTAATCTTAAAAAGGCGGTCACAATCAGGGCGATCTCGTGGCAAGGCTAAAGCATTGTCTACAAAATGCAGCATACGGAGAAGAAGCAAATATCGATTACGTGTCATAGTTGCAGGAAATATAGCAGTTGCCATCAAGGGACTAGTAGACCAATAAGAAGCCAGTGACGGCTTCCTGATCAACCCCATCAAAAAAGACAAACCTAAAAACCTTTTCATCTCTTCCAGATATGTGGGAACCCACTGAGTAGCTCTAGACTGAGGCTTAAGTCTGGCAGCGTTGTCCCGCAAATATTGCTCTGCATACACATTTGTCTGCTCCACAATCTC
This sequence comes from Pleurodeles waltl, assembly GCF_031143425.1. Classification (NCBI taxonomy): domain Eukaryota; kingdom Metazoa; phylum Chordata; class Amphibia; order Caudata; family Salamandridae; genus Pleurodeles; species Pleurodeles waltl. Next base: position 1,380,406,841 of record NC_090444.1, on the reverse strand, counting down.
TTCCAAAAATACATTGTCCATAAACAAGTGAAAGAAATGGACAGGCAAAAAGTTTTCCGTATTAACTCTACTCCCTGGGAGACCAGTAAATGCAGGTAACTGTGGCTGCTCCATGTTTGGGGAAATCCAGGTGTCAGGTCTTCTAATGGGAAACCCTTCAGCCCCAGGCTGCTGCACTCTTGGCACATCAATGTCCTCCTCTAACACAGGCCCTTCATCTGCACTGAGAGTAGCTTCCTCATCAGAAGAATACTCTCGGACAGAAAACTCACTTCCAGAATCTCCTGCTTCCTCCTCTGCCTCAGATGCAGAGTCAGTGTCGTAATCATGGTCTGAAGACGACTCAAAGAGCATGCGAACAACCTGCTGAGCGGTCACTTTGCGGCTAGCCATGATCCTAACAACAAATGGATTGCCAACAACAACTAGCACTAAAATAAGTAATAAACAAAGTGTAGCTTTATCACAAAGAGTTATGTACTACAAAAAACTATACCACTCACTTGCCTGAAAAAGCTACTCACCAAGCAACTACTCTGCACAGACACAGCAATCACCAATGATATCCCACTAAAAAGAAAAAAGAAAAAAGCTAATTAGACATATGACAACACAAACATCACTGTGCTCAAATCTAAGGACAATGTCAAACACACAATACTGCATTTAGTACACCACCTACAAACATGTCATTCATGCATGTCAACAATACTCATTTGGAGTAAATTGCTTTCACTTACCTAAAACATGCAACTATGCAAACCGCAGGACAACTACTGCCAAAACCGCAAAGATCCACAGCAAAGGAAGCAAAAGCGTTGAACTAGAAGAAAAAGAAGAAATAAATTGTTATAATCACAAATACAAATACTTTGCCAGTTGACAAACACCCCACCACCAAGAACTTAGAAGTTGTCCCTGGTACCTAAGTGGATCCTGCCCCCCTCGGGGGTAGATGGGCATAAAAAAATTGGCCAATCTGCCCCCAAGGGGGACAGAAATGGGCAACACCTCTGTGCCCCCTTTAGGGGGCCACCCTTCCCAAAGGGGGCACTCCCAGCACAACACAAAACAAAACAAAAAAATCCCTGCCGTATTGGTGGTTTCTGCCCTCCTTGGGGGCAGATGGGCCTACAAAAATAGGGGCAGAGATGGCCAATACGAACTTTTCCCACTTTAGGGGGGCGACCGTTGCCCAAGGGGTGCCCCCAAACACTCACCACACACACACACACACACCATACAATCCCTGGCGCCTAGTGTGCTTCAACCCCCCCGGGGGCCAGATCCTCCAAAAAATGGCTGGTCTGCCATCGGGGGGGCCGAAACAGAAACAAAAATAGCCCCCCAGGGGAGCGACCCTTGCCCAAGGGGTTGCCCCCAAAATAAACAATAAAAACAAAATCCCTGGTGTCTAGTGGATTTCGCCCCCCCCCCTTGGCGGCAGATCAGCCCAAAAAATGGCAATCTGCCCCCAGGGGGGGGGGGGGGCGAAATACTAAAAAAATTGCCCCCCAGTGGGGCGACCCTTGCCCAAGGGGTCGCCCCCAAAAGAAACTTTACAATAAAAATAAATCCCTGGTGTCTAGTGGATTTTGCCCCCCCCCTGGGGGCAGATCGGCTGAAAAAAAGGCAATCTGCCCCCGGGGGGAGGGGGCGAAACACTAAAAAAATTGACCCGGGGGGGCGACCCTTGCCCAAGGGGTCACCCCCAAAAAACACAATAAAAACAAATTCCCTGGTGTCTAGTGGATTTCGCCCCCCCCTGGGGGCAGATCCGCTGAAAAATCAGCAGACCTGCCCCCGGGGGGGGGTGAAATTAAAAAAAAAATTGCCCCCGGGGGGGCGACCCTTGCCCAAGGGGTCGCCCCCAAAATACACACCAAAAATAAAATCCCTGGTGTCTAGTGGGGGGTGATCTGCCGAAAAATCGGCGGATCTGCCTCCGGGGGGGGCAAAATACAAAAAAAAATTGCCCCCGGGGGGGGGCGACCCTTGCCCAAGGGGTCACCCCCCAAATACACACCAAAAATAAAATCCCTGGTGTCTAGTGGTTTTCGCCCCCCCCCGGGGGCAGATCCGCCGAAAAATCAGCGGATCTGCCCCCGGGGGGGGTGAAATACAAAAGAAAATTGCCCCCGGGGGGGCGACCCTTGCCCAAGGGGTCGCCTCAAAAATACACACCAAAAAATAAAATCCCTGGTGTCTAGTGGTTTTTGTCCCCCCCCCCCCCCCCCCCGGGGGCAGATTCACCGAAAAATCGGCGATCTGCCCCCGGGGGGGGCGAAATACAAAAAAAAAATGCCCAAGGGGTCGCCCCCAAAATAAACCTATTTGACGAAATCCCTGGGGTCTAGTGGAGATTCCTGCTCCACGATCGCGGGCCCTGCCCGCGATCGTGGAGCAGGAATCTTGTGAAAACAGGCACAGGGGGAAAGGAAAAACCCTTTCCTTTCCCCCGTGTCTGTTTTCACCCCGCCGCCCCCCAAAAACGGAAAGGACTTACCTTTTCGTCCTTTCCCCTCGACGCGCTGGAAGCAAATGGCTTCCAGCGCGCCCGGCAACACTAGATGACGTTGGCGCGCTGTGCGCGCGCTGACGTCAACGGATTGCCGGGGGGGGCGGGGGTGGAAGGGGAAGGTCTTTCCCTTCCATCCCCGCCTTGGGGGTGGAGGGGGGTGCACGGGGGCGCGCTAGCGCTCCCCCAAGTTCCCCTGTGCCTTGGACGAGATGATCTCGTCCAAGGCACAGGGGAACTGTAGCCTTGGACGAGATCATCTCGTCCAAGGCACAGAACCGGTTAAACTTTTGGAGTCAAACTACGCTAGAACCAGTTTGCGCCATTCCTGAGTGCCAACTGGGTACCATATTAATGGAATGGCGCAAGCTGGTGCTAATGTTGGGCTAGCGTCAACTAAAATGAGGCTAGCTGGGTGGGGGTGGCGGGAGAGGAGATGGAGGTTGAGCGTCAAAAAATTATGCTAGACTGGTTAGAGGCAAAAAAATGATTCAAACCAGTCTAGCTTCATTTCCTGATGCACAACCATCCATAAAACATGACTCCTGTCTTATGAAAGACAGGAGTCATGCCCACCGCCCCAATGGCCAGCACAGGGGACCAGTGTCCCCTGGGCATGGCCATTGCACCCAATGTAATGCAGGAGCCCCTTTTAGGGCCCCCAATGGGACTTTAAAATAAAGACAAAACATACTTACCCATACTCACCCCACTTACCTGGGATGACATCCTCTGGTGTCCATCTGATGTGGGTGGTGGTGCTCCTGGGGCTTGTGGTGGGCACCTTTGGACCCATTCCATGGTGTTTAACCATGGAAACAGGTCCACAGGTCTCCTAACATCTAGTCTGACCTGTGCATCATTTTAGCATGGGGGATAAATATGAAGATAGCACAATTTTTTAGATGGGAACTCCTACCTTGCATCTCATTGACGCAAGGTAGGTTCATGCATCCAAAAAAAGGTGCAAACTCCAATATTTTGATGCTAGATGTGTCTGGTGTCAAGATATAAACATGGAGGTAAGTTTGTGCCAAATTTTCGGCCAAAAGAATTACGCATATTTGGCTCAAACAGAGTATAAATATGCCCCTAAGCTTGAGGTCTCTTGCTGGCAGTGGTCGGTTTTTGCCATCTGCACCTCCTAGATTCTTGCTTGAGCATCCCCACTTGTGAAGGGAGTTCAGCTGCTGCAGAGGCAGTGGTGCCTGATGGTGGCAGTACTTCTGGCTGGCCCTCCCTTACTGTGGTTGCTGCAGATGTACTTAGCCTTGAGTTATTTGGCCCGCAGAAAGAGGTGGATGGCATTTCAAAAGCTCTTCTCTGGGTGGTGTGGCTGTCCCTCAGCACTCTTTGCTCAGGTGCCCATGTTTGAATCCTGGTGATCCACTCTACAGCTACTTCATTGCCTGCAGTTCAGTCAATACCTCGCCCATCATGCCTTGGGACTCCTGATAGACCCCCTAGATGTGGCTGATGGTATCCTGGTTAATGGCAGCCCCAGTGGCCTCACTCTGCTGGGCCACGGCATCCCTACCATGTGCCCTACCCCCACAAGCCTGTGCCGTTGGCACAGGGTGCCCTCTCTAGCTGGGTCCAGGAGTGTCATCATCACTGAGGGCCTCATCTGAGGGTGGAGTGTCTGTCTGGTTGATAGACAAGGTCTGCCCAGGGGTATGCCAGCTGAACCTGTTGAGTAGTACATTGTTATTTGTTATAGTGTGACATCTACCTCCAAAGGTTTTGTGTTGCAGAAACAGGAGACAAGGGGCATTCTTAAGTGACTGGTTAGCCTATTGTTTGACATGACATGTGTGAAACTTGCCTAAACTATGAGACTCAAGCAGCTGATTAGATGTGCTGATCAGTTACACTTTCAATGAGGGAATGAAAATGACATCTTACCAACAGTAAAGCCAACACAGTGGAGAGTAGTGGTGGGTGGAGCACAAGGAGTTCTACTCTGTGGAATTCCACAGAGTTGGGTAAAAACTCTGTGGGATTCCACGGAGTTTAACGTGCAATGTAGTGCCACCTGCCCTAGCACCCTGGCACTGAATGCGCCTGAACTCGGAAGCGCTAAGCAGCGATTACGAGATTGGGCACATTCATGTCAGGGTATGCGGAAATGGCAGCGAAAGCTGCTGTTTAAGACCTCTTCTGCTGACATTGTCCACTGGCCAGGAACCACAGCCTCAAGATTCCCTTCACCAACTGTACTCCTTCACAAACGTGCTACCGAGGCCAAGCACACCCCCTGTCTTGCACCAGCTTTGTAATCACTTCATCTGCATTAACACACAGACTCAGACTTTAGGGCCCAGGACTAGAAGCAGTAAACCAGCTCACCACCAGCAGCCTGGTATTTGGAATCACATAAATAGGACCTCCTGGGAGTTGGAGTCAGGTCACTCCTTCCAACACTTCACAAATGGTATTCTCCCAGGTAAGTAAACTTCATTTGAGAATTAAAAAACAGGTGTATTTGGGCAAGCAACCACTGGGCTTGTGGTTACGGTTACCAAAACAGGGCCTCCTGGGATTTGCAGCTCAGTCACTCTCTCTATTCTCCAAAACTTGACAAATGGTGGGTATTACATATGTGTTTCTAGACTACAATTAGTTTGGAGCATACCTTTATATATTGAGACATATTATGTGTCCTGGGATGATTTCATGATATTGAAACACTTACAGGAATCATTCCAACTTATGGCATGTGATGTGCCTTGGTAGCTGTGAAGCTAGGTCCAACAATGCAATATACATTGACAGTCTTACATCTCAGATTCTCTAGGTATTGAATGTTGTTAAAGTCAATGAAAGAAACAGTGGCAAAAGCTGAATTGTGAGCATGCAGGACATTGCAGTTTAGGAACAGCTTTTGTGTTGTAACTTACCAGACTCAACTCTGCCAGGTTTTCCTGTCAATCCCTCAGGATGCAGGGTGACCTAGACCTTCCCCCAGCAAAAGAGTTGTAATGGGGTACTGGGAGGGCTTCCGCCAGTCTTGTTGGCCTCCATCTGTTGCCTGGTGCCAGGGAACGCACCTTGCCCCTCAGGTCATTCCACCTCTTCCTAGTGCCCTTCTTTGTGTGTGGGGTGGTACTTACAGCATTCAAACTGTTGACTATCTTTTGCCACAGTTCCATTTTCCTACTGAGGGAAGTGTTCTGGACTTGTGTTCCAAATAATTGTGGCTCTTCTCTTATGATTTTATCCATCATGACTCTCAGCTTATACTCTGAAAAATGGGGATTTTGACTATGTGACATGGTGGAGAACTAAAGTGGGTGACAGGGAGTTACTTATATATGTAAAGTGATATGGGGAGTAAATGGAGAAAAGTGTGTGAAAGGGTTTTTAGTGATAGCCAAAAAAAGGATACCTTATCTCTGTGGTCAGCAATTAACTCTTGGTTGCAGTAGAGATGCAAAAGATCATGGTCTGTGAAGGGGTGTGTTTTATAGTGTGCTTTGCATGTGAGTCCACTGAGCCCATGATTGTCAGCTGTGTTGTTTCTGAATTTATCTAATGGGCTTTTATCTGTTGCTTTGCTGACTGTGAACCACAGTTTGCCTGCCATGAGCTAACTGCTGCATGGGGACCTCCACATTGACTGTGTATTTGTAATAGGGTCAGCAGTTGGCCGTGGTCCTGACGGTGCCAGAGTACAGATGGAGTACAGACAGCCAAGAGAACAGACCCCTGCACTGCTGGCAGTCACTACTTTGGCTTGACGGGTGGTGTTACTTTCTGTACACATTGCAAATAGGGTGGGCTGGAGACCACTGGTGCAGTGGTCTTTTTGGGAAGCAGCAGTCAAAGCACCAAACTCATAAACAGACCCTCGGTCTAAAGCTGACCCCAGGACCAGTGGGTCTCTCCAGGACCAGTGAGGCTGGTTCCCTTATACCCCTTAAGGACAATTTGGAGGAAGCTCTACACATCTACGCCCCACCAGGAGGAGAGAAGAATCAAAGACAAAGGAAAGGAGGTGAGCTGGTGCAGGGAGCCAATAGAACCAACTCCCTGCAAGGTGTGCTGGTTTTGAGGCCAAGAAGCCTCCCAAAAAGGTCCCAGGTGCCCAGTGTTCTCCACCAGGAACAGAATAAGCCCAAGAACATTGAAATTGGTTCAACAGGCCCCAAGTTATGCCCATTTAAATATTTGAGGGCCTGAATTATGGCCATTTAAAGATTTGAGCCTTGACCCCCCTTTTGGAGAAAACAAGTGTGGGGGGCCCTACAATATATTTTCCAGTACTCCCAGGGTAAGCCAAGTTGAATAAGGGTTTGCTTATTTAAGGAGACATGTGTGGGCCTCTCTCCAAAGACTCTCTTTCTGCCTAGGGACTCTATCCTCTTGGTCAGCGTCTACATTAAAGGGGGCCTGGGACCTCATCCTCAGGCCCCGTAGGCAGCCCTCACCCAGGAGGGAAAACAGGGGAGCAGACAACCCACCCATGAACACATGGATGGAAGAATGCAACCGCCAGCAGGGAGCTGGCTGGGAAGCACAGGAATGGGCTCCTCACGCTACCACAACATGACAGAAGCCTTGGGGGTGTCCTGAGTGTGACCGGGAACCCCCCTTTAAACATTAAAAGAAATGCAAAAACGCAGTAGCAAAGGCAGTCATAAAATAGTCACTGCTTAATGGCCAGGGGCACCCCATATTTCCCTGTAGGGCTTGTTTTGAAGTTGTTTTTCTGCATCTTGTGGCCCCAGGATGGCATTGGCATCATCAAAAAAGTAAATGGCACCGTTCAAAAAAGTAAAGAAGTGTCATTGGTGCTGCAGGAGTTGCAGCAGCCTGCCAGAAGTGAATTAAAAAATGTACCTTAAGTTTCCCTGGTTTTAGGAAACATGAGCCTGGAAGTCTTTTTTTTTCCACAGTCTCCTAAAGCTGGAGCTCTTATTCTACAGCTTAGGAATACATCACCCTCTGCTGTTTACTTTTGTGGCCACATGCTATATGGCCTACATGTGTAAAAGAAGGACACCGGCACTTGCTATGTTAATTTTCAATGCTTTATTGCTAATATATTGTTAATAGTGTTTTTGACATAGATTGACGTGCTTTATTAACATTATTGGTTGCATTTAAATGATGACAGTGATATAATGGTTGGTTATACATTGTAGGTTGTTAGCTTTTGAATGCTGAGAAATCTTTTGACAAAGCCAATAGGCTTACCTTGTATTATTGATGGTGTGACCTTCAACAAAGGCAACAGACTTGTCACATATGTTGTGATGACAAAGCCAATCGGCCTGCATTATTTAAGGTGATGTCATTATCTCCCTATATTTTGATGTCCTATTTAGTTTAGGTGGGGGGTATTGTGATTTTGGGAGTCATAACCCATTAGGGGTCAAATGTGATCACAGAATGTCGCCACAGCTATTTCAATCTGCCTGATGCATAAATTTGTAAATTAATACAGAGAAGCAGTTCCTTGGAACAGTCAGTCCAGGCAGAGTTGCAATCCTTAAGCACAACAGTCTTTACTGCAGCAGAGTTCTTCTCAAGTCCAGTAGTGATCTGATTTCAGGGGATCAGAGACACAGTACTTATAACAAAAAGTGCTTTTGATGTTGGGATGACTTCAAAGAATCTTTCTGAAATGCAAAGTTCCCCCTTTCAGTCCAGCCACGGCTCCAGACTATCAGTGGGAAGGTAATCAGCCACTTTGTGTTACCTCAGGCCACTACCCTTTAAAGTGTAACTGTGAGCTCTTCCCAACATCCTCCCAGGAGAACCCATCAGCATGCAGATGAATGGAGATGCAGTTGAGTATCTGAAGTGAATGGACAAATGTAGGTATCACCAAGCCCAGGCCAGACGTGTATTGGAGACAGGCTGTCATGCACACAGGGCAGTGAGGGCATAGAAATTCCCACTTTCTATAAGTGCCATTTCTAAAATAGTAATAATAAATTGACTTTACCAGTGAAGAGGATTTATCATTACCATTCCAATGATACCAAACACAATTCAGCTACTCCTCTCTGATCAGGAATTACAACTTAAAAGTATTTTAATGAATGTCCAATGATGTCCAATGAGAGGAGCAGGCCTCATGGTAATGAAAAACCACTTTGAGAGTTTTTCATTACTAGGACATGTAAATCTTAAAGGTACATGTCCTGCCTTTTACTTATATTGTATTGTAGCCTATCGGCTATTTAAGTGGGTGGCACAATCATTGCTGTATCTCCACTAGTAGCATTTCACTTACAGGCCCTAAGTATATGGTATACCACAAGCAAATTTAATAAGCCAGTTGTGGATGCACAAATGTTACCATGTTTAGGTGTGAAGCTCATGCACTAAGGCCCACAAAAACATATAGCAAAAACAGAAGTAAATGCAAAATGTCTGGGGTAAGGACACCCTAAGGATGCCAGGTCTAACATACATCAAAGCCACAAACAACACATTTACTGTCTGTCACATTTCAATTACTCCAATTACTCCAACTGACACCACCACCTGCCTGCAATCACACCCTCTGACCTCCTCCCACTTTTGTAGTCAGCAATTATTTAACTCTTGAGCTACTACAGTTTCATGAGGTGTCAAAATGATAAAACCCTTTTTTAATCCCTGCATCCTTACCTCATTGAACTAAGTTCAATCCTCTATAAGTGTGCTCAATGTTGCTTTAAGTCTGCTGAAGTTCTAAATGTGATGCAAATGCCAATACCTAACCTCTGATTCATTCTCTGTCCCTTCTTCTTCTCACAGTACATTTCGTACCCACAGTGCAATTTTCTCATCAGAGCTTTTCGTCATACATGTTAGACCTCTCTAAGCACCAGACTGTGAATGTATACCTGACTGGTGTCGAACTAAGAAAGGAAAAACAAGCATTAGATGTATTTGTATATTGCTTTTACAAACTGCAGTTCTTAAAGGCTATTAGCTAATTGTTTGTCATAATAAAATATGTGTTACAGAAGCTGCGTGCCTCACACAATGTTGATATTACCCAGGATTTCACAGCCCGTATATTGTGATAGGTTGCTGCTGGGGATGTTCCCAGATGTTCTCGGAGATGCTCCTCTCTCTTTAATGGTTCGCTCCTCTCTGTCTTGACAAGGGTTCATAAGAAGGTGGTCTCACGATTGTGACATGTTTGAGAACAGCAGAGTGAGAAGCCGTGTGAAGAGTCATGCACATATAGGGCTTAATGTCCTATTTCATTTGTCTCATATACCTTCTTGGAAGAGCGGTGCAATAGCATTTGTAATCAACAAAAATATACACTCATAATGTGTTTATAGAGCATGGTCCCACTATTGTGAATAAAACATGCCCTTACTAAAACAAATGCAGCAATCATATCAGTTTATACCGTATTTTGGGAAAAGAACAGGTCATATAATACAGTCTGGTGTGTTAGATACAATAGAAAAACTAGTGTTTAAACGACAGGCTTATCTTGCCATCACTACAATGATGACACCTGAATCCTATTCATTCTCTCATCACATAACCACACACCATATTCTCATATGGTCTTTCATCCATCCATCACAGGATGCTGTTACGCTTCCTCGTTGAAGAATGAAAACGTCCCTGCCTCCTTTATCCTTCGTCTCCCAACTCTATATAATTTTCTTCTGTTATGGCATTTTTTCCCCTCGTTACTATCATAGTTTCACTCTTGCTCTAGACAAGACTGCTGGTTTAGGGATGACATCACTTTTGTTTGTAGAGGACTAAGCCAATCCTACAACAAGTCACAGCTGTCGGCCCAACCCTCTCGGCACACAATCAGAACCTCACCAAGAACCCAAAACAGTAAATCATGATTTGTGGCAGCCTTTACACATGGACTCAAGAGTGCAACATCTCAAGGATGTCGTGGTTAAACTGAGATTACCCTTCTCTCACATGAGCAACTAGTCTCAGTTACACATAGGCACTGAAAGAGATAAAGTAAAGTTTTCAGTAGGTTTTATTAACAAGACTGCAATCTACTGTAAATTGCATGGGCTGCAATGATTAGGATAATGAACAATGCAAGAAACAGAATGGTAAAAACAAGAGTCATTAATACAAAGACCCCCATCATCTTGCAATAGCATGAAATATGACATAGATGTGAAATAGGCCCTAGTTCCCTGGCATGATAAACCTAACCTCTAACCTAATGAGAGCTAGGTGTGCTAAACGTAACCTGCCAGTACCATGTCCCTGAGAAGAGGCCCCACAACTCTTGGTACCTTAGAATAAGGTCTCTAGATAAGACTCCGTGAGGACATGAAAGCTGGATCAGCATCAAGGCGACGTATAGCATAGATAGCGTTGATGGCATCTGGTAGGAATCCCTCTACTTTTCTTGTCTGTGTGAGATGTATTTATACAGATCTTGTAGGACCCCTGACGCAGGTATGTTCCCAAACAATCGATGAGAAGGCATGCTTGGGGCCACAATTATATAAACAATTCCCTGGAAAGGTAAATTATGTTACTGTCACATGAAAGTGGGAAAGTACATAATGTGAATACCTACATATCTCATTTATCTTTGACTCTGATAGTGATACCTTTACAGAGTGGCACTGATAATGTAAAACTAAAATATCTTCCTAACTATAAACATGACAGCCATCTTGGAAGAAATAATTAAATAAATGTGCTAAAACAGAGCAAACTAAGTAGGTTAAAAGTCACTTGGTGACGGGGGCACAGGCCTGCAAGCCAAAGGCTAAGCTAAACTCCTGACTCCCATGAAAACTAAATAGGATCCACTACATTACAAAATACAAGATGCTTATTAACTAGAAAATAAAAACTTGGCTCTTCTGCAGTTTTGACATGTTCAGCTGTCTGACACGAGCTTCTTGCTGTTGACAATTGGACAAAAAATACTCATTTTCTAAATTGTTGTAATTAGGATTGACAAATGCAACAGCTGTGAGGGTGTTCCTTAAATTGTCTTCTCTCTCATTGATGAGATCATCAGCTGTGCAACCCAAATTACGTTCATCATCCTTATACATTAGGAATGTTATGTTTTTTGTGTTTGAAAAGTGCATGGCTACTCTAAGGCTTTCGAGCGCAGGGTGAGCGAATGAGCAAAGCCACAAGGAGTAGTGCTGGGGACCTTATTGTCGGAACACCCAGGCTTTAAGCATTTTACTAAAGAGAAGTTTTTCATCCAGGTGTCTCAACTTGAGGTGCAGTGAGTTCCCAAGTTTGTGGACCAAGTAGGTGAAGGATCTGCCTCCCCATCTAGCCTTATGGATTTTTGGTATCCTTAGTAATCAGCCGAAAGTAGAACAGTCTAATCTTCGGAGGGGATTTGGAGTTGAGAACTTTATGTGCCAGAAATTCAATTTGATTCATTGCGCAGCCAGTGTAGTGTACCCATGGCCTCTTTCACTGAGACAGGTCTCAGAATTTTAAGAAGAATTCTAGCGGCTGCATTTTGGACTACCTGCAACTTTTTTGTAAAATAGTTTGGAGAGCCCAGGTAAAGTGAGTTGCCGTAGTCCAGGAGGGAAACCACCAGGGACTATACTATTATTATTCTGGAGCACTCTGGGATACGATCCAGGATCTTGTGTATGGGGACCTGTTTCAGATACTCAAGTTCACATTGCAGAGGTACAAGTCATCATCATCCTCATCATCACTTTGGCACATGTTAAGTGGCTGCAGGAATGTTCATTCTGCCACACATAGATGACATTTTGCCCCCTTCCTCTTCTTCTATCTTTGCCAGCTTACACTCCATTGTTTAGTATCTACCTGTAAAGTCTGTCAGAGAAATTCAGACAGATCAGCCCTAGAGCACTGCTGTATACTTCAAATAACTCAGCTCCTTCTTAGTGCACAGTCAGTCTAAATGTAATTGTACTACTTGCATTAGACAGAGGGTACAATAAGGGGTGTCCAAAATGTGATTAAATGTTTTTGGCATAATTATGCAATATTTTTGCAAAAGCTGTGCAAGATCACATGAAATGGAAATATAGCATTTAGTACTATATTTTATAGTGAAATAGATACTTGTGTCCATTTTAGATGAGAGGATGCCTTTAGTGCTAAAACACGAATACTTATAAATTCCTTGAACAACAGCTGCTCACAATCTGTTTATTCGTGTTGTTCCCTGATCTCCTGCTCAGATATTTAAATGAACTGTCTTTAATTATGTGATCAGGCATAATGGCATATTTTCAGGAATTTCACATTCCACGCTTAACATGAAATACTGGAAAGTTTGCGCCACCCCTACGTAAAATACTGTTCTGGTGGAAATTAATTTGTTAATCACGAGGGATCATTTTATATTTAGTAAGAGATTGTCATTGTCACCTAAGTTAGCTGGTCTTTCTTATCATATATAATCAATCTAGATGGCATGAAAGAAGCCATAATCTTTGATAGAGGGGCTTAATACACCCTGAACTATGGGAATGTCTGCCACAAGTATGGTGTTTAAAATAGACTTATCTTGGTGTTTGGACAGAATATTGAAAACATATTGAGATACAAACATATTATTGTAGGAAATTTGTAATGTCAAAAATGATCATGGACTTGAACATCAAAGGTAAGTATATCTTTTTCATCTTGTTTTTAATATAGTTATAAAATAATTATCTCACTAAAACATCATTGTATACATTGTAGTTTTTCAATATTTTGTGTTAAAAAGTTTAGTTATTTTTAAAATGGATTTCATGTATTTAATTTTAAAAGAGTTTGATATTAGGTTTATTAATTTAAATTGTATCAAATTATATTGTAATAATTAGTGTATTTCACTTTAAAATGGATGTATTGGAAAATGTATAATGCAAAATATTTGTTTCCAAAAACCTTTTCAGTAGTGGAATGTTAGATTTGTGGGGGAAAGGGTGAGGAGATTGTTAAAGCATCTATGTATGAAAGGTAAATTCGTTTTGCTGTTTTTGTTGTTTGAATTTTTATAATGTAGTTATTTAATTTCTATACTTATATCTTTGCTTTTATTTATTTTTTAAAGTTAGGTTATATTTATTTTATTTTATGTTTATGTTATGTTATTTTTTGTATATTTTGTGTTTACTACAAATACAACGTAAACATTAAAAAAAATTACAAATTATTAATATTATTTTATACTAGTAGGAATTTGGCTTTGTATGTACAGTCTGGTAATTTGTAATTGAATTGTTTTAATAATTGATTTTCGTTTTTTATTGAGGGTAATTTTGTTTTAAGTTATTAAAAAAAATGTAAAATTCCATATTTAAGTTATGATTGTCTAAAATTTATAATATATTTACTGTTAGTAAAGTTTTTCAGAAATGCACTTTATAAATGTTTCATTTATATAATTATTGCTAATATTTTGCTATTTAATTTTAATTATATAATTTGAAAATGCTTGCTTTTTCTTTCTTTTTAAATGCTGTTTCTATTTTTATGTTTTATTCTGTATTGTTTTATGTTTCATTTTGTATTTATGTTAATATGTATTGTCATTTTATTCATTTGATTTATTTTCCCATTTATTAATTTGAAAAATAATGAATCATTTGATAGGGACATTAAATACAACATATAAATGGCCCGATTAGGGGGTCTTTCCGTGCGCTGAAAGCGTCACTGGTGACCTCTCCATCAGCCCTATTAAAACGTCCCGCTGGGTTAAAGGGTGCAAACCAAGGTTTCTGCCTGTCAGCCCAGCGGGAGAGTTGCAGCAGCATTGTTGCCGGCTCGTATTCGGGCCCACAAGGGGCATCCGCACCGTCGTAATGCTCACTGTCTGCACAGAAGACAGTGCGCATTACATGGGTGCTGGGCAGCGGTGCCCCTGCACTGCCCATGCCATGGTGATCGGAAATTCAGGGACCCCGCTGTAGCTGCCTGCACCTGTTCTCCACCAGCCGTTTCATGGTGGTGAAACAGCCATGAAAATGCTGGCACAGAACCAGGTCATAATCAGCAGGTCGGCACTGACTTCAGAACTGCCCTGGCTGATTTTGACCTGTATCACTATCAGCCCTTCAGTAACATTGATCTCTGCGGAGACAACAGTCGCTTGAAGGTCCGACTGCCAAACTCTTAATTTGGCAGTCAGACCGCCAAACGGGTGGCAGACACGGCCACCACTGAGAGTCTAGCGGTCTGTTGACCACCAGATTCGTAATGAGGCCCTTAGTGTCCAAACCTTTCCCAAAATGGTTTACAATGGAATGTGAAGAGTTAGAGCCCCATAACGAGTCCAAAGACTGCCAGTCTAGCAGTGGAGGTCGCACCTTTGTGGTGGTCGGACCGCCATGTTATGACCCATGTGGTCAGACCGCTAAAAGACAGCCATCTCCGCCAGGATCTTTGATCTCTATGGGATGACAGCGGTTGAGGTTGCAATCAACAACAGCAGCGCTGGAGTCAGCACCACTGTGCTGATTACAACCAAGTTCTCTGCCAGACTTTTTATGTCAGTTCAAATACCATGCAAAGGCTAGCAGAGAACAAGTACAGGGGGCCAAGGGGTGCCTCTGCAATGCCCAGTGTAGGGGCCCCTCCCCTGTACCATTTGAATGCGCGCTGTCTGCTTAGCAGGCAGAGCGCACTCCGAGGTTTCTAAGGGGGCCCCCTGTGCGATGACATTGGACTCGGCTCCACCAATGCCACCGCACGTTTCCTACTGGGCTGACTGGCAAAAACCTTAGTCAGTAATACAACACACCAAATTGGATAGTTTGAAAACCCCACATCTGACACACATCTACACATCCACACACTTACACACTGCACTATAAAACATACCCCTTCACATCTGACAATCCTTTGCAGCAAAAATGCCAAACTCAGCCAGATAGAAACCACTTACAAAATATCACAAAGATACAACAGGCACCCCTACACATTTCCCCTAGCACTCATACCACATCTGCCCAACACACAACATACAATTTAGTACCCCACACAATAGACACCAACCGTCACCCACTCACATCACAGCACCCCCACATCATCACAAACTTATTTTCCTTTCCATTTCTTCTATCTTGCCATCTTGTCCACCACTACTATGTCCTCAGAAAAACATCCATGTTTCACTGATGATGAGTTTTGGGTCATGGTGGCTGAAATTATCAGAGTAGAGTTACACCTATTTGAAGCACAAGTCCATCAAACATCTTTTTCCAGGAACATGGAGTTGTGGCAAAGGATAATCAACAGGGTAAATTCTGTAGGCAACCATCCACGTAAAAGGGAGGACATCAGGAAGAGGTGCAATGACCTCAGGGGGAAGATATGTTCCATGGCCTCCAGGTACCAGCTGGCAGTCCCCAAGACTGGTGGTGGGCCCCCACCTCCTCTCCAACTTTCACATCATGGGAGGAGAAGGTCTTGGACATCCTGCATCCTGAGGGCCTGACAGGAATACTTGGGGGAGTGGGGTCTGGTAAGTCACAACATAATTAATGCCACCAAAGAGTTTTGTCTTGCATGATTACTGATCACCTTTGACCACCTTAATAACCAACCCACCCACCGCCCTGTGTCCAAATACCCCTCTCTAGCATGCCTCATGTCAACTTAACTCACCTGGGGGCACATTCTCTGATTTATGGCATGGGCAGTACAGGGACTGACAGCACTACAACTCCCAGCAGGCACTGTTCCACCTTAAAAAAAAACAGAACAGTATTCTATAAGTAAAATAGCCTTGCATGTGAAACTAACAATCAATTCAACAGATCTGAAAGACCCACTATTGTATAGTCCAGGACGAAGACATTAATGCTGTGACCTACTACCAGTACTATTAAAAGCAACACACAGCTATAGCTGTGTTCCCCACTAAACCGGCTCTTGAAATTATCATCCAAACAATTTCATGTACTCAACTGGTGCTGAAAACTATATAGGAGGCTGGATGCACTTGCACCCAAACAGAGGCCTAGATTAAATGTTAACTCCCATACTGTTCCCCAGCTCTGTCACCATAGTACTTTTTGTAGCTGTAGGTTGACTTAATTATGCTATACACCTTACTCAGAGATAACTTTACATTGTCATGTCTTTACTCAGACAAGAAATGTGTCAATGAACAGTCATCTAACCACCAAGATACTCCAGGATCTTGTATGCAATTGTATCTTGTATGCAATTGGAAAGATCTGTGTCCCACATAGCTCTGACCCAGATTTGGAAGCAGGTGTCATTGTCATATCAGGGATCATGTAAAGAATTTGTGTGCATGTCACATAGCATGTCTAGCAGTTACACTTTGATATTGCATGTTGCATTACTTTCAAAAACTGCGTGTTCCACTTCTCCTGTAGGTAACCTTCCCATTGTCACCATGGAGAGGACATCAGAGACTACTTGTCTGGATGAAGTTCCCAGTGAGGAAAACACCCCTGGATGTATAGACATTGAGTACAAAGTTGGCCCATCTGGGACACCTGGTCAGTCAACAACTGTGATCCTCACCCTGCCCACATCGACTCTTCCCAGCCTGGCTGCAGAAACATCACAGACAACCATCCGCCCCCAAACCTGTGTCCCAAGGGCAGTGTCTTCCATCTTGTATTCTCCAGTACAGGTACCTGAGCCTCCTTTTGTGAACCCAGACAATGATTGACCTGCCACCAGTGGGAGTGAGCAAACTGGGCCAGGGGCAAGGGCACGTGGGGGAAGGGTGCATGGGAGAGATGGTGTGGGTCAGAGGATGGAGGCTCCTAGGGACAAAACTGGCCAGGGCACCATCTCCCAAGTCTTGGGAGCTTATGAACAATCCCAAGCCGTGATGGGCCAGGTTGTTACCATGATAGGGGAGAACAGACAGCTGCAGAGGGACAACCATCAGGAAGTCATTCAACACTGGCAGGTCCAAAATGCCCACCTAACTTCCATTGTAGGGGTGCTGAGAGACATGAATACTACCCTGAGTATGTTTTGTACCCAACATCTGGCCTCTTCTAATAGCAATGAAACATCAGGCCCTTCTACATCAGTGGCAGCTAGTGGAATGGAGGCCTTGCCAGGAGAAGGGTATGCCTCAGACACCCCAGTCTCTTTAGCTGAAGAACCCCTCTTCACATGTGGAAGCCCCCCATACATCCAGGAGGAGCAGATGCAAGGTTACTGCCAAGATCCTCTTCTGATTGGTTCCCCTTGTGCGGCACAGATACACCCTATTGCCTGTTCTAAGATCTATCTCCATTTTCCTATGGTACAACGACACTGGACTTGTATTCCCAGTGTTGTAGCAGCTACCTTGATGATTTCATCCACCATGACTGAACCCTTCACTGTTTACTTTGTGTTCTGTTGTGTTACAATTCACTCATGTTGCTGTACACTCCCCAATAAATACCACTTAAACACAGATCATGTTTCGGAGTCATTTATGAACCATATATCACTGTCATATATAACACCTCTTGCACAAAAGGTTTCTCTCAAATGTAAAACCTTTGTAATGTTCCATACACGTACTGTATAGTCAAGCTAGATTTTGCATTGCCTAATAATGATAGACATAACTCAAATCACCTGTAATTCACTTTCCCACAAATGGGTTAGGAGAATGCCAAGGATCATGCAGTAAAGTACTGCGGCTAACTTTAGAGTAACAGCATAGGTTTCATGCACTATCCAGCAGACCAATTTCTGAAGTTAGGCACGTCAGGCTTACAATATCCGAGGAGGCACAATTACTGTTTCAATGTATCATCAGGTAAAGCCTTAACACATACCCATACCATAGCTCCCAAATGGCAATAACCAATAAAACACAAATGTCGTTGGTACAAATGCCACCAGACATGGAACCTTCCAACTTACCATGGTCAGTTATCTATAGGTTTGCCCCTCACCTATGTCAGACACATGCCCATTGGTCTGCAATGAGGAAACACACTGGCAGCTACATACAGGCTTGTTTTTACCAATACAAACCATTACAGAGTTAGAGGGTATGGATAGCACATGATAACATGTTTCTGAAACAAATGAACACACAGATGGCCCCACATCTAAAGCCAAACAGGTTTTTAGTATGGAATAGGACACTACCATCCCCTTGTCCTGACAGTCTGGGCATAGAACTCTCACACAACAAATCTCAAGACTGACAGTACCTAGTACAATCCATGACCATCGTGTTTGTCATTATGCAAATCCCATCTGCCTGTGGCACTGTCTGATATTGCCAAATGAGGATGAGCCTTTTCACTTAATCTGCACTATGTCAATGACATATGTAAGGTATAGGCCACATTGATACATAAACATTACACAGCCAATTCATACATACAAATGTGACTCTGATTGTGCATTGTGCAAAACTTAGACCATGTTTATCAAATGGCTGTACACTACATCATGTAACAATCTAAGTTATGTGCTTTGGAACCACTGATGACTTCTCTGATGGTTATAAAACGCTTATCAAACATTCCTAACTTCACCACATTCCCCACTTATCAACTCTAATTATATCAGATCACATCACATACCTTAATTAGGGGGAAGTACTGATTGATTAGATGAGCCCTGATGTCTCCAGCTTCCTCATCATACTCATTCTCACTTGGCAAATGTGTATTCTCACCTGCTGGAACTGCTGGCTCCACCTCATCTCCGGGTGAGGTTGTAGAGCATCGAGCAGGCAACAATAATTTGACATACTTTGGTGGGTGAGTAGGGGCGGGCTCTCCCAGACTCATCGATGCAGCTGAATCTTGCCTTCAGGAGCCCAAAGGTCTGATCCATGACTCGCCTTGTCCTTCTGTGGGCCTCATTGAAGCAGACTTGCTCTGGCATGGTTGGGAACATCACTGATTTCAACAACCAAGGATGGTTTGGGTAGCCAGCATTGCCTTTAAGGAATAGTTACAAGCCAAACACAAATCTTGGACATTCACATATCTGGTACCAGATATAAGTTACAGACATACATGATTTTAGAAATGGGTTTCTGGTTGGCTAGGGTATACACCTAAGCCAGGCAGAACCCACCGACTCTAGTCAGGGCAAGGGAGTTACACGTCCAAGATAACCTCTGCTGACACCCTTGGTAGCTTGGCATGAGCAGTCATGCCTATCCCAGAGGCAATGTTTAAAGCGTTTGCACAACACACCCAACACATGTGATGCACTATCCCCACCACAAAGGAAAAACAACATCAAGTTATATGAAAATATACTGTATTATACACAACACAATTATTGGACCAACCACCACATATCAGTGATATCCTGCTACCTGAGCAGTTGTCAGAACGGTATACAGTAGTTACTCTGCAAAACTAGCAGTGGTCACATATAACACACAGGTTACTTAGTATTCTGCAACATAAGCAGTAGTAAGGAATCCCGTTAGTACACCAATGTACTTGTCATAGAAATATCATAAACACCCATTTTAGGAACATTATAAAACCTATGGCAAGTCAGGAAAACATATTAGCATGTCATGCCCATAAAAGGAACATTTGCAAACACATATGAAACATCATAAACAAACAGGTTAACATAAGAATATATTATGTCCATATCAGGAACATTATGCACTGTATGTCTTTCAACAGTACCTGTTTCTGTAGAGGGGCACTTCTAGTGACAGGAAAAAAACAAAGAGGGCCCCTGGTGCTCCATTGTGCAAAACGGGGGACCTCCGGTGATTTGGGGGAAAAGGGTGGTGACAGGCACCCCCTCTGAATTTATGATGGGACCTACCTGGGGCCTGTGATCACTGGGGGCCCCTGGGGCCTCAACTAGCCCCCGCCGGGGGCCCAGCTCAGACAAACAATTTAGGGCAGGAGGGGGGCACCGCTCACCCCCTCTGGATTGTACAAGGGGCCCCTCCTGGGGACCGCAATCTCTTGGGACCCACCCAGCTTCAACAGGTCCTCCAGCCAGCTGGGGGGCCAAAACATGGTCCCAAAAATTATAAGTGGGGCCATTCAGGGAGACCGGCAGTGCGGGGGGCCTCCGGCGAGCCATCCACCCCGCCTGCAGTCTCAGAGGATCACTCGGGGCTTCGTTGGGGCAGGAATAGCCTCGGATGAAGCTTCCTTCCCCCCTGGCCATCCACCAAATGAAATGGGACTCCGGTGAGGCTTCCTTTCCCACCTGAAGTCTCCTGTATTAGAAAGGCCCACCCGGGCTGTAGTGGTGTGCAGGCACCAAGGTAGGTGCCTGCTTGTGCCCCAGGGGCACTCCTTAGAGCACGCTTCACCCCAGGGCCACGGAAGGAGAGCACTTGCTCCTTCTTTAAAGTCACAGGTGCCATGGAGGTCCCAGAAGCAGCACGTCCATCGCGCATTGTCAATTTACAATGCCCGGGTTGCAGCAGTGATTATCCCACAACGGTAAGGCGCTCTTAAACGCCAATAATTTTAATAGACAGCGCTCCTCAAGGTGCTATTGCTCTACAATAGAAAGCGCTCTCAGGGTGCCTTGTGACTCACAAATCAAGTGCTCTCCAGGCGTTATGTGATGGAGGAGAAGCACTCCTCATGTGCTTTGGCAGTTGCAGAGGTCAGGGCCCACGGCACCCTGCCCCTGGAGGACATCAGTCAGAGAAAAGGAGCACAGGGAGTAGGGCCCAGCAGCAGGCCAGCGCAAGAGGGATGCAGGCAGATGGCAGTCTCTCCTAGTGACCCTGCAGGTCACAGATCAGCACAGCAGAAGCAGTCCACGGCGGTTCCTGGCGACTTCTTCCAGCACTCTGTGTCCAGTTTCAAATAAGTTCCAAAGTATCTCCAAACTGTGGGGAAAATTCACGTGTACTTATACTCATTTGTCCAGTGTGTTACAAAGGAAGGGAAGAAGAGGTTCCAACCAGTGCCCCCTCTCTCCTCCAGCACAGGCTCCAAACATCAGTTGGGGGTAAACAACCCCTATTATGTGAGGCCAGGGCACCACCTTTACAAATGCAGGTGTGCCCCACCTCTCCCTTCTCTCAGCCCAGGAAGGCTATTCAACATGCAGATGCACCTCTGTGACACCTCCACCCTCTCTGTGTACAGGCTGTCTGAAAAGTATGCACAAAGCCCAACTGTCACTCTGCCCTGACCTGGATTTGAGTCAAGCTGCAAAACACCAGTCTCATAAGCACAGAGAAATGCTCACTTTCTAGAAGTGGCATTTCTGTAATAGTAATAAAAAATACACCTACACCAGTGAGCAACATTTCTTACCACCATTACAACCATACCAAACATGCCTACGCTACCCCCCATAAATCGGACAATACCCCTACATATAAAATAGGGTGTTTCTAATGCAATCCTGTGAGAAGGCAGCACTCACAGCAGTGAGACACCAAGTTAGGCTTTTTGTCACTACCAGAACAGGCCACGCAACCTGGCACATGTCCTGCCTTCTACATACATAGCACCATGCCCATAGGGCTAGCTAGGGCCTACCTTAGGGTGACTTACATGTAATAAAAGGGGAGTTCTGGGCCTGGCAAGTAAATTTAGATGCCAGGTCCCTGTGGTAGAAAACTGCGCACACAGGCCTTGCCCTAGCTGGCCTGAGACAGGTTTTGAAAGGCTACTTCAGTGGGGGGCGGAAGCAGCGCTGCAGGCCCATTAGTAGCATTTTATTTACAGGCCCTGGGTATAGAGATACCACTGTACAAGGGACTTAGTGGTAAATTAAATATGCCAATTAGGTATAATCCAATCATACCAACTTTTGATGAGAGAGCACCTTCACTTTAGCACTGATCAGCAGTGATAAAGTGCTCAGAGTCCTAGAGCCAATAGCGAGAGGTCAGAAACAAATAGGAGGAATTAGGCAAAAAGTCAGGGGTTGAACCTGACACAAGGGCCAGGTCCAGCACAACCCCCTACCAGCCTAAAGCCAGGGGAGAACAATCAATACCTTGATAGGCTTCCTTGATTGGCGTGTTCGACTTTTGCCCTTTTGCAGGGTCATTCCCAATCTTTTTGCCTCATGTCTCATATTTTGTCTGACCTGTTGCTTTTGGCTTTTGAACTCTGAGCACTTTACCACTGCTAACCAGTGCTAAAGTGCATATGCTCTGTGTGTAAATTATATGTAATTGGTTTATCCATGATTAGCATATTTGATTTACTAGTAGGTCCCTAATAAAGTCCACTAGAGGTTCCAGGGCCTGTAAATCAAATGCTACTGGTGGGCCTGCAGCACTGGTTGTGCCACCCACATAAGTAGCTCTGTAATCATGTCTCAGACCTGCCACTGCAGTGTCTGTGTTTGCAGTTTTAACTGTAAATTCAACTTGGCAAGTGTACCCACTTACCAGGCCTATACCTTCCTTTTTCCTACATATAAGAGACCCCTAAGGTCTTCCCTAGGTAGCCCCAATGGCAGGGTGCAGTGAATGGTTAAGGTAGGGCATATAGTAATGTGGTTTATATGCCCTGACAGTGAAATATTGCTAAATTCGTTTTTCACTGTTGCAAGGCCCGTCCCTCTCATAGGTTAACATGGGGGCTACATTTAAATCTGATTCAAGTGTAGATTCCCTTTGGGAGCGGATGGACATGTGGAGTTTGGGGTCTCTGTGCTCACAATTTAGAAATACATCTTGTAGTACAGTTGATATTAAGAGTGTGTGTTTGGAAAGTGAGCATTTCCTTGCTTATACTATCTCTGTGACTCTGCACGTTTGTGGATTCCCTGCCTGGGTCAGTTTGACAGTTGGGCAGGTTGCACCTCACACTAGACAGTGACACAAAGGGAGCTAGGGTGTAGCTTTCATATCCTGATGAGCCATATATGCTGGGAGGGGGGAGGAGTGGTCACTCACACCTGAAAGGGCGGTGCCTACCCTCACCCAATGTAGTCTCCAACCCCCTGGTGAGTGTCTGGGGTCTGGCCTGGTCAAGGCAGGATTTCACATTCAAGAGAGACTTTGCTTTGAAGTAGACCTACTTCAAAGGAGAAATTGGGTATAAGAAGGGCACCCAAAACCACAGACTTTAGAATACTTCTGGAAACCAAGAGGAACTTCTGCCTGGAGAAGAGCTGAAGAGCTGAGGAAGAAGAGATGCCCTACCTGTGACTGTGCTTTGTGGAGCTATCCTGCAGTTGCTGCTTCTGCTAAAGTAAGAGGGCAAAGTCTGGACTTTGTGTTCTTTCCATCTTGTGAAGATCTCCAAGGGCTTGATTTAGAGCTTGCCTTCTGTTGTTTGAAATCTCAGGGACAGCAAAGACTTCTCTTTGCCAGCACCTGGAGTCACTGGAGAGACTCCTACTCTGCCCTGTGGTGCCCATCCAGTTCCTGGGACTCTGAAAGGAGAAGCTCTGCAACCTAAGAGAAAGAAATCCACGCAAAGAATGCTGTGCGGGGAAAAGATAAACGCAACTCCGATCTGCTGCTGGAAATCGACACGCAGCCGGCTTCTCAGCTGAAAATTGTCACTCGACTGTAATGCAACCGACGAATCGAGGCCTGGGGTTGGAGAAACGACGCGCAGCATCGCTGACAGCGGCTGGTGAGATCGCAACCCACGCTGCATGGTTTTCGGATCATTGTGCGGCTGGATTTCCAACGCAAACACTGCTGGCTGTGTAAAAACAACGCAAGGCCTGCCCTGGACCCAAGAGTGCTGACCGGATTGACGCATTGCTCTCCTGCGTAAAGAAGAAATGAAGCGCCCCAATCCGTCAAAAGGAGAAACAACGCAAGGACTTGCTTGTGAGTGCAATCGATGCATCTCAAGCCCTTTTTGATGCACACTCGCCCGTGCAGGGTTATTTTTGACGCACCCAAGGTACATTTTCATGCTAACAGTGTTAGTGTGTGTTTAAAATTACATGAATACTCTCTTTGCATTTTTATTGATCAGTTGACTTGTGTATTTTCCTCATTTCGGTCTTGTTTTGTTAAGATAAATATTTTCTATTTTTCGAAACCTGTGTTGTGTCATTTTGTGGTGTTTTCATTGAATTACTGTGTGCGTTGGTACAAATACTTTACACCTAGCATTCTTAAATTAAGGCTACTGATCGTGCCAAGCTACCAAGGGCATGAGCAGGGGTTAGCTGAGGGTGATTCTCTTTTATCCTGACTAGAGTGAGGGTCCTTGCTTGGACAGTGATCACTCCCCTTTCCTTTGTCCAGTTTCGCACCAGAGCAGGGGCTGGGGGATCCCTGAACCGGTGTAGGTTGATTTATGCAAGGAGGGCACCATATGTGCCCTTCAAGGCATTCCCAGAGGCCAGGAGAGGCTACTCCTCTCAGGCCCTTAACACCTATTTCCAAAGGGAGAGGGTGTAACACCCTCCCTCAGAGGAAATCCTTTTTCTGCCTTCCTGGGACTAGCCTGCCCAGACCCCAGGAGGGCAGAAACCTGTCTGAGGGTTGGCAGCAGCGGTAGCTCCATTAAAAACCCCAGAGAGCTAGTTTGGCAGTACCCGGGGGTCCATGTTGGAGCCCCGGGGATGCATGGGATTGGCACCCCAATACCCTATTTGGCATGGCAGGACCATTCCACGATCTTAGACATGTTACATGGCCATATTCGGAGTTACCATTGTGAAGCTACATATAGGTATTGACCTATATGTAGTGCACATGTGTAATGGCGTCCCTGCATTCACAAAGTCCGGGGAAATTGCCCTGAACTATATGGGGGCACCTTGGCTAGTGCCAGGGTGCCCTCACACTTAGTAACTTTGCACCCTACCTTCACGAAGTGAGGGTTAGACATATAGGTGACTTATAAGTTACTTAACTGCAGTGTAAAATGGCTGTGATAACGTGTACGTTATTTCACTCATGCTGCAGTGGCAGTCCTGTGTAAGAATGGTCTGAGCTCCCTATGAATGGCAAAAGAAATGCTGCAGCCCATAGGGATCTCCTCGAACCCCAATGCCCTGAATACATAGGTGCCATATACTAGGGAATTATAAGGGTGTTCCAGTGTGCCAATCAGAATTGGTAAAAATGGTCACAAGCCTGCAGTGACAATTTTAAAGACAGAGAGAGCATAAGCACTGAGGGTCTGGTTAGCAGGGTCCCAGTGAGACATATAAAACACACTGACAAATAGGGTCTTCATTATGAACACTGGGGTCCTGGCTAGCAGGTTCTCAGTGAGACAGTAAAAACACCCTGACACATACTCACAAACAGGCCAAAAGTGGGGGTAACAAGGCTTGAAAGAGGCTACCTTCCTACACAACCCCCCCAATGAAGAACAATAAGGCTAAACTTGGCCAGTTGAGTCTTCATTGTCTAATTGGTGATATATGGAGAGTAGCTCTGCAATAGATTGGTTACTCCCTTTATCATCCACTGTATGGTTACTTCGCTGTGGGGATGTGAACCACCCTGTTTGGAGTTGTTTAGCTAGCCAACAATGTGAAGTTGTATTCTCAGAGTTCCTATTAGTATGTGTTAGTTTAGAGCAGTGGGATTGATCCACTGGGCCTATGTCAAGTGATGAGAATGCCAGACAGGGATGCTGTCTCAATAATGCCATAGCTGGGCAAAAAGTGTGTCCATATGGCTGTAAGAGAGAACAGGGTTGCTGTTTTTCCTGAGTTGGAGCAGGGCAGGGCTGCTGTCCTATAAGCTCCACACTAGGGCAGGGCTGCTGTCCGAAGTGTTGTGAGGCAGTGCAGGGTTGCTGCACTAATGTTTCTCTGGGAAGGTTGGAGGGATGCTCCATGTTAACTAAACTGGTGTAATTTTTCACATCAGGATTAGTTATCCCACAGAGAGGTACTGTCACCTCAGGTAGTACAGCTGTAGTAGCTAATGGTCCTCTTGGTACAGGTTCCACCCCAGGAGAGGTTTCTCACACCACAGGAATGGTATCCTTAATGGAAGGGTAGGTAGGGGATACTTTGATTCCCTTTTTACCTGTTGTTGGAGAAGGATCCTGAGATTTCAAGCCGTTTTCTCTCCTTTGCTTTTTCATTTCAGCTGAAATGAGAGGAAACAATTCCTCAGGGATACCCAGCATGGATGCACAGGTATTAAACTCTACCTCAGCCCAAACTGAGGTCTCTAGGTCATTACCTAAGAGACAGTCTAGAGGTAAGCTAGGAGATACTACCACCTGCTTAGGGCCAGTAACTCCACCCCAACTAAACTGAACTATAGCTAAGGGGAGGAACTGAGTGGAGTTATGGACATCAATAATCTTGTACTGTTGTCCAACGAGGTGTAGTGCAGGAGACACTAGGTTCTCAGTCAGCAAAGTAATACTGGCACCTGTGTCCCTGTAGGCCATGGCTTCAACACCATTTATTGAAACTGACTGCCTGTACTTATCCATTGTAAGGAGACAAGCAGCCAGTGTGGCAAGGCCAGTGCCACCAGGTGTGATAGAAACTATCTTGTGACTGACTACCCCAGTTTCTATGATGGACCCAAAAGTGAACCAAACTACACCCTTATTTTGACTGTTGCCAGCAGTCCCACCACTATTATCACTACTGCTAGGGGCACTAGAGTTTGATGTATTAGTGGTGGTAGTCTTAGGGGGTTTACCTGGGCAGGACTTATCCCCTGGCCAATGGCCTTTATTTTTTAAAACATTGCACCAAGGCTGCTTAGTGTGTGTGGATTGTGAAGAATAGGAAGAAGATGATTTATCCCCACCCCCTGAAGAGTGTTTAGGATGTGAAGAAGGATATTTAGTCTTACCTTTATTCCCATGCTTATTCTGAGATTTCTCACCATCTTTCTTCTTGACATCCTTGTCACCACCTGTATGAACTTTTCTGTTCACTCTTGTTCTGACCCATTTGTCTGCCATCTTTCCCAATTCTCGGGGAGAGGTCAGATCTGAGTCTACCAAGTACTAATGCAACAAGTCAGACACAAACTTATTCAAAATATGCTCTCTCAGGATTAGATTATACAGGCTTTCATAGTCAGTCACCTTACTGCCATGTAACCATCCCTCCAAGGCCTTCACTGAACAGTCTACAAAGTCTGTCCAGTCTTGAGAGGACTCTTTTCTGGTATCTCTGAACTTTATCCTGTATTGTTCAGTGGGTAAGCCAAATCCATCTAAGAGTGCATACTTCAAAACTTTGTAATTATAAGCATTACTTTCTCTGACAGTAAGGAGCCTATCCCTACCATTAACAGTGAAAGATAGCCATAAGATAGCAGCCCACTGCCTTTGAGGGATCAACTGTACCATACAAGCCCTCTCAAGTGCAGCAAACCACTTGCTAATGTCATCCCCCTCCTTGTCAGGGGGAACTAACTTGTGGAGGTTTCTAGAATATTGTTCTCTTACAGGATTACTATCAAAAACACTGCTGCTGCCACCATGGGGAACTAACCCCAACCTCTGTCTTTCCCTGTCTACATCCAGAGGTTCCCTGTCTAAGGTCAACTGCTGCTGCCTCAGCTTCAGTCTGGCCTCTTCCAACCTCAGCTTTCTGAGTTCCATTTCCATGGTGTTATCCTCAGGGTGGGAGGCTTGGGAATTCTGACACACAGAGGAAATGTGGGAATTGCCAGAATGGGCCCTGACTCTAACTGGCTGGACTCTGGTAACCTAGCGTTTTGGAGTGAAAGGTGCCCTACTAGTCTGTGACCCCCTCCCACTACCAGTGTCAATAGGAAGCCTGTTAGCTGGCAGGTCCTTGGATGAACCCTCCCGGAGTCCTCAGGGCTCTCCCCTGATTCTTGCTGGGTACCTCCTTCCCCCCCTCCTCTACCTCCAGATCCTGGGATGGGCCAGACTGGTTCTGGTCACTTTCTAGGAGAAGGCTAAGGATAAGATCTTTGGTAGGGTTCTCACCAATGCTTAAACCTCTTTCTATGCAGAGACCCCTCAAACTTTTAAAGTTTAAACTACCATAGGTTGTATGGACAACTGTGGGAGTAAGTTCTACTGCACACATGTTTAGAAAGGGTTTAGGACGGTGAGAAAAATGTTTAGAACTTTTAAAGAAAAGAGAAAAAAAATTCAAACTTTTCAAAACTTTTCAAAACTTCTTAGAAACTTTTTAGAAAGTTTGTAGAAAGAAAGTTAAACTGTTTAGGTTAACTGTGTATATTTTTAAGTTTTTGGAATATGTTTTTCTTATGAAAAGCACCAGTGCCGAAGTGGTAAAGCAGTTACAAGTACTTATCCCACCGCTGCACCACCAATGTAGGAGGTTGGCCTGGCTTATAGTGGCTACCTGATGGTACTTACACCTTGTACCAGGTCCAGTTATCCCTTATTATTAGATTAGAAGTGTTCTAGCAGCTTAGGCTGATAGAGGTAGCTATAGCAGAGGAGCTTAGGCTGAACTAGGAGACATGCAAAGCTCCTACTATACCACTTGTATCATATAGCACTATATCATAAGAAACATAATACTCAGAGTTACTAAAAATGAAGGTACGTTATTTTAGTGACAATGTGCCATAAATATCTCAGAGGATATACTCCCTTAGGAGTCAAGTAAAATACACAAAATATACACACAAACAAAAATCAGGTAAGTAAACAGTTAGAAATGTAGTGCAAACACTGTAGAATACAATAGGATTCAACAGGCCTAGGGGCAACACAAACCATATACACCAAAAGTTGAATGCGAACCACGAAGGGACCCCAGGCCTAGTGTAGCGTGTAGAGGGTCGCTGGGACAGTAAGAAAACACCAAGGGTGTCCAAGATACCCCACCCCAAGACCCTGAAAAGTAGGAGTAAAGTTACCCTACTTCCCCAGAAACACACTAAAGTCGTGATAGGAGATTCTGCAAGGACAACAACTGACTGCGAAGCACTGAAGATGGATTCCTGGACCTGAGGACTTGTAAAGGAGGGGGACCAAGTCCAAGAGTCACGCAAGTGTCCAGGGGGGGCAGGAGCTCACTGAACCCTAGATGAAGGTGCAAAATGGCTGCATCTGGGTGGAAGAAGCTGAAGATTCTGCAACAACGGAAGATGCCAGGAACTTCTCCTTTGCACAGAAGATGTTTCATGGCGTGGTGGAGGAAGAAGAGTTGTTTCCACGCAGAAAGACCACAAACAAGCCTTGTTAGCTGCAAAGGGCACTGTGAAAGGAAATGGGTGCTGTCTTGGCCCAGGAAGGACTAGGAGGTTGCCCCTTGGAGGAGGAGACAGAGGGGGCGCTCAGAAGCACAGAGAGCCCATGCAGAAGCAGGCAGCACCTGTAGAAGCACTTGAACAGGCGTTCCAGAAATGTGAGCATGGCGGTCATCTCAACACTACAAAGGAGGGTCCCACGAAGTTGTGGTCAACTCAGCCAGTTGAGCAATGCAGGACAGAGTGCTAGGGACCTGGGCTATGCTGTGCACGAAGGATTCCTTGCAAAAGTGCCCTAGCAGCTGCAGTTCACGCAGTACACAGGATTACTGTCTGGCGTGGGGAGGCAAGGACTTACCTCCACCAAATTTGAACAGAAGGACCTCTGGATTGTCGGGGTCACTTGGATCCACCTCCTGTGTTCCAGGGGCTACGATCATCAAGATGAGAGGGGACCCTTAGGACTGGTGATGCAGAAGTTTGGTGCCTGCGTTAGCAGGGGGAAGATTCTGTCGACCCACAAGAGATTTCTTCTTGGCTTCTAGTGCAGGGTGAAGGTAGACAGCCCAAAGAGCATGCACCACCAGGAAACAGTTGAGAAAGCCAGCAGGATTAGGCACTATAATGTTACTGGTATTCGTCTTGTTACTTAGTTTCAGTTTTGCAGGCGTCCTGGAGCAGTCAGTGGCCGATCCTTGGCAGGAGTCAAAGAGAGAGATGCAGAGGAACTCTGGTGAGCTCGTGCATTCGTTATCTGATTAGAAACCCACAGGAGGGACCCTAAATAGCCCTCAGAGTAGGATTGGTCACCTAACCAGGTAAGCACCTATCAGGAGGGGTCTCTGATGTCACCTGCTGGCACTGGCAACTCAGAGGCCTCCATTGTACCCTCACACCTCTGCATTCAAGATGGCAGATGTTTGGGACACACTGGAGGAGCTCTGGGCACCACCCCTGGGGTGGTGATGGACAGGGGAGTGGTCACTCCCCTTTCCTTTGTCCAGTTTCACACCAGAGCAGGGGCTGTGGGATCCCTGAACCGGTGTAGGCTGGTTTATGCAAGGAGGGCACCATCTGTGCCCTTCAAAGCATTCCCAGAGGCCAGGAGAGGCTACTCCTCTCAGGCCCTTAACACCTATTTCCAAAGGGAGAGAGTGTAACACCTTCCCTCAGAGGAAATCCTTTGTTCTGCCTTCCTGGGACTGGGCTGCCCAGACCCCAGGAGGGCAGAAACCTGTCTGAGGGTTAGCAGCAGCGGTAGCTGCAGTGAAAACCCCAGAGAGCTAGTTTGGCAGTACCCATGGTCCATGCTGGAGCCCCGGGGATGCATGGGATTGGCACCCCAATAACAAATTTGGCATGGGGGACAATTCCATGATCGTAAACATGTTACTTGGCGATATTCGGAGTTACCATTGTGCAGCTACATATAGGTATTGACCTATATGTAGTGCACACATGTAATGGTGTCCCCACACTCACAAAGTCCGGGGAAATTGCCCTGAACTATGTGGGGGCACCTTGGCTAGTGCCAGGGTGCCCTCACACTTAGTAACTTTGCACCTAACCTTCACTAAGTGAGGGTTAGACATATAGGTGACTTATAAGTTACTGAAGTGCAGTGTAAAATGGCTGTGAAATAAGGTGGACGTTATTTCACTCATTGTAAGGAAATGGCTCCTTGTTGCAATTACCCCCCACTTTTTGCCTGATACTGATGCTGACTTGACTAAGAAGTGTGCTGGGACCCTGCTATCCAGACCCCAGCACCAGTGTTCTTTCACCTAAAATGTACCATTGTCTCCACAATTGGCACAGCCCTGGCACCCAGGTAAGTCCCGTGTAACTGGTGCCCCTGGTACCAAGGGCCCTGATGCCAGGGAAGGTCTCTAAGGGCTGCAGCATGTCTTATGCCACCCTAGGGACCCCTCACTCAGCACAGATACACTGTTTGCCAGCTTGTGTGTGCTGGTGGGGAGAACATGACTAAGTCAACATGCCACTCCCCTCAGGGTGCCATGCCAACCTCACACTGCCTGTGGCATAGGTATGTCACCCCTCTAGCAGGCCCTACAGCCCTAAGGCAGGGTGCACTATACCCCAGGTGAGGGCATAGGTGCATGAGCACTATGCCCCTACAGTGTCTAAGCAAAACCTTAGGCATTGTAAGTGCAGGGTAGCCATAAGAGTATATGGTCTGGGAGTCTGTCATACACAAACTCCACAGCACCATAATGGCTACGCTGAATACTAGGAAGTTTGGCATCAAACTTCTCAGAATAATAAACTAACACCAGTGTTGGATTTATTTAAAAATGCACACAGAGGGCATCTTAGAGATGCCCCCTGTATTTTACCCAATTGTTCGGTGCAGGACTGACTGGTCTGTGCCAGCCTGCTGCTGAGAGATGAGTTTCTGACCCCATGTGGTGAGGGCCTTTGTGCTCTCTGAGAACAGAAACAAAAGCCTGCTCTGGGTGGAGGTGCTTCATACCTCCCCCCTGCAGGAACTGTAACACCTAGCAGTGAGCCTCAAAGGCTCAGGCTTCGTGTTACAATGCCCCAGGGCACTCCAGGTAGTGGAGATGCCCGCCCCCTGGACACAGCCCCCACTTTTGGCGGTAAGTCCAGGGGAGATAATGAGAAAAACAAGGAGGAGTCACCCACCAGTCAGGGCAGCCCCTAAGGTGTCCTGAGCTGAGGTGACCCCTGCCTTTAGAAATCCTCCATCTTGATTTTGGAGGAGTCCCCCAATAGGAATAGGGATGTTCCCCCTCCCCTCAGGGAGGAGGCACAAAGAGGGTGTAGCCACCCTCAAGGACAGTAGCCATTGGCTACTGCCCTCCCAGACCTAAACACATCCCTAAATTCAGTATTTAGGGGCTGCCCCAGAACCTAGGAAACTAGATTCCTGCAACCTGAAGACGAATAATGACTGCTGACCTGAAGCCCTGCAGAGAAGTCGGAGATACCAACTGCTTTGGCCCCAGCCCTACCGGCCTGTCTCCCCACTTCAAGAAAAACTGCAACAGCGATGCGTCCCCCAGGGTCCAGCGATCTCTGGAGCCTCAGAGGACTACCCTGCATCTAAAAGGACCAAGAACTCCAGAGGACAGCAGCCCTGTTCCACAAAGACTGAAACTTGCAACAAAGAAACAACTTTTAAAGGACTCCACGTTTCCCGCCGGAAGAGTGAGACTTTCCACTCTGCACCCAACGCCCCCGGCTCGACCTGCGGAGAAACAACACTACAGGGAGGACTCCCAGGCGACTGCGAGCCCGTGAGTAGCCAGAGTTGACCCCCCTGAGTCCCCACAGCGATGCCTGCAGAGGGAATCCAGAGGCTCCCCCTGACCGCGACTGCCTGCTTCCAAGAACCCGACGCCTGGTAAAGACACTGCACCAGCAGCCCCCAGGATCTGAAGGATCCAACCTCCAGTGCAGGAGCGACCCCCAGGTGGCCCTCTCCCTTGCCCAGGTGGTGGCTACCCCGAGGAGGCCCCCCCCCTTGCCTGCTTCGCTGAAGAGACCCCTGGGTCCCCCCTTGAAACCTATTGCAAACCTGACGCCTATTTGCACTCTGCACCCGGCCGCCCTGTGCCGCTGAGGGTGTACTTTTTGTGCTGACTTGTGTCCCCCCCGGTGCCCTACAAAACCCCCCTGGTCTGCCCTCCAAAGTCACGGGTACTTACCTGCTGACAGACTGGAACCAGGGCACCCCCTTTTTCATTGAAGCCTATGTGTTTTGAGCACGACTTTGACCTCTGATCCTAACCAGCCCTGAAGTGGTGGTGTGGTAACTTTGGGGTTGCCCTGAACCCCCAATGGTGGGCTACCTTGGACCCAACTTTGAACCCTGTAGGTGGTTTACTTACCTGCAAAACTAACAAATACTTACCTCCCCCAGGAACTGTTGAAATGTGCACTGTATAGTTTTAAAATAGCTTATTGCCATTTTTGCCAAAACTGTACATGCTATTTTGCTGATTCAAAGTTCCTATGATACCTAAGTGAAGTACCTTTCATTTGAAGTATTGATTGTAAATCTTGAACCTGTGGTTCTTGAAAATAAACTGAGAAAATATATTTTTCTATATAAAAACCTATTGGCCTGGAATTGTCTTTGAGTGTGTGTTCCTCATTTATTGCCTGTGTGTGTACAACAAATACTTAACACTACCCTCTGATAAGCCTACTCCTCGACCACACTACCACAAAATAGAGCATTAGAATTATCTCTTTTTGCCACTATCTTACCTCTAAGGGGAACCCTTAGACTCTGTGCATGCTATTTCTTACTTTGAAATAGTACATACAGAGCCAACTTCCTACACTCATGCTGCAGTGGCAGTACTGTGTAAGAATGGTCTGAGCTCCCTATGGGTAGCAAACAAAATTCTGCAGCCCATAGGGATCTCCTGGAACCCCAATTCCCTGGGTACCTAGGTACCGTATACTAGGGAATTATAAGGGTGTTCCAGTGTGCCAATCAGAATTGGTAAAAATGGTAACTAGCCTGCAGTGACAATTTGAAAGACAGAGAGAGCATAAGCACTGAGGTTCTGGTTAGCAGAGCCTTAGTGACACAGTTAGGTACCACGCAGGGAACACATTCAGGCCACAACTATGAGAACTGGGGTCCTGGCTAGCAGGGTCCCAGTGAGACATATAAAACACACTGACAAATAGGGTCTTCACTATGAGCACTGGGGTCCTGGCTAGAAGGATCTCAGTGAGACAGTAAAAACACCCTGACATATACTTAGAAGCAGGCCATAAGTAGGGGTAACAAGGCTAGAAAGAGGCTACCTTCCTACAATTGGTACTATTGGAAATTCCCTACTCAGGTTGCTTAAGTAAAAGTTAATAGTCCTTTGAAAGTTGCAGAGGCTCAGGGATTCCCCAGTACCTGCAGAACGCCCTTAACATGTTGGTCAATGGGAAGGCACATCTCTGTCCCTTTTTGTCCTGCAAACACAGATTGCCTGGGATGAATGAGTGTACATAACCACATGTGATTGCCACACTTTTCTAAATCTCTGCATGTTGCATGTCAACAGTTAAATAATGATCCTATACCATTTAAGATGTGCTAAGCACTGCGCTAAATGATTCAACATCAATGGCATGGAAATGCACATTGTGAGTCAAAGCTGTAGTCCTAATTATCATTTCATTGCTTCTTCAATTGTACAATGCCAAACAGCAGTGAAAATTATATGGCAAAAATGAAAGGTACACATGCTAACATGTAGGCACAAGGAATGATGGCAATAGTGATGTTACCAAAATCATGTCAATGGACATTCACTACTTGCCAAGTGAAAGTATTTCTCTGTCACTGCACCCAAAGTGCAATGTATGCTCTGTCACATGTATGGTGGCCACCTTCACATGAGAGACAGTAGTGAGGCACCAGCACTCATGACACACTAAAGACAAGTGGCCTGTCGGGGACAGATGCCAATATACTCACTTGAGCAGATATATGGTTGAATACACTGGTCTATTACCTCATGTTGTATGTTGTTGATGCTGACATACTGAAGACAAGAGGACTGTTCGGTAAAAATGACCCCCACAACAACAAACAACATAACCTGATTGATCACTGTACTCACCCATGTGTTGGTCCTGGAGAGTAAATTTGTTGTGGACTGTACACTGTTGTGTGCTAGGTCACTGGGCCAATAGGCAAGGCACATCAGCATGCACCAACTTCCATTCCACCACAAACAATTACTCATTTTATGTGTCACACATGGCCCATCTCCAATCTTCAGGAAGACGTTGCAGACTTCAACACATCAACTTTGTAATTTAACATGTAGGAATCTGCCCAGAACTCAGCCCCCTTGTAGCTGCTGTGCTTCCCTCAAATGCCAATCAAGCTTGGGGTAGGCCACTGCCAGGATGTGGCACATCAGGGGGGCAAGCTCTGGCATGTGCCCCGCACACATTGAGAGGACACCCTGAGCTGGACCTTTGCAATCTTAAGGTCCTAGCGTCTCAGGTGCGCCGACCTCTTGCAACAGTGGGCGCTCCACTGGCAATGAACCCACAGGGTCCACACCTTCAAGGCAATGGCTCTTCAAATCACTTTCTTCTGGTAGGCATTGACCTGAATGGATGCAATAGAAAAATGAAAAGTTTACAATTCCCGTTTTCTGGCCAAATGGTTGTCTCACACACATTTCAGAAACACCAAGCACAAAAAAGTTGTAATTGACAACACACCACAAGTGTAAAGTACACACGCTGGTGAGTACAGGGACAAAAAAAAAAACCTTTTGGAGTCATCTGCCAACTAACACACTACTCTGCTCATGTCGTACACTGACAAAGCATGCCAACAGACAACAGGACACATTTACATCCAGTCACATTGACTCCATGCATACAGTCCCTACATGCATCTACCATAGTACAGACCACACCCTATGACCTAAGAGACCATTACAGAGTTGCCATGGGTAGGATGTAAATTCTCTATCCACTGCAGAGTGGATTTCTGTGGTATGTTCTTGAAGCACAGAAAACACCTTTTACCATGCGTGACAATCCTACACAGATGACATTCAACATACTAAGGTACGTTTGGTCTGATTGGTTAGATGTAACCAAGCTAATGAGTCACAAGTCATGCCCTCCCCCGAATCAGCCAATGTTCTGCACTGTAGGTTTGTCTCTTGTGCAATACACCTGTGCTGTACAAATATGACTTATGGAAAGGTGACAACAGGGCTTTGGGAGTAAACGACTCACACCGACAATGATGCTCAAACTGTGGTAAACATTTGACAGGCTCTGGTCTCTGCAGGTTGCACATACAGAACCTACATGACACTCACATTTTCATCACTTCCATGTTTGACAGTACATCCTGTGGCCATCGTTTATGTGGGTTCAGGGCTGTGTGGCACTCAGAAGGGCACAGTGATTTTTACATGGTTCTCATACAGTTTGGTAAGGTCAGTTGTGGGCTGAGTGATCTGTGGGACTATATATATTGTTAGCAGGATCCTCAAATGAGAAAAACAGTATACATAAACAGCTCATGCTGTACTGCACATACATGTTGTTTTACATTTACAATCATCATATCCAAAGATATGTCATTATATGGCTGTAACCTCTTCTTGCCTAGATAAATGAATGCCATTACATAACAATGGAACTCTAGTAGAGTATACAAAAGTGGTCCTAGCAGGTCAATAAATTGCTCCGCTTAGACTATTTTCTTTGCTTTCTCTGCACATCTTTTCCTAGCACTACTATTCTCTACTTTTGAACATCCTTCTTATGTTAAAGATGCATATAAATGTATTCAATTCTAATACAGTTTTCTATTAATTTCAAATTGGATGTTTATTCTGTTTTTTGTGTTGTAACGTTTTATTCTTCCTCTTCCCTCTTTGGTGTAATTTTGTAGTCCTCTCCCTTTTGGATTGGGGTTACTGGATTAGTAATAGGGAATGTAGGTAGATCAATTTGATTGCCTCACCTGTAAATTACCTGTTAGGACGACGTTTGTTCTTAATATAGATAAATGAATGCAACAGAAGGAGGATTTAGGGCTTATCACACAACAAAATGGTAATCTGAAAGTACTTGTCTCCACTTCCAGCACCATATACATTCCATGTATGGAATACAAAATATGACTACAGGCACTGGAAAGTTTCACTAGCATTCAGAGGCACACTGTAGCCTAAGAGGAAGGAAAGGATGGTGTTGAACAGAGTCCAATATGTCTATTAGGTTCTTACCTGCTCCTCTGGTGAGCCATGGAGCTGGCCATACAGGGAAAAGACCTCCCCAATGAGCTTCTCCAACTCCTCAAGAGAGAAGGCAGGGGCCCTTTCGCCTGCTCAGTGTGGCATGCATGCTCCCAGAGGTGGCGCACTGCAGCTGAAGTGTTGGAGGTGTGGATGGCAGCAGTGGCAGAAGTCAAGTGAGTTATTTAATGTACGCCACTTATGCGGCCATCACCACCAACGGCCACAGCCATTGGTTTGCGACAGTAACAGTCAACAACGTTAGCTTATGGCTGTGCCCGCTGCGCTTGAGTCCGCCTACTGCACAGTCAACTTCCATGGGTGGTCACAGTCAGTTCCTAATGTCCAGTGAACTAGGTCAGGCATTTGCCATTTTGGAAGTTGCAAATACAATATTAGTCCCTGTTAAATGTGTCTGAACATCACAAGCAATCTAAAGCAGCCTTGTTGTGTATATTCTCCTACACAATCACTAGTGTAGTGTTTTGCTTGTCACAGATGGCATATTATGGTGGTGCACTGTCCACCAGTAGTGACACTATTTTTGTCAGCTAGAACAGGCTTACATTTCAAGGGACATATTAAGAGCAGGTGGTTGGGTGATGCCCAGGTCCATTTTGTTGGCACATGTGTACACAACCATGGGACTCACATTTGGCCCTTGAGTAGTAGACAACTGTGATGTCTAAAGGTTGTAATGTATTTCCAGCCACTAACTCTTTCTCACATGGTTTTTGTCCTATGTATCATATATGTTGGTGTTGGCACAGTGAATAATGCTTCAATTCACTTAATCCCTCAAATAGGTACACTGAGAGAAGGAGGAGGCCACAAGCACCAATATCCTGTCCACTGTCAGAGCTTCAGACAATAGAAGAATGACACATCATCAAACAGCTCTGTCTCAATAGGCAAACTATTGTGAATTTTTGTTGTCAGTTGGAGTCAGATCTGATGCCTGAAAACATTTATCCAACATACATGCCACCCATTGTTAAAGTGATGGTAGTATTAAACTTCCTTGCCACAGGGTGCTTCCAATAAACAGTGGGCATATCTGGTGGTATAACTCCAACCCATGTTCAGTGCTTTGTTAAGAGATGTGCTATTAGCAATAATGAAACACAATGGCAGCTATATCATGTTCCCCAGACATGAGGATTTAGCCAATGTGAAGGCTAACATCTATGGTTTTGATCACCTCCCACATGTGGTGGAAGCCATTAATGGCACCCATAGTGCATTTGTGCCACAGCATGCCAGTGAACAAGTCTATCGCAACAGGAATCACTTCTGTTCTATCAACATGCAAGTTGTCTGCTTGTCAGATCTCTACATCTCAAATGTCTGTGTCCGGTTTCCAGGTTCAACCCATGATTCCTTTGTAATGCAGAACAGCACCATACCCCAGATGATGTCACAACTGCAACCAGAGAGGTCCTCGCTGGTTGGTAAGTCACATCTGTCCTTATTTTGTGTGTGCAATGTCAGGTGTTGCAATCATGAAGTGAGTAATTCATTGTGGCACTTATGTCTCACTCCAACTCAGCAGACTCAGCATATCCCAACTGTCCTTGATAGTTGAAACCACTGAGGAATCCAACTATGCCAGGGGAAGTCAGCTTCAATGAGGCCCATGGAAGAACATAGCGGGCAGTGGGGTGGTCATTTGGGCTCCTGATGGCCAGAGTTGCTGTCTGGACAAGACCGGGAAGCCCTCCCCTACTCACCAGGGAAGGTGTGTCAGATTACCGTGGCATGCTGCATGCTCCATAATATCGCCTGCGGATGAATATCCCTTACATCGTGTAGGTGGGGGGGAGCCTGTGGTATCCCTGGGTGAGAATCCTGAAATATCAAATGAAAATGATAGTTGTAAAGAGGAAGGAGCTGACTTGCGACAAGATCTTATCAACAGCTTCTTCTCATGAGCGTAACTATGTAATAAGTTATCATTACTTTGACAGTACAACGAATTGTATCTGTGATAATGTGTGGAGTCTATTTTTGGAAATAGGGAGCAGATGCTCAGGCAAAATCTGCCAAAGGGTGTTTGATGAGGAATCGTTTGCCACATTCACATTTTGAAGATATTGCTTTGTTTGTGTCAGATTTTTCAAACTGACTTTGTTCACCATATGTTTGCTATGTTACTTGTGTCATTTGTATGGGTTCATAATTATACTCCTTGTTTTTTGTTTTTTGTTCTGGTACCTTCACCATGAGATCTTCATTTGGGCATTTCAGAGTTGTGACATTGGCAGGTATATTGTTCTGTTAGGACATACAAAGTGGGCATGGATTGTTCCTGGGAATGTATTTCACAGACTTTGGGTGTAGAAGACCTGTCTCAAGACAGCTTGCACAGTGATAGGATGGAAGTTCAGAAGACTCCATTGGACTTGTTCATTGTTGTGTGGTGGCTATGATGCTTCAGGTGTCTCATAATGTGGTCAGTCAAAATGTTGATGGTGGCCAAAATCATGTCAGTTCCCCTTCCCATTGGGTTAACACTATTTTTGTCTTAACAGTTGGTAGTTGTTACTGTCATTCATTATTGGCCTGTGGCACATCACTGACATTTGTTCGTGCCATACTACCAGATGTAGAAGCACTGGATTGTAATGACCCTGTGATAGATTACATATTGTACTGCCATCTGTCTGAGAGTTGCATTACATGAGGTAGGCTTCGTTTTGAGTACAAGAGGATATGGCTCCAGCTGGTGACATCAACCATATCCATTATTGTTTATTTAACAGGTCAATGTCTGATATGTCCATTCTCACAAGGCTCTGGGAGTCTGTACCAGTGCTTTTTGTGGCTTACACAGTCTGACATGGTCATGTCTGGATATCTATGTTTCTGACATCTTCCCAGCCTATGTGCTGAACACTGTTCACATGGTCTTACATATCTATATAGCTAAATGTGAATTTTAAGACAGCAGACAATGAGTTTGTATCTGGTGAATTGATTACAATGCTAATACAGAAAACTAAATTGGGACACAAAGAAATAAAAATGTACAATGAAGGGGCCAGTCATTG
Source organism: Pleurodeles waltl (assembly GCF_031143425.1). Taxonomy (NCBI): domain Eukaryota; kingdom Metazoa; phylum Chordata; class Amphibia; order Caudata; family Salamandridae; genus Pleurodeles; species Pleurodeles waltl. The sequence goes on along the minus strand of NC_090444.1, from coordinate 1,380,366,509 downwards.
TGAATGAAATCATTAGAGTAGATGCCACACCATTGGAATTCCAATGTCCAGAGTACTCCTGCCATTGGAGCTAGATGTTGTTCAGGATCAGTCCACAGAGTGTATGTGTGACACACAAAGGAGGACATTAAGGCCCATATTTAAACTTTTGATGTCAAACTGCGCTAACGCAGTTTAGCACCAAAACGTTTAGCACCAGTTTGCGCCATTCCTGAGTGTCAACCGGGCACCATATTAATGGAATGCCGCAAGCTGGTGCTAATGTTGGGCTAGCGTCAACTAAAATGAGGCTAGCTGGGTGGGGGTGACGGGAGAGGAGATGGAGGTTGAGTGTCAAAAAATGACGCTAGGCTGGTTAGAGGCAAAACAAAAATGATTCAAACCAGTCTAGCTTCATTTCCTGAGGCTCAACCATCCATAAAACATGACTCCTGTCTTATTAATGACAGGAGTCATGCCCACCACCCCAATGGCCAACACAGGGGACCAGTGTCCCCTGGGCATGGCCATTGCACCCATTGTAATGCAGGAGCCCCTTGTTAGGGCCCCCAATGGGACTTTAAAATAAAGACAAAAAATACTTACCCATACTCACCCCCCTTACCTGGGATGACATCCTCTGGTGTCCATCTGGTGTGGGTGGTGGTGCTCCTGGGGCTTGTGGTGGGCACCTTTGGACCCATTCCATGGTGTTTAACCATGGAAACAGGTCCGCAGGTCTCCTAACATCTAGTCTGACTGAGGCGTTAAATAGTGGTGCAAAGCAAGCTTTGCACCGTTATTTAGCTCTTCCTCCCACCCGTGCATCATTTTAGCATGGGGGGATAAATATGAAGATAGCACAATTTTTTAAATGGACACTCCTACCTTGCATCTCATTGACGCAAGGTAGGTTCATGCATCCAAAAAAAGGGGCAAACTCCAATATTTTGATGCTAGATGTGTCTAGTGTCAAGATATAAACATGGAGTTAAGTTTGTGACAAAAGTTCGGCAAAATAAATTATGCAAATTTGGCTCAAACAGAGTATACGTTTGAGGTTTCTTGCTGGCAGTGGTCGTTTTTTTGCCATCTGCACCTCCTGGATTCTTGCTTGAGCATCCCCACTTGTAAAGGGGGTTCAGCTGCTGCAGAGGCAGTGGTGCCCGATGGTGGCAGTACTTCTGGCTGGCCCTCCCTTACTGTGAATGTAGGTGTCCATCAGTGATAGCACCATGAGATGTTTTAGTATATGCACTGGTATTATGACTGCCTGTTTTAGTACCAGTATGGCTCTGTAAATGTGTATACAAGTGGCTGAATAAATTCCTTACTGCCTGTGTTAGGGAATATAGAGGCATGTGAGTGTGTCCGCAATTCCCTTTGATACTACAATATAAATATGTAGTATTTTACATAGAAGTCTGCAAGAGCATAAGCAACTTCTTCAATTCAAAAACAAAACTATCTTATTTGAAACAAAAGCACCACAGATTATGAGTTATGAGAAAATGTACATAAACTTAATCATACACCATAGCTGCTAGGCATCTGTTTTGGTTCCTCAGTTACCAACAGCATATTTTCGAAACGAGTAATGGCTACTAAAAGATTTGTTACACAACTAACAAACATCTTGGACATACTATAAAAAGTTACCTGTGTGACACCATATACAAGGTCAGCACTGCTAGGGCTGACCCATATGTAAACCCCTCATGGTTAAGTATGCTTACCATTCTTCTGCTACACATGAGATTCAGTATTACTTTAAAGAACACATCTTAGCATCTAACCACATACAAACCTGGTTTATAATTTACCAACACCTATATAAATGAGTATCTAATAAATTGCTGTCAACTTCAACAGATTCAACTTTCATATACACCTACAGTGCATGATTTCTCCTTTCAATTTTAAGTCTTATAATCTTCTTTTAAGATGGATAAATAGGACTACAACGCCCAGAATTCAAAGGATTAACATCCTGTGTGAACAACACATCATGTACAGAATTTTAAATTTTCACATGTAGTAATTTATTGTTAAGTATATCTTTAACGCTTACTGTACTGCTTTTCTTTAGTAATTACACCATGAAGTAAAGCAGCACATATATGCTGTACCATGACATTCTACGCACCAACCTCATAGACCCTATTCTGTACCTGCTGCAGATGTACTTGGCCTTGAGTTATTTGGCCCACAGGAAGAGGTGGATGGCATTTGAAAAGCTCTTCTCTGGGTTGTGTGGCTGTCCCTCAGCACTCTTTGTTCAGGTGCCCATGTTTGAATTCTGGTGATCCACTTTTTAGATCATGTCCGTCTACAGCTGCTTCATTGCCTGCAGTTCAGTCAATACCTGGCCCATCATTCCTTGGGACTCCTGATAGACCCCCTAGATGTGGCTGATGGTATCCTGGTTAATAGCAGTCCCAGTGGCCTCACTCTGCTGGGCCACGGCATCCCTCCCATGTGCCCTACCCTCACAAGCCTGTGCCCTTGGCACAGGGTGCACTCTCTATCTGGGTCCTCGACCCTCAGTGTCAGGAGTTTTGGATTGCACCTCAGGACCCAGGGCTGGGAGACACAAGATGGTTGGAACAGCACTAGGTACGCAGGTTGGGGCATATGTTGTTGCCTGTGATGTTGACACAACTGGGCTGGGAGGTGTTCCTGTGGGAACAGTGAGACACACTGTTGCCATCTGACCAGGTTGTCAAGATGAGTCAAGAGCATCTTTCACATCCACAAGTCCAGTAGTGTCATCATCACTGAGGGCCTCATCTGAGGGAGGAGTGTCTGTCTGGTTGATAGACAAGGTCTGCCCAGGGGTATGCCAGCTGAACCTGTTGAGTAGGAGGGTACAATGTTATTTGTTACAGTGTGACATCTACCTCCAAAGGTTTTGAGTTGCAGAAACAGGAGACAAGGGGCATTCTTAAGTGATTGGTTAGCCTATTGTTTGACATGACATGTGTGAAACCTGCCTAAACCATGAGACTCAAGCAGCTGATTAGATGTGCTGATCAGTCACACTTTGAATGAGGGACTGAAAATTATATCTTACCAACAGTAAAGCCAACACAGTGGAGAGTAGTGGTGGGTGGAGTGCAAGGAGTTCTACTCTGTGGAATTCCACGGAGTTGGGTAAAAACTCTGTGGGATTCCACGGAGTTTAATGTGGAGTGGAGTGCCACCTGCCCTAGCACCCTGGCACTGAATGCGCCTGATCTCGGAAGCGCTAAGCAGCGATTACGAGATTGGGCACATTCACGTCAGGGTATGCGGAAATGGCAGCGAAAGCTGCTGTTTAAGTCCTCTTCTGCCAACACTGTCCACTGGCCAGGAACCGCAGCCTTAAGATTTCCTTCACCAACTGTACTCCTTCACAAACGTCCTACCGAGGCCAAGCACCCCCTGTCTTGCATCAGCTTTGTAATCACTTCATCTGCATTAACACACAGACTCAGACTTTAGGGCCCAGGACTAGAAGCAGCAAAGCAGCTCACCACCAGCAGCCTGGTATTTGGAATCACATAAATAGGACCTCCTGGGAGTTGGAGTCAGGTCACTCCTTCCAACACTTCACAAATGGTATACTCCCAGGTAAGTAAACTTCATTTGAGAGTTAAAAAACAGGTGTTTGGGCAAGCAACCACAGGGCTTGTGGTTAGGGTTTCCAAAACAGGGCCTCCTAGGATTTGCAGCTCAGTCACTCTCTCTACTCTCCAAAACTTGACAAATGGTGGGTATTACATATGTGTTTCTAGACTGCAATTAGTTTGGAGCATACCTTTATATATTGAGACATATTATGTGTCCTGGGATGATTTCATGATATTGAAACACTTACAGGAATCATTTCAACTTATGGCATGTGATGTGCCTTGGTAGCTGTGAAGCTAGGTCCAACAATGCAATATACATTGACAGTCTTATATCTCAGATTCTCTAGGTATTGAATGTTGTTAAAGTCAATGAAAGAAACAGTGGCAAAAGCTGAATTGTGAGCATGCAGGACATTGCAGTTTAGGAACAGCTTTTCTGTTGTAATTTACCAGACTCCACTCCCCCAGGTTTTCCTGTCAATCCCTCAGGATGTAGGGTGACTTAGACCTTCCCCCAGCAAAAGAGTTGTAATGGGAACGCCAGGGAACGCACCTTGCCCCTCAGGTCATTCCACATCTTCCTAATGCCCTTCTTTGTGTGCGGGGTGGTACTTACAGCATTCAAACTGTTGACTATCTTTTGCCACAGTTCCATTTTCCTATTGAGAGGAGTGTTCTGGACTTGTGCTCCAAATAATTGTGGCTCTTCTCTTATGATTTTATCCATCGTGACCCTCAGCTCATCCTCTGAAAAATTGGGATTTTTGACTATGTGACATGGTGGAGAACTAAAGTGGGTGACAGCGAGTTACTTACATATGTAAAGTGATATGGGGAGTAAATGGAGAAAAGTGTGTGAAAGGGTTTTTAGTGATAGCCACAAAAGGGGTGCCTTATCTCTCTGGTCAGAAATTAACTCTTGGTTGCAGAAGAGATGCAAAAGATCATGGTCTGTGAAGGGGTGTGTTTTATAGTGTGCTTTGCATGTGAGTCCACTGAGCCCATGATTGTCAGCTGTGTTGTTTCTGAATTTATCTAATGGGCTTTATCTGTTGCTTTGCTGAATGTGAACCACAGTGTTTGCCTGCCATGAGCTAACTGCTGCATGGGGACCTCCACATTGAGTGTGTATTTGTAATAGGGTCAGCAGTTGGCCGTGGTCCTGACGGACAGCCAAGAGAAAAGACCACTGCACTGCTGGCAGTCACTACTTTGGCTTGACGGGTGGTGGTACTTTCTGTATACATTGCAAATAGGGTGGGCTGGAGACCACCGGTGCAGTGGTCTTTTTGGGAAGCAGCAATCAAAGCACCAATCTCATAAACAGGCCCTCTGTCTAAAGCTGACCCCAGGACCAGTGGGTCTCTCCAGGACCAGTGAGGCTGGCTCCCTTAAACCCCTTAAGGACCATTTGGAGGAAGCTCTACATATCTATGCCCCAGCAGGAGGAGAGAAGAATCAAAGACAAAGGTAAGGAGGTGAGCTGGTGCAGGGAGCCAATAGAACCAACTCCCTGCAAGGTGTGCTGGTTTTGAGGCCAAGAAGCCTGCCAAAAAGGTCCCAGGTGCCTGGTGTTCCCCACCAGGAGCAAAATAAGCCCAAGAACATTGAAATTGGTTCAACAGGCCCCAAGTTATTGCCATTTAAATATCTGAGGGCCTGAATTATGGCCATTTAAAGATTTTTTGGAGAAAACAAGTGTGGTTGGCCCTAAAATATTTTTTCCAGTACTCCCAGGGTAAGCCAAGTTGAATAAGGGTTTGCTTATTTAAGGAGACGTGTGTGGGCCCCTCTCCCAAGACTCTCTTTCTGCTTAGGGACTCTATCCTCTTGGTCAGCATCTACATTAAAGGGGGCCTGGGACCTCATCCTCAGGCCCCAAAGGCAGCCCTCACCCAGGAGGGAAAACAGGGGAGCAGACAACCCACCCATGAACACATGGATGGAAGAATGCAACCACCAGCAGGGAGCTGGCTGGGAAGCACAGGAATGGGTTCCTCATGTTACCACAACATGACAGAAGCCTTGGGGGTGTCCTGAGTGTGACCGGGAACCCTCCCATTAAACATTAAAAGAAATGCAAAAATGCAGTAGCAAAGCCAGTCATAAAATAGTCACTGCTTAATGGCCAGGGGCACCCCATATTTCCCTGTGGGGCTTGTTTTGAAGATGTTTTTCTGCATCTGGTGGTCCCAAGATGGCATTGGCACCATCAAAAAAGTAAATGGCACCGTTCAAAAAAGTAAAGAAGTGTCATTGGTGCTGCAGGAGTTGCAGCAGCCTGCCAGAAGAGAATTAAAAAAAATTCCTTAAGTCTCCCTGGTTTTAGGAAACATGAGCCTGGAAGACTTTTTTTTTCAAACTCTCCTAAAGCTGGAGCTCTTATTCTACAGCTTAGGAATACATTACCCTCTTCTGTTTACTTTTTTGGCCACATGCTATATGGCCTAAATGTGTAAAAGAAGGACACCAGCACATGCTATGTTCATTTTGAATGCTTTATTGATAATATATTGTTAATAGTGTTATTGACATAGATTGACATGCTTTATTAACAATATTGGTTGCATTTAAATGATGACAGCAATATAATGGTTGGTTATTGATGGTGTAACCTTCAACAAAGGCAACAGACTTGTCACATATGTTGTGATGACAAAGCCAATCGGCCTGCATTATTTAAGGTGATGTCATTATCCCCCTATATTTTGATGTCCTATCTACTATGGGGGGGGGGTTTGTGATTTTGGGAGTCATAACCCATTAGGGGTCAAATGTGATCACAGAATGTCGCCACAGCTATTTCAATCTGCCTGATGCATATATTTGTAAATTAATGCAGCACTATTTAGTGACATATGTATAATAAATGCGTGTTTCCTTTTCAAAAGAAATTGAGTGGTAATTTTGCATTGCACCAAATAGCAATTACTAGCCACACCACTTTCTTTGAGGTAAACTTTGGACTGCTCTCCTTCGCTATTCTGAGAGCATCAAGTATTACAATGGTGTGTTTTGTTACTAGTAAGAAGATATTGAGGATCTATTACGTGCACAGGCCTCACATTTTTCACACCTACTAACCCAATTTCATACAAACACCTTCCCCAAAATGGTGTAGAATGGAATTTAACCTCTTCAGTGTCCAGCACCTTCCCAAAAACGGTTTCTGTTGGAGGAAGAATAGCAAATGAAATCCTTTCAGTGTTCAACACCTTTCCCAAAATGGTTTACAATGGAGTGGAATTAATACATTTATTACTTTTAGTGTCCAACACCTTCTCCAAAATGATTTGTATTGGAGAGGTAATTGTAAATTTGACAGTTTCAGTGTCTAACACCTTTCCCAAGATGGTTGAGTTTGGAATAAAATAGTAAATTTTGCCTCCTCAGTTCCAAACACAGCCCCCAAAATGTTTTAGATTGCAGTAGGAGTAGAACACCTTTTCCCTGTAGTGTCCAGGACCTTCCCCAAAATGGCTAACATTGGAGTGAAATTAATAAATCTAACCTCTTTAGTGTCCAACATCTTCCCCAAATTGATTTTGATTGGAGTGAGAAAATTATGTCTTACCCATTAGTATCCACCACCATCCCCAAAATGATTCACATTTGAGTGGCAATACTAAATCTAAACTCTTTAGTGTCAAGCACTTTCCCCAGTTGGCTTGCATTGGATTGGGAGCTGTAAATATTACCCTTTTAGTGTCAAATACCAGTTTGTCATTTCATATAGTGTGTAGTATTTTAGAATACTAACCAATATGTGTCAGACAATTAACATACTTTTTAAAGGATTTTTATTTTAATGTACATTTTTAGATTTTATTGTTGATGCATACTTTGGGCCTCATTACATTTGCAGAAGAGATAACTCCATGACAAATGTGACGGATATCTCGTCTGCCGTATTACAAGTTCCATAGTATATAATGGAACTTGTAATATGGCAGACAGGACATCCATCACGTTTGTGATGGAGTAATCCCCTCCTCCAAACTTGCAATGAGGCCCTTTGCGTTTTTGCAAAGAAGTAAACATTTATAATGTTTACGTGTTAGAGTGGTGCTTCATTTTTTATACAGTTTTGGCTTTTGTATCACATGTGCTGCATTTTAACACACATTTAAGACTTTTATCTTCAAATGATACATTATTATTTTTTCCATGCATGTATTTTTTAATTTTTTGTGCATAGTGTATAGAATTTTTACATTTTCAGAATGCATTTTATGTATATAAAATATATACCATAGAGTTTTATTTTATAGCACTATTTCATTGATAATTTGCACATGCATTTATACTTGTTCAACACATCCTTTAACATTCTTGACACTTTTTAATAAGTTTTTGTACCATCTCTATTGATTTCATTAGGGAGATAGTCTCTTTTTTATTTTCATTTAGCAGCCATTTAAGCCCTCATTATGACATTGGCAGTAAATCCCGCTTACCACCGGGCTGGCGGCTGCCAACTTACCGTTGCGGTGGCAGATATCCGTTCACCATATTATGACACACACACACCAATCCGATAGAATACTGCCACATACACAGATCCGCCAGCCCATAGGTCAGTGCTAAAGTGGCAGTCCCAAAACCCATACCATTACGCCAACAAAACAACGCCCACCATATTATGACCCATGAATCACCATGGTGGACATTCAACGGCAGTAAACCATAGGCTGTACATAAAGCCGCACTCACAATGTACATCCATATGCAAAATAACACTACATTGGCCAATACCAAAAACACACACCTGACACTCATACACACACCACACCCAAACACCCACACCTCTATAAAAACACACCCACATTACCCACAACCCTTTACAAACAACAATTACCTCCAGGAGACTAAGAAGAAGAACACAGAGACAACTAGACACACACACCACTTACACCCAGACACCCCTCACATACTCCATATCACACACCCCACCACATTACCCAACACCCTCTCTCTCACCAACACATACCACACAACACCCATGGCACCACAAAGGCACCCCGTTTCACTGAGGAGGAGTTAAGGGTCATGGTGGAAATTGTCAGGGAAGAGCCACAGCTGTTTGGAGCACAGGTACAGCAAATATCCATTGCCAGGAAGGTGGAGCTATGGCGGAGAACCGGGGACAGGGTCACCGCCATGGGACAGTACCCAAGAACAAGGGATGACATCACAAAGTGGTGGAATGACCTGCAGGGGAAGGTACGTTCCATAGCAGCAAGATACCAGCTCGCCATATACTGTAGAGGAGTGGCGGTGGACCCCCACCTCCTCCTCTACTGCTCACAGCATGGGAAGAGCAGGTACTGGCAATACTGCATCCTGAGGGACTCACTGGAGTTGCCGGAGGACTGGACACTGGTAAATCAATGCATGGATACCTCTCCCAGCCCAGCATGGACACCCATTTCTAAAGCGTGCACAGCAGAGGGAAACAAACATACCCACAATACATCACCATACACAACCATGAACTGGCAGGGTAATACAAACCATAGAGGGGAAGCTAGGGAAGTCAAATGTCAGACACATAAAGCATAATACATCATTGACATTACTACAGGTACCCCAGCCAATGTCAGTGGAGAGGAGGTGCCACCACTATCCAACCCCCCTAACAGAAGATCCCCCCAGTGATGACAGTAACTCTGGACTTCAGGATCTGGAGGACCTACCTGGCCCATCAGGGACCTCTAGACAGTTGGTCACCCCAGCCCAGTCACAGACCACCACAGAGCCTCCCCCATCAGGATCCAACACCACACACCCACTCAGTGTACCCACACCTCTGTCCCCAGGACACATCGGTCAGCAGTGTGCCCACCTGTACAGGGACCCAAGGCCACACCTCACCCCCCAAAACAATCAGGGAGCTGGGGTCAGTGGCAATGGGCACACCATTCAGGGGACAGAGGCACTGGCAACCAGTGACACTGGGAGTACTGCTATGCACCAGGGGGAGGACAGGACCAGGGAACCGACTCTCCAAGAGGCACTCTCTGAGATCCTGGGAGCCTATCAACATTCCCAGGACACAATGAGGCAGATCCTTGACAAAGTGCAGAAGAACAGGCGGCTGCAGGAGGGACAGTATCAGGGGATCAGGGAGGACTTGCAGGCCATTAACAACACCCTGATCTCCATAGTAGGGGCACTGGCAGACAAGGCCAACATCATGAGGGAGGCAACAGCACACCAGCGGGCCCCTGCCACTATCCAGTCCATCGACCAGCCCTCCACTTCCACCGCCGCTATTGGGCAGGAGGCTGTGCCACAGGACCCAGAGCCCACTAGCACCCATCCACCTGCAGAAGGAGAACAATCCCGCAAATGTTCCCTGTGACCCAGACAGAAGCCAGAGACACTTGCCAAAACCCCCTCCAGGAAATGAGACTCTCCTGATTGTCCCCCTTGTGTCCCACACTATCACCTTGTCCACGTTGAACTGCCATAGCTCCCCTTCCTATGTCCCCCTTGGACACTGCACCTGTGCTACAAACGGACTGGAACAATACTATGGACTTTCCTCCATCATCACCTCATTCCACTGCACTTTACCGTCAATTTCTTAGCACTACAATAAACACCCTTTGATGAACTTTGACTACTAGTATTTCATGTTTTGCAAATCTGTATTGATTGAAACAGCTACAGCCATTGCAAATGAAGTGTACATAGTGAGAGCATAGAATTAATAACCTGTTGCTGGTTGTTCTGATCACATCAGGACATTGTTGTCATATCATCAACATGTGTAAAATGACAATCCATAGGTAACGGTAAGTAGAGGAAACAAGTGGGAAATGCCAGCATGCCAATGCCACACAGAATGCAACAATAGTCATAGAAATGTGAAGTTTCACTTTCTCACCTGTGTGTCATTGGAAGTACTGACAGATCAATAATGTTCTGTTGTCCGCATCCTCATCCTCTGCTTCCTCATCCCCACTGCCCTTAGGGTCCACTGCTGCCACAGGGGCAACTCCAGTCTCCTCCTCCTGCAGAAAAGGTACATGGCGTCTGAAGGCTAGGTTGTGCAACACGGAGCATGCCACTACTTTCTGGGAGACCTTCTTGGGTGAGTAGCACAGGGATGAACCTGTCAGATGGAGACACCTGAACCTGGCCTTTAGGAGGCCAAAGGTTCTCTCAATTATCCTTCTGGTTCGCCCATGTGCCTCATTATAATGTTTTTCATCCCTTGTCCTGGCATTCCTCACAGGGTTCAGCAGCCACAATAGGTTTGGGTAACCAGAGTCACCTGCAAATATTGAGGGACAACATTTAGCCACACACAACCCTATCGGGTTAACATCATAGGCATACACTGACGTACAGTGGGTGGGGACCAAGGCTCACCTATTAGCCACACCCTGTGCCTCTGTAGTTGGGCCATCACATGTGGGATGCTGCTATTCCTCAGAACAAAGGCATCATGCACTGACCTTGAATATTTAGCATTGACGTGGGTGATGTACTGGCCGCTAGGCGCACCATCTGCACATCCACCTGTTCATCCTGGCGGGGGGACAAACGCAATAAGTGTACCATCAATTGCCCCAATAATATTGGGGATATGTCCCATTGCATAGAATCCCGCCTTTACAGTAGCCAAATCTTCCACCTGGGGGAAAGCAATGTAGCTGCACATGTGTTTATCAAGACACACAAGACTCCTGCCAGCACTATTGAGAACATTAGCTGTGACATTCCTGCTGCCAAGCCCACTGTCACTTGGAAAGAACTGTTGCCAGGAAATGGAGCACTGATAGAACTTACACAAGAGGGGGGATCCCAGTGGGATGACGGATAGATGAAATCAGGTCAGGCTCCAACTGGGCACACAGCTCTGTGATTGTGGCCCTGTCAAGTCTATAGGTGAGTGTTATGTGCCTGTCCTCCAGTGTAGCTAAGTCCACCAGGGGTCTGTACACAGAGGTATGTCTCCATCTCCTAATCATCAGCAGCAGTAGGTTTCTAAGGGACACAAGAGTGAGTAGGCTGTCAACAACTATACTACAACAGCTGTCCACATTGTGCAATCATGTTTTGAGACAATGTAATTTTAAAGTATGTGCTTTTTATCCTGTGAGGCAGCAATTATCGATAGGCCTGTTCCCCCCCTGAAATGGCGACCACCTGTCCTCCATGAAGAATCTTTGGCTTCTTCCACCCAGAGGCAGCCCTTTTGCACCTTCATCCGGGGTTTAGTGGGCTCCTTCCCCCCTGGACACTTGTGTGACTCTTGGACTTGGTCCCCTTCCTTTACAGGTCCTCAGGTCCAAGAATCCATCTTCAGTGCTTTGCAGTCAGTTGTTGTCCTTGCAGAATCCCCTATCTCGACTTTACTGTCTTTCTGGGGTAGGAGGGTAACTTCACTCCTACTGTTCAGGATCTTTGGGTGGGGTATCTTGGACACCCTTAGTGTTTTCTTACACTCCCAGTGACCCTCTACACACTACATTAGGCCTGGGGTCCCTTCGTGGTTCGCATTCTATTTTTGGCATATATGGTTTGTGTTGCCCCTAGGCCTATTGTCTCCAATTGCATTCTATTGTGTTCTACAGTGTTTGCACTACTTTTCCAACTGTTTACTTACCTGATTTTGGTTGTGTGTTTATATTGTGTGTATATTACTTACCTCCTAAAGGAGTATATCCTCTGAGATACTTTTGGCATATTGTCACTAAAATAAAGTACCTTTATTTTTAGTAACCCTGAGTATTGTGTTTTCTTATGATATAGTGCTAAGTGATATAAGTGGTATAGAAGGAGCTTTGCATGTCTCCTAGTTCAGCCTAAGCTGCTCTGCTATAGCTACCTCTATCAGCCTGAGCTGCTAGAACACCTCTAATCTACTAATAAGGGATAACTGGACCTGGCACAAGGTGTAAGTACCACAAGGTACCCACTATAAGCCAGGCCAGCCTCCTACACTGCTGTATGGGCCTCCAGACCAATAGGTGAGTACACTGAGGGCACGATGCATGTTGCATGAATGCATCGAGATTTGTGTGAAGGTATTGTGTAAGGGTGGGTGGGGGATGGGGGCTTTTCTCTTGGCGGTGTACATGTTTTGAGCTGGCCTTTGTGTTTTGCAATGTTGACAGGATCGGGTATGGTAGGCCATGTGTGTGAAAGGCTGGACTTTTGGTTTAATGGAGTTCTCCTATATGTTTTACCTCTGCAGGTCAGCACCCATCAAAAGAAGGGATTATGGTGTGCCATTGCAAAGGACGTGCGGACCCTGGGGGTCTTTGGCAGGCAGAGTACCCACTGTCAGAAACGGTGGGAGGACCTGAGATGCTGGACACAGAAGACTACGGAGGCCCAGCTGGGAATGGCCTCCCAACGAGGAAGGGGTGCCCGTCGGACCCTGACCCCCCTGATGGCCTGCATACTGGCAGTGGCCTACCCAGAGCTGGATAGGTGCTTGAGGGCATCATGCAAGCCACAAAGGGGTGAGTATAGTGGGTATAGTTACAACTTATGGTTGGTGAGGTGGTATCCGGTTGGTGGTTGTGTATTAGTGGGTGCCCCTAAGGCCAGGCTAGACATAGCAGCATAGGTCCTCTGAAGGGTAAGGGTAGCATGGCAAATACAGGTAACCTAGCTTGTTGGTATTCACTTCTAGACAGGGATGCATGGGTCCCAGGTGTGCTGAAGTTGGCGGTGTGTGCTCCTCCTCATGGCTTGGTGGCTAGCCATATCACTGGTAGTGCAATGCATAGTGCATTGGCCTGTTCTCTATGTCTGAGAGTGATGTGTACGCCAACGGTGGTGTTGGTGCAGTCATTGACCCAGTGTATCCTTTGTCTTTCTCCCCACATTTCTTGTTTTGTCATCTTGTCTTTGCGTGCATTAGCATCATCTGTCAGAGAAGCAGAAGCACCGGCAACAGAGGGAGCTGCATCCCACTGCACCCTGAAGGCAGAATCCACCAACACCGAGGGAACCAGTAGGACGGAGGGCAAGGGGAGCACCAAGGCGGAGACTGGAGGGGACAACACAGACTCAGATACCTCCTCCGATGGGAGCTTCCTGGTGGTGGCAGGCAGCTGTGTGACCACCCCAGCTGCAGGTTCAACTGCCACCCCGTACCAGCACGGCCCTCCCATTAGCCCCTCAGCGAGTTGCCCGTGCCTGCACACACCCTGAAAGGTGGGCATCTCCTTCGACCAGGGCACCTCAGGCCCTGCCCCATTGAGCCATGCTGCCCTGAGTGAGGAGACTATTGACCTATTGATCCATCTCTGTAGGGCATTCAACCATTGGGAATGCCGTCCAGGAGCTGGCATCCCAGATGCAGGATTGCAATGCATTCCTGGAGGGCATTCATGGTGGTTTGGTGGCCCAACTGAGATCGATTCAGGCTCTGGCCTCTTCTCTGATGGCAGCAATTATCCCCGTTTCAACCATATCCCCTCCAACTCCTTCTTCCCAGGCCCAAGCAACACCCAAGAGTAGCACAGGCAAACACAAGCACCACACTTCATCCCACAGGCACTCACACAAACAACATACTGTTGCAGACACAACAGCCTCCACTGTCTCCCCCTCCTCGTCCTACTCTACCCCCCTCCCAGTAACATCCACACTCACACCTGCATGCACTACATCAACATCCACTACCAGCATCACCAGACCAAGCAGAACACACACCTCACTGGCAGACACCTCCACAACATTCATGCATGCGTCCCCTGTGTCCACTCCCACTGTGTCTGTCCCCCCCCCTCCCAAAGGACACAAACGCAAGCACTCAGGCACCCAACAGCCATCCACCTCACATCAGGGCATACATCCCATGCACATGTATCCAAATCCAGCAGACATACACTTCTGACAACCACTCCCTCATCCTCCACTCCCATTGCTCCTCCCTCCTCCCGCCCCAATGTACCTAAAAGGCTTTTCCTTGCCCAACTTGTCCTCTTCCCTACCCCTACCCCCATCCTGCATATATGGGCAGGGTACCAAAGACACAGCCCAGCACATCAGCCAAACAGTCCACAGGGACAGTGGTAGCACCACCTACATGTGGTGATAAGGATACCAGACCTACAACACTGAAGGGGAAGGAGCCAGTACCATCAGGGATAAAAGGGAAGAGTCCTGCACCAGCAGTGAGGAAAGGGAAGGGGCCTGTGCGAGCTGTGAGGAAGGGGAAGGAGCCTGCACCAGCTGTGAGGAAGGGGAAGGAGCCTGCACCACCAGGCAGAGAGGGGAAGAGCCAATCCATCCCTGCCAGGAAGGGAAAGGGATCGCTGAACCATGAACAGGAGGAGAAGAGGCACTCTATGCCAGCAGAAGCTGTCAGGCTAACACCATCACCACCACCAGCTGTCATGGGGCCCCCACCGCCAGTTGTGGATGTGCAGTCATCAGTGAGTGCAGGAGCTGCCCAGGAGCCTCCCCCAAACAACACCACCAAGCATCCATCGCTGAGTGCAGGGGCTGCCCAGAAGCCTCCCCCAACCAACACAACCATGCAGCCATCACCGCCGGCAGACACCATGTAGTCCACTCTCCAGGGGCTATTGTGCGGGCTGCGCCCTCCAGAAGCAGTGGGCAAGTCAACCAGTTGAGAGACTGTGGCCTTGTACTCCTCAGGACAAAGCAATGGGCATATTGCCCCCTCCAGAACCAGTGGGGAAGACACCCACTACAGAGACTTTGGCCTTGCACTCCCCAGGACAAAGAAATTGGCATTTTGCCCCCTCCAGAACCAGTGGGGAAGACACCCACTCCAGACTGTGGCCTTGCATTCCCCAGGACAAAGCAATGGGCATGTTGTCCCCACCCAGAACCAGTGGGGAAGACACCCACTCGAAAGACTGTGGTCTTGCACCCCCCAGGACAAAGCAATAGGCATGTTGCCCCCTCCAGAACCAGTGGGGAAGACACCCACTTGAGAAACTGTGGCCTTTCACTCCCCAGGACAAAGCAATGGGCGTTTCCCCCTTCAGAACCAGTGGGGAAGACACCCACTCGAGAGACTAAGGCCTTGCACTCCCCAGGAGAAAGCAATGGGCATGTTGACCCCTCTAGAAACAGTGGGAAGACACCCACTCCAGAGACTGTGGCCTTGCACTCCCCAGGACAAAGCAATGGGCATGTTGCCCCCTCCAAAACCAGTGGGCTTGTTCCCGCACCTATTTGAGGTGCCCCCATCCCCTGAGGTCCCTACCTATTTGAAAACGGATGCCCCTGCAGTGTTCTATCTGGATGTGCTCAGGATTTGAGTTGGGCCCTAGACTGTGCCCTGTGGCCATGTGGGCCCCTTGAACTTTGGACTGGGCAGTGTCCCTTTTTTGTACATGTGTACATGTCTGTTTCATTGCCAAATCAAATTATTAATTTTGTTGTTAATCTGATTACAATCACTTTAGTCAATTCCTGTTGTCCTTGCATTATTCTGCCAATTTTCGGGGACAAATTGTTTTTCTTGTGCAGCTCGTTGTGTGTATGGTGTGTTTGTGGTGCGTGTGTGTGTCACTGTTGTTTCCTCCCTCCTTCACTTGTGTGCAAGGCGGCTGTGCAAGGCGGCTGTACTCACCGTCGTCGTCTTCGTTGGCATTGGTGTTCCAGGTGGAGCACAACGTAGAAGATCATCGAGAACACTTGCAGTTTGGATTCCATGGTGGCGTGGTTCTTTCCTGTGTCTCCAATGGTGAGTCCTTTCACTTTTGAGCTCTGTTTCCACCAGGCTTTTGTTGGTGTTGGTACCGCCCCCGAAAAGGTGGTGGTTTCCTTTGTCAAAATATGGTAGGCGGTACTTTGTCTTCTGCCTGGCTGTTGGTGGCTATCGCCGTGGTATTTGTTGTTTCCGCCATGGCGGATGGTGTGGTACTTTGGCTGTCTATTGGGGGTATCACCGCCATGGTCATAATTTGGCAGTAATCACCGCTATCCTGTTGGTGGTATTACTGCCACTTTATCACCTACCGCCAAGGTCGTATTGAGGGCCTTAGTATTATTTTAGCGCATAGAAACAAAGTTACAATTCCCTGTTGCTGTTTGACAGACAAAGTAAGACCTTTTTTAAGTTTTGTTAGGGTTTTAGGGGTAGGAGGAATGTGGGTAGGCTTTGTTAATATGGGATAAGGTAATAGTTTTATTTGACAGGATTACATAGTGGTAATTTGAGTTGCATTGTTATGTAGTGCAATATGGTAGTCCTTCATATACTTTGGTAGTAGTAGTATGTGATTGCATGAGTTGCACTATGTTTGTAGAGTTGTAATGTTATGTTCGTATTATATTAGGGGTATATGTATTGTTATCATATTTTTTTCAAAAGGTGTGAAAGTCAGAAGCAACATTCACAGCTATTCTAATGCATTAGTAGGTTATAGCTAAATTATTTTGCTTTAATATAAATCTACATTATTTTCAAATTTCATTTGATTTTTCAGATTTCCTGAAGTGGGTTTCACCTTAATATATTAGGGTTTTTATGGTTTCCAATGACTGTGGAATAAATCAGTGAATTTATTTTGAGCATTTAATGTTCAGATTTTTTGGGTTTCCTTTTTGTTGATTACTTTTTTGTGGATTTCATTTTTGGGTGGGGGAGGCGGGTAAAGAACTTCAGCTACACAACGGTCAGCACAATAATTGTATTTATTTATTGAGTGGGAAATGTATTCTATTATGTATAATGTATTTTGCTTTGAAAACATTTATTTTGTGTTTCTTTTAGTTTGTAAGATACTTTGTAAATTTGTATGCTGCATCATTTTGAGTTTCAACAGAATTTATTTGATTGAATATTAAAATTATATATTTTTATTGATCAATCTTTATTTGTACTTTTGTTGTTTGAATGACAATTTGCCTTAAAAAACAAAATGCAAGAGGTGTCTGGCAAAACAGGAACAGTTTGTTTAATTCAACATTAAGGCCGGGAAAGCAGTTACAGAATCGGGGTCTGAGGATTGTCCTTCAATATACATCAGATTGAAGCAGGGTTTTATGCATTTCTCTGAGTACAATAAAACAATAAAAACATTCCTACCTTGGTCAAGAGTGCGGACAGTTGTCATGGAGTAATAAATACAATTCAAGATAATTAATGCAGGTGGGCCCAGGCCTTGCAATGCCAGCCAGCGAGTACATGTCCAGATGTCTAGCATGAGGGGCGTATGGTCACTGCATGTGCTGTGTGTGCAGTGTTCTGATTGGCTAAGTGTTCCTAACTACATGTGACATCTAATGTTATGATGTTTTTGGGAATGCACGCATCCCTCTTGCCGTGTGTGTTTTATTGGGGCCAATCTCACGGAACCATTTTGGTTTTGCTGTGCGTATCTGTGGGATCTGATCTGAGTTTTCATGTTTGTGCATTTGCCTGTGGGCTAAGGGCCTCATAATAACTTTGGTGGTTCCAGGACCGCCATGTTGGCGGTCATACCACCAACATGCTGGCAGAGAAGACCGCTTAATTATGACTATGGCAGTATTCCATATGGAAAGCAGTCAAAGCACTGCCGGCACCGCCACTGCGGTCAGACCACCACGGACGATGGAAGGCACCTGAAGGCTGGCGGAGAACATGTTTCCACTGGACATATCACAAGGCTGCACACCGCCAAGATTTCTACTGCATTGCACCACCACAGACAGCCAGGTGTAAACTAACCCTATAAAAGGAGACAGCGATCTTCAGGAAGCAATACTCGTCTCAAGCCGCCATGGAACCAGAATTGACTTCATCCCACTGTTCCTGCTCACCGAAAGACTTTGGAATCTTCGTCGATGACAGCAACCATATGTACACCTTCTCACTGGTTATTGTTGCATATTGTTAATTATAAAACACTTACACAATATACCATTGGGAATTGGGTGCAAGGGCGACACTCACATATAACAGTACACTGACACGCACACTCACAGACGGCCACACACACAACTACATATGTACAGTACACACACAACAGTCACCATACAAACACCTGTCACAAACACACGCTTACGCACTGAAACACAGCAATGGCTAAGTCTCATGCAATGTCACAGAACACCACACCACGTCACAACTAGACCACAATTGCGCTAGAACACCACACCACGTCACAACTTGACCACAACTGCACCATCGTCAATTCATTTCCAATCACTTACAATAGACACTACCCCAGGACACATCAGACATACAACACAATGGACAAACAACAGAAAACAAACACACACAATCATACAATCATACAACTTAACAACCGACACACATCACACACAGAGCACATCTCACCCAACATACAATGCACAAAACACACACGCTTACACAGTCAAAGCAGACAAGGCTACGCAACACAGCAACAAACATTTGTCAACACAAACACCACTCAAAACCATGACAATAACATCTTTGCAATATACACATACCTATCATACAACACACACCCTATCCCTCGGGTACCAAAACACTACACACAACCTCACAGACTATTCAAACATTACAGGAAAACCAAGCACCACACTCACCCAAATACTGACACACAACCAATGTCAGCCAGGAATAACTCTAACCTAGGAAACAAAATGCAGGACAAAGATGTAACCAGAAAACCAACAACTGGTTGGTTTGAATATATTTTTAAACTAATTAAGATAAAACTCAAAAGCTATAGGCCAGTCCCTAGTGACTGCTATGTGCACTAAATGCACATATTGGTGTCATAAAAATGACTCCTGACTGCCATGTAACCTCCACAGGTTAAGGGGGCAGGCAGGCACCTCATTGATTATTTAGGGGGTGCTGGCAGAGGAGGGTATTTGGGCTTAGACTTGGGAGGAGGGGTTGAATTTGGCTTGGGACGAGGTGGTTTATGTTTAGCCTTGGAGAGGGTTAGCTGTTCTTGGGAGGGGTGGACTCCTTGGTGGGGGAGGGGTATGGGTATTTGCAGGCGGGCTAGGGGAGGTCTTAGAGGTAGAAGGGATGGACTTGGGGACGGAAACAGTACATTTAGGGATGTCACAGGGGGAGGAGTAGGAAAAAGGGCAAACTCAGAAATATGGGGATGATCATAGCAAAAGGGTTTGGGTGTGGAGGGCAAGGGAGTGGTCATCAGAGGTGTTGGTGTGGATGTCATGGGTGTGTGTTTGTTGGAGGTATGCTTGTGGGTGGTAGGTGTCTGTTAGGTAGGCGAGTGAAGGTGTTTATGTGTTTTGGGCTCATGGGGGTGGAGGTGCTGGGAGATGCCGTGGTGGGTGTGAGGCTGTCTGTTAGGGTGGTGACTGCAGGTATGGTGGATGTGCTGAATGCAGGAGTGCCAGTAGTTGTGGTGTTTGTGGGTGTGGTGACTGGGGTCGGTGGCTGAGGGCCTGCTGAGGTGCTGTCTCTGGGTAGGATAGGTGTAGTAGCTAGATCTGTGAAAGCTGGTGTTGTCTGCAGGTGTGTCAGGTAAGATGTCTGCGATTCTTGGGGTGTTGGGGGTATCAGGGCAGGTTGAAACTGTTGCTGTGTGCATTTGAACATTGCTTGTGTGCCCGCCAGTGGTATGACCTGTGGTGCTTATGTTTGTCTGTGCTACGCTTGTATGTTGAGGTGGATGCATGCCTGTCTGTTTGTGTGCTTTCGCTGGGTTGGGGAAGAGAGGTTTGGGTTTGGGAAGAGGAAGATGGAGGGGGACGGAAGGCAAAGGGTGACTGGCCTCCATGAGTGTGGAGGCCAGAGCCTGAAAGGATCTCTGTAGGTCAGCCAGTGCACCATGAATGCCCTTCAGAAACACATTACTGTGCTGCCAATCCCTGGATGGAATTCACAATGGATTGACTGGCCCAGAGGGATGGACCTCAGGAGGTCAATAGCTTACTCACTGAGGGCAGCAGGGCTAACAGGAGCTGGGGCAGAGGTGCCTGTGATAAAGGAGAGGCTCACCCTCTTGAGTGAGCGGACAAGGCCAACTAAGTGGGGAGCTACAGGGAGGGCGGTGGTAGAAAATGGGTTGGCAGACAGAGATGGTGCTGGGGTGATCACAGAAGGGTCCGCCACCACAAGGGAGTGTCCACTGAAGCAGGTTTCCGAAGACGATGAACTGGATCCTGCCCAATCCCCGTGGCACTCCCCTCACCCTCTGGGCCACGGAGTCCCTCGGTGTCGGTGGCATCATGACTTGAGGTCTCGTCACCATTAGCATCTCCACTTGACTGTGCCCCATCTCCTTATCTGCTGATGCTGATGCTGGAAAACAGAAAGAGAGGTAGGGTCATCATATTGTTTTTATACACTTACATCACACTGTACACATCATGAAAATTACATCTAGGTGTACTACACCCCCATGAAGAACCAGTTTTGTGCCAACATCATGTCACAACAAGATACAATCCACACCCCTATATGACAACAATGTCACACACCACATAAGCCACATATCTTACATCTAGAATACCCATCATTTCAGTAGAGCTATCACTAACCACTCAATTCTAAGTTGACTTGACAACATGAATCTGGGTCCCTATCCACAGCAACATAGTCAACCGAAAACCAAGCTATGAGAAAATGTGGTAACATTAATTTCCATATATCACATATACCAAATCTTCACATACTTACAACAGTACCTGATGTTATGTCCCAGGAAAGTAACCTTATCAGAAGTTAAATTCAAGACAGCATGTTACATACAAGACAAAGCCATTTCATGTCACAAAGTTCACAACCTTCACAATTGAAAATTGCAAACATGCACCTATTCTATTTGGCATATTAAAATTTGGAGTATGATAGAGTCTAAACACATGTCACCAACACGTTTACCAATATTGATGTGGAAAAGGATGATACACACTTAGTGGACCTGCTCATCTTAGTCAATCGCCACTTGTAAACAAATTCTTGTACACTTAAAGGGACCTACTTAGCCTACAGCATTTGCCCAAAGACAACCACAAATATATACCTACTCCTTAAATACAATGGACACCTGCCATGTTCATGAAGGACATATATAGTTCAACCTATAATGATGATTGGAAACATCAATAGCCCAATGTTTGAGTGGCAACATCATTATCCACACTTCAGACATGAGTAGTCTTACATCTATATAGGCAAATGGCAATGACACAAACTACATCTGAGGATACCATGATAGAGACAGACACCTTGAGGCAAGCCAAATGACTGACTACACACTTGTAGGAAAATGGGTTATTGGTAAGGGCAGATAAGTACCTACACTTAGCAATAGGCCACTAACCTCCACTTAGGTCCAGTTAGGTCTCAGTAAATTAAACCCAGCTCAACCCTTGGTAGATTGGCAACGAGCGAAAAGGCTTAATTTAGGAGACAGAGTGTAAAGCATTCAAATATCATAAAACAGTAATTAAATAAAACACAGGAAACAGTTTAAAAATCCAAAATCAATTTATGAAAATAGATTATATTTTTATCTTTAAAATAACACAAAAATGAATAAAATCGGATAAGGGGAACCGGAGATGTGAATTTTTAAAGAATTATTGCTTCCTAGTGCATAGAAACGAAACAGCCCCAATCTGGTCATCTGGTTGCACCTCGACCGGGGCAAAGTCAAAGTTTAAGGCCGACTACAATGGAGCCCGGCTCGGCTACAGTCCGCGGGAGGCCTCGGTCAAAAGTTTACCTTAGGACTTAGTCGTTTCTCTGAAGATTTTCTTCAGCGGGAAGAACCTGCCAGTCCTATCCGACCTCCTGGAACTCTTTCTCGGATATGCGTCGTGGGAACCCTCGGTGGAGATTTTTACCTTCGGACTTAGTCATTATTTGGAGGTGAAAGTCCTTCGACCGGGGCAAACCTGGATCTTGATCCGACGTCCTTGGAGCCCTCCTAGGATACGCTGGCTGGGAGGTCCCGGTCCCGGTCGACTTAGTCTCTTTTTTTGAGATTTTCTTCACCGGGATGAACCTGCAAGTCAGGCCGGGTCGCGGTTGAGGCAAGTTGGCTAGACTTGCCGCGGCGGGACGGTCCCTCTATGGAGCTTTTTTCAAAAAGTTCTCCAAAGTTCTCCAAACTTCTGGATCTTCTTCCAGATGTTCTTTTAAGGTTCTTTTGGGGTCCACAGCTCACCCCAAGGTTCTAGAAGCTCTGAGATGTTCCTTTGGCGTGTGGACTACAACTCCCAGAATGCACCCCGCGCACAACTCCTTTTTGGCCACTGGACAGTGGTCAGCTGGTTGGTTTCTTCAGGAGTTGGTGCAGGGGACTCTGGTTAGCAAGTTTTCACCTGCAGCAAACAGGGAGTCCCTCCTTGAACCAGTTGAAGCCAGGCAAAGTTCTTCTTGTGGTGAAGCCCAAGTGTGCAGCTGGTGCAGTCCTCCAGAGTGCAGGGTCCAGGTGCAGGCCAGGGGTCCAGCAGGGCAGTCCTTCTTCTCATGTAGTTCTTCCTTGTGGAAATCTGATGGGGATATGAGGCATGGGTGCAGGTCTGCCAGTTTTATCCCTGCTCTTGGATGAAAAACAGGGGGGTCCTGGTTCTCCAATCAGGTGCAGGGTCCTTCCCCCTGTGATGACCACTTCCTGGGAAGTATGGCAAATATCAATCCAAGGGAGCAACATTCCTCAAAAATCCATAATGGATGAAAGTGATTTTTGGAGGTTACATCAGGCTGAACCGACCAACTGGTGTGGATAAAAATCCTAAACACACCCCTCTCCTGCCCTATCCTAATCTAATCAAGAGGGCACCTAATTGTCTGGGTTTGCAGGATGTGAGGGTGTTGCTGGGTTGCTCCAAATGTCCTTCTCTGCCTTTGAAGACCAGTTTGGCAGCCCTCCCCCTTCCTGCTTTACCATCTGCTGAGGGGAGATCTCCTCCCCCAGGCACATCTCTTTGTGTGGAGCCTGGTCACTTCACACCTCATCAAGGCAGCCTGGCCAGGCTGCCAGCGGCTGGCCATTCAGAGCACAGCAGCAAAAACACTGCAGGGGTGAAGTTGGCAACTTTTCAGGTAAGGTTTAAAACACTTTACCTGAACAATTTATATTAAATCCCACAACTGGAAGTTTTGGGATTTACTATAACAATTAATTTGAAACCAAACTTCTGGTATCTGTTACTTAAGGGGACTTTAGAAATTAAAATAAAGTCTACCTATTCTAGCCTATGGAGGCCATTCACTACAATGAGGGAAAAATGAATTTGGCTGTCTTACCTCACCAGGGCTTATAAAACTATTTTTATAAGGTCCCTGCGTATAGTTACATGGCACCCAGCCCTAGGGGCACATAGGACACACCTGAGGGGTGACGTATATGTAAAAATAAGGTTGTTTAAGACTTTGGAACTACTTTTAATTCCAAAGTCGAATTTGCATATAACTTTAATTTAAAAGCAGCCAGCAGGGCAGGCCTGCCTTTAAAATGACACTGGGCACCTCAGCAGTTCACCTATGTGTGCACTACCTATGCTGGGGTCCCTAAACCTACATGCCTTACCATATACTAGGGACTTATAGATAGGTTGACTTAGCCAATTATAATTAGCCTAATTTTCATACTGAGTTTACACAGAGCACAGGCCCTGGGACTGGTTAGTAGTACCCAGGGCACCATCAGAGTCAGGAAAACACCAGCAAAACGTGGAAAATGGGGGCAAAAAGTCAGGGGGCCCCTGCAATCAGCCCTGTTCTCTCACAACACTCCATTCTACCCACATGTTAATGTGAACTACCACACCTGTACAACAATGTAGTCAGTGCAAACTATAGGTTTGGCCTATTTAGAAACCCACAACACATTGACTAAGGAAATGGCTGTAGAGCCACTTACCATCCAAAGAACATGTACATAGTGCTAACATTCAGAGATCTACTATCCATGTATGTGTTGCAATAGGAGTCTAGCAATACCTACATGGCTTCCTACATGTAGAATGTCCACTCTGATGAGACATTACAAGTGCCAATATACAGCCCTTACTTATCAGAGGGGTACAGCTCCTAACAGCTTTGATTATGTTTAGGAAGTATGGCATGTGAAATGTCAGATGGACATCACAGCCTCAAATGAAGTTGTCACTCCTCTGAAACCTCATGAAAAGTAGGACTGTTTTAAACTTATTAGACTCTAGGTTGCACATAGACATGGCTCAATGGGCACTGGAATGTACGAAGGGCAAATACCTGGACAATTTACTATCAGGCTATTGAGAGTATGGATCTGTAGGTGGCAAGGAACAACCAGTAGGGTATCTAAAACAGTATAGTAGTACACATGTGACACAGTCACATGTGCATCATCATATGCTTTTGTACAGAAGGGATAACCCAGGTGAGCAATATGTCCTATAACACAATAGAATGTATACACCTGTGTACCAATGTCAAGGACTGTACATTTATGTATTTCCGGAGATTTTATACCTTATGCACATACCACATTGTCACAGCTTAGATTCTTCCACATCATACACTGACCTGTCAGAGGGATGAAAATGTGTTAAGTCAGTACTTACCCCCTTGTGGATGCTGTGCTGACCTCAAATACGTCTGTGGTCTTCCGGGTTCAGCGTCTCAGGTCCGCCCACTGCTTCCTACAGTGTGTGCTCTGATGGCTGTGGACCCCCGGGGTCCGCACCTTCTTGGGGATGGCATGCCGGATCTCCGACTTCTGGTAGGCATTGACCTGCATGGATGACAGAGACAAGAGGAAAGAGTCATGTCCACATGACCCATACCAACACAAGTAGGGGAAAAACAAGAGTTAGTGCAAGTAACCAAACATACACTTCCTCCAACATCCCCTTCTTTGTCGAATGACCATCTGCAGTCAGGCCACGTGTAAAGTGGTGTCAGGCATACAACATGCATATCCAGTAGCAGGTGTTGGCTAGAAACATATGACCAGGTGTAGGAAAGTACCATCTTGCCTGGCATGTTACCCCCATATTTCACTTTATATATGTTGTTTTAGTGGTATGTGTCACTGGGACCTGCCAGCCAGGGCCCCAGTGCTCATAAGTGTGCCCTGTATGTACCTGTGTTATGACTAACTGTCTCACTGAGGCTCTGCTATCCAGAACCTCAGTGGTTATGCTCTCCCATTTTCTTTCCAAATTGTCACTAACAGGCTAGTGACCAATTTCACCAATTTACATTGGCATACTGGAACACCCTTATAATTCCCTAGTATATGGTACTGAGGTACCCAGGGTATTGGGGTTCCAGGAGATCCCTATGGGCTGCAGCATTTCTTGTGCCACCCATAGGGAGATCTGACAATTCTTACACAGGCCTGCCTTATTTCACAGCCATTTACCACTGCACTTAAGTAACTTATAAGTCACCTATATGTCTAACCTTTACCTGGTAAAGGTTGGGTGCTAAGTTACTTAGTGTGTGGGCACCCTGGCACTAGCCAAGGTGCTCCCACATTGTTCAGGGAAAATTCCCCGGACTTTGTGAGTGTGGGGACACCATTACACGCGTACACTATACATATGTCACCCCAATGCTATTCTGGCATTGGGGAGACAATTCCATGATCCCCCGGGTCTCTAGCTCAGACCCGGGTACTGCCAAACTACCTTTCCGGGGGTTTCACTGCAGCTGCTGTCAACCCCTCAGACAGGTTTCTGCCCTCCTGGGGTCCAACCAGGCCTGGCCCAGGAAGGCAGAACAAAGGACTTCCTCAGAGAGAGGGTGTTACACCCTCTCCCTTTGGAAAAAGGTGTCAGGGCTGGGGAGGAGTAGCCTCCCCCAGCCTCTGGAAATGCTTTGATGGGCACAGATGGTGCCCATCTCTGCATAAGCCAGTCTGCACCGGTTCAGGGATCCCTCAGCCCTGCTCTGGCGCGAAACTGGACAAAGGAAAGGGGAGTGACCACTCCCCTGACCTGCACCTCCCCTGGGAGGTGCCCAGAGCTCCTCCAGTATGCTCCAGACCTCTGCCATCTTGGAAACAGAGGTGCTGCTGGCACACTGGACTGCTCTGAGTGGCCAGTGCCAGCAGGTGATGTCAGAGACTCCTTCTGATAGCCTCCTTCAGGTGTTGCTAGCCTATGCTCTCTCCTAGGTAGCCAAACCTCCTTTTCTGGCTATTTAGGGTCTCTGCTTTGGGGAATTCCTTAGATAACGAATGCAAGAGCTCATCAGAGTTCCTCTGCATCTCTCTCTTCACCTTCTGCCAAGGAATCGACTGCTGACCGCGCTGGAAGCCTGCAAAACTGCAACAAAGTAGCAAAGACGACTACTGCGACCTTGTAACGCTGATCCTGCCGCCTTCTCGACTGTTTTCCTGGTGGTGCATGCTGTGGGGGTAGTCTGCCTCCTCTCTGCACTAGAAGCTCTGAAGAAATCTCCCGTGGGTCGACGGAATCTGCCCCCTGCAACCGCAGGCACCAAATAGCTGCATCACCGGTCCTCTGGGTCTCCTCTCAGCACGACGAGCGAGGTCCCTTGAACTCAGCAACTCTGTCCAAGTGACTCCTACAGTCCAGTGACTCTTCAGTCCAAGTTTGGTGGAGGTAAGTCCTTGCCTCCCCACGCTAGACTGCATTGCTGGGAACCGCGTGTTTTGCAGCTACTCCGGCTCCTGTGCACTCTTCCAGGATTTCCTTTGTGCACAGCCAAGCCTGGGTACCCGGCACTCTAACCTGCAGTGCACGACTCCCTGAGTTATCCTCTGGCGACGTGGGACCCTCTTTCATGACTTCGGGTGAGCTCCGGTTCACTTCACTTCGTAGTGCCTGTTCCGGCACTTCTGCGGGTGCTGCTTGCTTCTGAGTGGGCTCTTCGTTTTGCTGGATGCCCCCTCTGTCTCCTAACGCAATTGCCGACATCCTGGTCCCTCCTGGGCCACAGCAGCATCCAAAAACCCTAACCGCGACCCTTGCAGCTTTGCGGTCTTTCTGCACGGAAACACCTCTGCACGACTCTTCACGACGTAGGACATCCATCCTCCAAAGGGGAAGTTTCTAGCTCTCATCGTTCTTGCAGAATTCACAGCTTCTACCACCCGGTGGCAGCTTCTTTGCACCCACAGCTGGCATTTCCTGGGCATCTGCCCACTCCCGATCTTGATCGTGACTCTTGGACTCGGTCCCCTTGTTCCACAGGTACTCTCGTCAGGAAATCCATCATTGTTGCATTGCTGGTGTTGGTCTTCCTTGCAGAATTCCCCTTTCACGACTTCTGTGCTCTTTGGGGAACTTAGGTGAACTTTGCACCCACTTTTCAGGGTCTTGGGGTGGGCTATTTTTCTAACCCTCACTGTTTTCTTACAGTCCCAGTGACCCTCTACAAGGTCACATAGGTTTGGGGTCCATTCGTGGTTCGCATTCCACTTCTATAGTATATGGTTTGTGTTGCCCCTATCCCTATGTGCCCCCATTGCATTCTATTGTGACTATACATTGTTTGCACTGTTTTCTATTGCTATTACTGCATATTTTGGTATTGTGTACATATATCTTGTGTATATTTGCTATCCTCATACTGAGGGTACTCACTGAGATACTTTGGCATATTGTCATAAAAATAAAGTACCTTTATTTTTAGTATATCTGTGTATTGTGTTTTCTTATGATATTGTGCATATGACACTAGTGGTACTGTAGGAGCTTCACTCGTCTCCTAGTTCAGCCTAAGCTGCTCTGCTAAGCTACCTTTTCTATCAGCCTAAGCTGCTAGACACCCCTCTACACTATTAAGGGATACCTGGGCCTGGTACAAGGTGTAAGTACCTCTTGGTACCCACTACAAGCCAGTCCAGCCTCCTACATTGGTTGTGCAGCGGTGGGATAAGTACTTGCAACTACTTACCACTTTGTCATATTGTACTTTTCATAAGAGAAAAATATACAAAACAAGTTCAGTGTATGTACACCTAACCAAAAAGTTTTGCTTTTCTCCTCTCACTTCTTTGCTAAGTGCTGTAAAGTACCTCTAAAACTTTCAAAAAGTTCTTAAAAAGTTTTAAAAGTTTTTTTCTGTTCTTTCAAAAGTTCTGAAAACTTGTTCTTTCTTTTTCTGTCCCTTAAACTCTTGTCTATCATGTCTGGTACAGGCCAAACTCTTGATCTGGCCAGCATAGTTTATGACAACCTTAGCTGGAAGGAAGCAAGGAGTCTCTGCATAGATAGAGGTTTAGGGGTAGGGAAGAATCCCTCAAGACAACTGTTAGTTAATATGCTCATTGAACAAGATAAGACCTTAGTTGGCACTTCTGGTGAGAAATTAGCTGATGGTTCCCACTCTGATTCTGGGGCACCCCCAGTGAAAGATTTGGAAGGGAACCTTCCCAACCTGACCCTTAGCAGGCCACCTAGCATATCTGGTACTGGTGTGAATTCACATCACAGTAAGAGTGTTACTTCTCATCATAGTAGGAGTGTTACTTCTGTAGGCCAGAATGTTAGAGTGCCATCTGTTAGGGAAAGGTCTCCCTCTGTTCATTCTCACCATTCTTCTGTGTCAAGGCATGCCCAACCCACCCACCCTGATGACAGAGTGTTAGAAAGGGAGCTCAATAGATTGAGAGTGGAAGAATCCAGGCTGAAGCTCAAGAAGCAACAGCTGGATTTAGATAGGCAAGCCTTTGATTTAGAAAAAGAAAGACAGAGGTTGGGGTTAGGACCCCATGGTGGCAGCAGCAGTATTCCAAATAGTCATCCTGCAAAAGAGCATGATTCTAGGAATCTGCACAAGATAGTTCCCCCTTACAAGGAGGGGGATGACATTAACAAGAGGTTTGCTGCACTTGAGAGGGCCTGTGTTGTACAGGAGGTCTCTCAAAGGCAGTGGGCTGCTATCTTATGGCTATCTTTCAGTGGAAAGGGTAGGGATAGGCTCCTTACTGTTAAGGAAAGTGATGCCAATAATTTTACAGTTCTTAAGAATGCACTCCTTGATGGTTATGGCTTAACCACTGAACAGTACAGGATGAAGTTCAGAGAAACCAAAAAGGAGTCTTTACAAGACTGGGTAGACTTTGTTGACCATTCAGTGAAGGCCTTGGAGGGGTGGTTACATGGCAGTAAAGTTTCTGACTATGAAAGCCTGTATAACTCAATCCTGAGAGAGCATATTCTTAATAATTGTTTGTCTGATTTGTTACACCAGTACCTGGTAGACTCTGATCTGACCTCTCCCCAAGAATTGGGAAAGAAGGCTGACAAATGGGTCAGAACAAGGGTGAACAGAAAAGTTCATACAGGGGGTGACAAGGATGGCAAGAAGAAGGATTGTAAATCTTCTGACAAGGGTGGGGACAAATCTAAAAATGAGTCTTCATCAGGCCCACAAAAACACTCTGGTGGAGGTGGTGGGCCCAAATCCTCTTCAAATCAAAACAAAGAAAAGAAACCATGGTGCTATTTATGTAAAATAAAAGGCCATTGGACAACAGATCCCAGTTGTCCAAAGAAAAGCACCAAGCCTCCTACCACTACAACCCCTGCTGCTACACCTAGTGCCCCTAGTAATAGCAGTGGTGGTGGGAGCAAACCTACTAATAGCCAATCCAAGGGAGTAGCTGGGCTCACTTTTGGTAATTTAGTTGGGGTTGGTCTTGTTAGGGAGACCACAGAGGCTGTGTTAGTCTCTGAGGGGGCCATTGATTTGGCCACCTTGGTTGCTTGTCCCCTTAATATGGATAAGTACAAGCAACTACCCCTAATAAATGGTGTTGAGGTTCAGGCCTACAGGGACACAGGTGCCAGTGTTACAATGGTAATAGAGAAACTGGTCCACCCTGAACAACACCTTCTTGGTCACCAGTACCAAGTGACTGATGCTCATAACAACACTCTTAGCCACCCCATGGCTGTTGTGAAGCTCAACTGGGGGGGGGGTTACTGGTCCAAAGAAAGTTGTGGTTGCCTCAGATTTACCTGTAGACTGTCTACTAGGGAACGATTTAGAGACATCAGCTTGGGCAGAAGTGGAGTTGGAGGCTCATGCAGCAATGCTGGGCATTCCAGGGCATATTTTTGCTTTAACCAGGGCTCAGGCCAAAAAGCAAAAAGGACAGGGTGACTTGGATCCTGGAAGAATGGAGCAAGTGCTCCCTAAAGCTAGGGTTAGTAAAAGTAAAACACTACCAACTATCCCTCCCTCTACAGTGGATTCAACTTCTGAGGAAGAAGAATTTCCACCCTGTGCAGAACCTACACCAGAGGAGCTGGAAGCAGACACTGCTGAGCTTTTGGGTGAAGGGGGGCCTACCAGGGAAGAGCTGAGTGTGGCACAGCATACCTGTCCCACACTAGAGGGTCTAAGGCAGCAAGCTGTCAAACAAGCAAATGGGGATGTCAGTGACTCTCACAGAGTTTACTGGGAGGACAACCTTTTGTATACTGAAGCAAGGGATCCAAAACCTGGAGCTGCCAGGAGATTGGGGATTCCTCAGGAATACAGAAAGGTCCTCCTAACTCTAGCCCACGACATTCCCTTAGCTGGACATTTGGGGAAAATGAAAACTTGGGACAGGCTTGTCCCCTTGTTTCATTGGCCTAGAATGTCAGAGGACACAAAGGAATTTTGTAAGTCCTGTGAAACCTGTCAAGCCAGTGGCAAGACAGGTGGCACTCCAAAGGCACCCCTTATTCCACTGCCTGTGGTTGGGGTTCCCTTTGAAAGGGTAGGGGTTGACATAGTTAGCCCCCTTGACCCTCCTACTGCTTCAGGCAATAGGTTTATCTTGGTGGTAATGGACCATGCCACCAGATATCCTGAAGCAATTCCTCTAAGGACCACTACAGCTCCTGCAGTGGCAAAGGCCCTCCTGGGAATCTTTTCCAGGGTGGGCTTCCCAAAAGAGGTGGTATCAGACAGGGGAAGCAATTTCATGTCTGCTTACTTAATGGCCATGTGGAAGGAATGTGGTGTGACATACAAGTTCACCACACCCTATCATCCACAAACAAATGGACTGATTGAGAAGTTTAATAAAACTCTCAAAGGAATGATAATGGGACTCCCTGAAAAACTCCGCAGGAGATGGGATATCCTGTTACCTTGCATCCTTTTTGCTTACAGGGAGGTACCCCAAAAAGGAGTGGGCTTCAGCCCCTTTGAACTCCTATTCGGACACCCTGTAAGAGGTCCTCTAACACTTGTGAAGGAGGGTTGGGAACAACCTTTAAAAGCTCCAAAGCAAGACATAGTGGACTATGTACTTGGCCTAAGATCTAGGATGGCTGAGTACATGAAAAAGGCCAGTAAAAACCTTCAGGCCAGCCAAGAGCTCCAAAAGCAATGGCATGACCAGAAGGCTGCTTTGGTTCAGTACCAACCAGGGCAGAAAGTGTGGGTCTTGGAGCCTGTGGCCCCAAGAGCACTCCAAGACAAATGGAGTGGACCCCACATTATTGTTGAGAAAAAGGGTGAAGTCACCTACTTAGTTGACTTAGGCACTGCCAGGAGTCCCCTTAGGGTACTCCATGTCAATCGCCTGAAACCCTACTATGACAGGGCTGATCTCACCCTGCTCATGGCAACAGATGAGGGAAAGGAAGAAGAGAGTGACCCTCTCCCTGATCTCTTCTCTTCCACAGAACAAGATGCTCTAGTGGAAGGTGTAGTTTTGGTAGATTGTCTTACTGCTGAGCAGAAAGACCACTGCATAAATCTCCTGGGTCAGTTTTCTGAACTCTTTTCTACTGTGCCAGGCACCACTTCTTGGTGTGAGCACACTATAGATACTGGAGACAGCTTGCCTGTCAAAAGTAAGATCTATATTGCAGCCTGACCATGTCAGAGACTGCATAAAACAAGAGGTGCAGAAAATGCTTGAACTAGGAGTGGTTGAGCACTCTGAAAGTCCATGGGCCTCTCCTGTGGTACTTGTACCAAATCCTCATTCCAAAGATGGTAAAAGGGAAATGAGATTTTGTGTTGACTACAGAGGTCTCAACCAGGTAACCAAAACTGATGCTCACCCAATACCCAGGGCAGATGAGCTAATAGATACACTGGCATCTGCCAAGTATCTAAGCACCTTTGATTTGACTGCAGGGTATTGGCAGATCAAGTTATCAGAGGATGCAAAAGCACTACCAATTCACAGTAATGCCTTTTGGATTGAAAAATGCACCTGCCACTTTTCAAAGGTTGGTGAACACAGTCCTGCAAGGGCTGGAGGCTTTTAGTGCAGCATATCTAGACGATATAGCTGTCTTTAGCTCCAGCTGGGATGATCATCTGGTCCACCTATGGAAAGTTTTGGAGGCCCTGCAAAAGGCAGGCCTCACTATCAAGGCTTCAAAGTGCCAGATAGGGCAGGGGAAAGTGGTTTATCTGGGACACATGGTAGGTGGAGAACAGATTGCACCACTTCAGGGGAAAATCCAAACTATTATAGATTGGGTTCCCCCTACAACTCAGACTCAAGTGAGAGCCTTTTAGGCCTCACTGGGTACTACAGGAGGTTCATAAAGAACTATGGCTCCATTGCAGCCCCTCTTAATGACCTCACATCTAAAAAAATGCCTAAAAAGGTATTATGGACAGCAAACTGTCAGGAAGCTTTTGAGGAGCTGAAGCAGGCCATGTGCTCTGCACCTGTCCTGAAAAGCCCCTGTTACTCCCAAAAATTAATTGTCCAAACTGATGCATCTGAATTAGGGGTAGGGGCAGTCTTATCACAAATTAATTCTGAGGGCCAGGATCAATCTGTTGCTTTTATCAGCAGGAGTTTGACCCCTAGAGAAAAGCGTTGGTCTGCCATAGAGAGGGAGGCCTTTGCTGTGGTCTGGGCACTGAAGAAGTTGAGGCCATACCTGTTTGGCACTCACTTCATTGTTCAGACAGACCACAAACCTCCACTTTGGCTAAAACAAATGAAAGGTGAAAATCCTAAATTATTGAGGTGGTCCATATCCCTACAGGGAATGGACTATACAGTGGAACATAGACCTGGGAGTACCCACTCCAATGCAGCTGGACTCTCCAGATATTTCCACTTAGACAATGAAGACTCATCAGGTCATGGCTAGTCTTATTGTCTCATGGCTAGTCTTATTGTCCTTCGTTTGGGGGGGGGGTTGTGTAGGAAAGTACCATCTTGCCTGGCATGTTACCCCCATCTTTCACTGTTTATGTGTTGTTTTAGTTGTATGTGTCACTGGGACCCTGCCAGCCAGGGCCCCAGTGCTCAAAAGTGTGCCCTGTATGTACCTGTGTTATGACTAACTGTCTCACTGAGGCTCTGCTATCCAGAACCTCAGTGGTTATGCTCTCTCATTTTCTTTCCAAATTGTCACTAACAGGCTAGTGACCAATTTCACCAATTTACATTGGCAAACTAGAACACCCTTATAATTCCCTAGTATATGGTACTGAGGTACCCAGGGTATTGGGGTTCCAGGCGATCCCTATAGGCTGCAGCATTTCTTGTGCCACCCATAGGGAGATCTGACAATTCTTACACAGGCCTGCCTTTGCAGCCTGAGTGAAATAACGTCCACGTTATTTCACAGACATTTACCACTGCACTTAAGTAACTTATAAGTCACCTATATGTCTAACCTTTACCTGGTAAAGGTTGGGTGCTAAGTTACTTAGTGTGTGGGCACCCTGGCACTAGCCAAGGTGCTCCCACATTGTTCAGGGCAAATTCCCCGGACTTTGTTAGTGCGGTGGGACACCATTACACGCGTACACCATACATATGTCACGACATATGTATAGCGTCACAATGGTAACTCCGAACATGGCCATGTAACATGTCTAAGATCATGGGATTGTCGCCCCAATGCCATTCTGGCATTGGGGAGACAATTCCATGATCCCCCGAGTCTCTAGCTCAGACCCGGGTACTGCCAAACTACCTTTCCCGGGGTTTCACTGCAGCTGCTGCTGCTGCCAACCCCTCAGACAGGTTTCTGCCATCCTGGGGGCCAGCCAGGCCTGGCCCAGGAAGGCAGAACAAAGGACTTCCTCAGAGAGAGGGTGTTACACCCTCTCCCTTTGGAAAAAGGTGTCAGGGCTGGGGAGGAGTAGCCTCCCCCAGCCTCTGGAAATGCTTCGATGGGCACAGATGGTGCCCATCTCTGCATAAGCCAGTCTGCACCGGTTCAGGGATCCCTCAGCCCTGCTCTGGCGCGAAACTGGACAAAGGAAAGGGGAGTGACCACTCCCCTGACCTTCACCTCCCCTGGGAGTTGCCCAGAGCTCCTCCAGTATGCTCCAGACCTCTGCCATCTTGGAATTAGAGGTGCTGCTGGCACACTGGACTGCTCTGAGTGGCCAGTGCCAGCAGGTGACGTCAGAGAGACTCCTTCTGATAGGCTCCTTCAGGTGTTGCTAGCCTATCCTCTCTCCTAGGTAGCCAAACCTCCTTTTCTGGCTATTTAGGGTCTTTGCTTTGGGGAATTCCTGAGATAACGAATGCAAGAGCTCATCAGAGTTCCTCTGCATCTCTCTCTTCACCTTCTGCCAAGGAATCGACTGCTGACTGCGCTGGAAGCCTGCAAAGCTGCAACAAAGTAGCAAAGACGACTACTGCGACCTTGTAACGCTGATCCTGCTGCCTTCTCGACTGTTTTCCTGGTGGTGCATGCTGTGGGGGTAGTCTGCCTCCTCTCTGTACTAGAAGCTCCGAAGAAATCTCCCGTGGGTCGACGGAATCTTCCCCCTGCAACCGCAGGCACCAAAGAACTGCATCACCGGTCCTCTGGGTCTCCTCTCAGCACGACGAGCGAGGTCCCTTGAACTCAGCAACTCTGTCCAAGTGACTCCCACAGTCCAGTGACTCTTCAGTCCAAGTTTGGTGGAGGTAAGTCCTTGCCTGCCCACGCTAGACTGCATTGCTGGGAACCGCATGTTTTGCAGCTACTCCGGCTCCTGTGCACTCTTCCAGGATTTCCTTTGTGCACAGCCAAGCCTGGGTCCCCGGCACTCTAACCTGCAGTGCACGACCCCCTGAGTTGTCCTCCGGCGTCGTGGGACCCTCTTTCATGACTTCGGGTGAGCTCCAGTTCACTTCACTTCGTAGTGCCTGTTCCAGCACTTCTGCGGGTGCTGCTTGCTTCTGAGTGGGCTCTTTGTCTTGCTGATCGCCCCCTCTGTCTCCTTAAGCAATTGGCGACATCCTAGTCCCTCCTGGGCCACACCAGCATCCAAAAACCCTAACCATGACCCTTGCAGCTAGCAAGGCTTGTTTGCAGTATTTCTGCACCGGAACACCTCTGCACGACTCTTCATGACGTAGGACATCCATCCTCCAAAGGGGATGTTTCTAGCCCTCGTCGTTCCTGCAGAATCCACAGCATCTACCATCTGGTGGCAGCTTCTTTGCACCCACAGCTGGCATTTCCTGGGCATCTGCCCACTCCCGACTTGATCGTGACTCTTGGACTCAGTCCCCTTGTTCCACAGGTACTCTCATTAGGAAATCCATTGTTGTTGCATTGCTGGTGTTGGTCTTCCTTGCAGAATTCCCCTATCACGACATCTGTGCTCTTTGGGGAACTTAGGTGAACTTTGCACCCACTTTTCAGGGTCTTGGGGTGGGCTATTTTTCTAACCCTCACTGTTTTCTTACAGTCCCAGCGACCCTCTACAAGGTCACATAGGTTTGGGGTCCATTCGTGGTTCGCATTCCACTTCTAGAGTATATGGTTTGTGTTGCCCCTATCCCTATGTGCCCCCATTGCATTCTATTGTGACTATACATTGTTTGCACTGTTTTCTATTGCTATTACTGCATATTTTGGTATTGTGTACATATATCTTGTGTATATTTGCTATCCTCATACTGAGGGTACTCACTGAGATACTTTGGCATATTGTCATAAAAATAAAGTACCTTTATTTTTAGTATATCTGTGTATTGTGTTTTCTTATGATATTGTGCATATGACACTAGTGGTATTGTAGGAGCTTCACTCGTCTCCTAGTTCAGCCTAAGCTGCTCTGCTAAGCTACCTTTTCTATCAGCCTAAGCTGCTAGACACCCCTCTACACTAATAAGGGATACCTGGGCCTGGTGCAAGGCGTAAGTACCTCTTGGTACCCACTACAAGCCAGTCCAGCCTCCTACACCAGGCCACAAGCTTACCCTTGACATGGTCTAGGTATACAACTACTTTAAACGTCACCATCAACTTGTCGTAGTTTGGACTCTTGCTCTGGGCAAGACTGCTGGTTAAAGGATGACAGTACTTTTGTTTGTAGGCGACTATGCCTTTCCTACAACAAGTCGAAACTGTTGTCCCAACCTTACCGGCTCACTAGCAGCACCTCACCAGGAACACAATAGTAAAAGGTGATTTGTGGAAGCCTTTACGCATGGACTTGAGAATAAAATATGTCAGGGAGTGTCGTGGTTAAACGGCGATTACCCCTTTCTCACAGATATATCATGTCTCATACAAAAACAGGTAATGACAAAGATGCAGTAACGTTTCAATAGTTTTTATTCAACATAACTGCAATTTGCGATAAGTTGCATGGGCTGCAATGATTAGGATAATGAATAATGCAAGAAACAGTATTGTGGAGACGAGAGTCATTATTACAAAGACCCCCCACCATCTTGCAATGCATAAGAAAGACATAGAAGATGTAATATGTCCTAATACCCTAATGTGAAAGGCCTAACCTCCTACCTAAAGGAGAGCTGAGTTTGTTAAACCTAATCTGCCAATGCCATGTCCATGAGAGGAGCCCCCAACCCTCGTTACCTTGGAATGAGGTCTCTATCTCAGACTCCGCAGGGACACGAAGACTGGGTCAGCGTCAAGAGGACTGCAGCATCGATATCAGCAATGGTGGCGATGCCCTCTGGTCGGAATCCCTCTGATTATCTGTTGTTGGAAAATGGGTTACTGGTAGGGCAGGTAGGTACCTACACCTAGCAACAAGCCACAAACCTCCACAAAAGTACAGTTAGGTCTCAGTAAATTAATCCCAGCTCTACCCTTGGTAGCTTGGCATCGAGCGTCAAGGCTTAACTTAGGAGACAAAGTGTAAAGCATTCAAATATCACAAAACAGTAAATAAATAAAACACAGGAAACAGTTTAAAAATCCAAAACCAATTTATAAAAATAGCTTATATTTTTATCTTTAAAATGACACAAAAACGATTAAAATCGGTTCAGGGGAACCGGAGATATGAATTTTTAAAGTATTATTATTTTCTAGCGCATAGAAACAAAAAGCGCCAATCGGGTCATCTGGTTGCACCAGGACCGGGACAAAGTCAAACTTTCAGGCCGACCGCGATGGAGCCCTGCTCGGATACAGGTCGCGGGAAGCCTCGGTTAAAAAGTTACCTTCTGACTTAGTCTTTATTTAGAAGTTTTTCTTCACCGGGACGAACCTGCCAGTTGGATCCGACCTCCTGGAGCCCTTGTCCGGATACGCGAAGTCGGTTTCCTCGGTGGTGATTTTTACCTTCGGACTTAGTCGTTTTTTCGAGATGAAAATCCTTCGACCGGGGTAAACCTGGATCTTGATCCGACGTCCGTGGAGCCCTTCTCGGATACGATGGCTGGAAGGTCCCGGTCAACTTTTTACGTTCGGACTTAGTCTCTTTTTTGGATGTTTTTCTTTACCGGGACGAACCACGAAGTCAGGCCGGGTCGCGGTTGAGGCAAGCTGGCTAGAATTTCCGCGTCGGGTCGGTCACTTTATGGAGCTTTTTTCCAAAAATTCTCCAATCTTTTCCAAACTTCTGGGGCTTCACCCAGATGTTCTTTTAAGGTTCTTTTGGGGTCCACAGCTCACCCCAAGGGTCCAGAAGTTCTGTGATGGTCCTTGGGAAGTGCGGACTTCAACTCCCAGAATACACCTGGCGCATACTCCTTTTTGGCCACTGGACAGTGGTCAGCTGGTCACTTTTTCAGGAGTTGGTGCAGGGGACTCTGGTTAGCAATTTTTCACCTGTAGCAAACAGGGAGTCCCTCCTTGAACCAGTGGAAGCCAGGCAAAGTCCTTCTTGTGGTGAAGCCCAAGTGTGCAGCTGGTGCAGTCTTTCTGAGTGCAGGGTCCAGGTGCTGGCCAGGGGTCCAGCAGGGCAGTCCTTCTTCTCCTTGTAGTTCCTTCTTCTTGAAATTTGGTGGGGATCTGAGGCGTGGGTGCAGGTCTGCCAGTTTTATCCTTGCTCCTGGGTGAAAAGCAGGGGGGCCCTGGTCCTCCAATCAGGGACAGGGTCGTCCCCCTGTGATGACCACTTCCTGGGAAGTGTGGCAAAAATCCATCCCAGAAGGCAACAGTCTCTAAAAATCCAAAATGGATGAATCAGATTTTTGGAGGAGAGATCTGGCTGAGCCCACCCACTGGTGTGGCTAAAAATCATAAACACACCCCTCTCCTGCCCTCTCCTAATCTAATCAAGGGGCACCTAGCTGTCTGGGGTTGCAGGATGTGGGGGTGTTGCTGGGTGCTGCAAATGTCCTTCTCTGCCTTTGAAGACCAGTTTGGCAGCCCTCCCCCTTCCTGCCTCACCATCTGCTGAGGGGAGATTCTCTCCCCCAAGCACATTCCTTTGTGTGAAGTCAGGCCACTTCACACCTCATTAAAGTAGCCTGGCAGAAGCTGCTGCAGGCTGGCCAATCAGAGCACAGGAGCAAAAACAATGCAGAGCTGAAATTGGCAACTTTTTAGGTAAAGTCTAAACTTTTTACCTGCACTAGTTATATTAAATCCAACAACTGGAAGTTGTGGGATTTATTATAACAATCAATTTGATACCAAAATCTTGGTATGTAACATTTAAGGAGACTTTAAAATTTAAAATAAAGTCTGCCCATTCTAGCCTATGAAGGCCATTTACTTCAATGAGGGAAAAACGAATTTGGCTGTTTTTACCTCACCAGGGCTTATAAATCTATTTTTATAAAGTCCCTGCTTATAGTTACATGGCACCCAGCCCTAGGGGCACATAGAGCACACCTTACGGGTGACTTAATTTGTAAAAATAAGGTAGTTTAAGACTTTGGAAGTACCTTTAATTCCAAAGTCGAATTTGCATATAACTTTAATTTAAAAGCAGCCAGCAAGGCAGGCTTGCTTTTAAAATGACACTGGGCACCTCAGCAATGCACCTAGGTGTGCACCACCTATGCTGTGGTCCCTAAACCTACATGCCCTACCATATACTAGGGACTTATAGGTAGGTTAATTTAGCCAATTATAATTAGCCTAATTTGCATATCCATTTTACACAGAGCACAGGCCCTGGGACTGGTTAGCAGTACCCAGGGCACCATCAGAGTCAGGAAAACACCAGCATAAAGTGGAAAATGGGGGCAAAAAGTTATGGGGCCTCTGCAATCAGCCCCAGTTTCTCACACAACCCCCCCCCAGCCCACACGCCCAGGAGACTCAGCCCAACCCTGGGAGAGTCTTCCTGGCTTGTTAGGCGAGGAAGACAGTGAAGAAAACTGGCTGTCCCTTTGCAGGGCCTACTCTGCCTTATATCCTCCTGTCAGGGTCACTCCCTCTGGGTAGTGAAGCCATCCCAACAGTAAAAGGACCCAAGTCAAACTGAAACTTCCCTCTAGGGGGGTCTTCCTCCTCTCTCTCTGCCAACTTGGGTAGTGAGGTGCCCACCTCCCCTACTCCAAACTTTGCTAGGGCAACACCTAGCTTACCCAAAGAGGTCACCCAACACTTGAGCAACCCCACCATGACCAACAGGGTCAGGGGGCCTACTTTGCTATTGGCCCTGGGGTCTGCCTCCCAGGCCAAGTACAGTGCTGCCAGGAAGGCTAGCACCCAGCAGAGGCTACTGACAGCTGTCAGTACCCAGAACCACACCCTAAGCTCTCCACTGACAGGTGGCTGAGCTGCTTAAGGGGCATCTTTGGGGTCCTGGCACCCCTCTTGCTGTCTTGAGTGGGGGGCTACCACCTCCTGTGGCAGACACCCTCCTTCCACTCTCCCTTCTGTCAGTGCAGGGGCAACACCCTGCATCTGGACAGCTGTCTGACTACTCAGGACTTCCTTGGGGTCAGGTGAGGCCTCACCAGTGCCAACATTGGGCTCCCCCCTTACTGGGTCAGAGGGCCCTTGGCTCCCTGGAACTCTTTTTAAGAGTGGCCTACCCTTCCTTTTCTTCTTTCCTTTTATTGGGGACCCCTGTCTCCTAACTGTAGGGACTGACTCCCCAGGACTTTGGGTTGGGGGGGCGCCCTGGGCGACCACCCCATCTGTGACCAGACTCACCTCTGGGAGGTCATTGCCCAGGATACAATCTAGGGGGAGGTCAGCACTGACTACCACCCTAATCCAGTCAAGGATACCCTCCCTCTCTAGGGGCACTATGGCTACAGGTTTGGAGGTGACCTCCCCTGTGACTATCCTGACTTTCTTTGTCTTTCCTGGGACATACATGTCTGGGGTCACTAACCGGTCACTCACTACAGTGTGACTGGCACAGGTGTCTCTCAGGCCAGTGGTAGGGATCCCATTCACTTGAATGTGGTGGAAGTGCCTACTCCCACCCTCAGGGATCACCAGCTTACCATCTGGTCCTGTCTCCCAGCACAATGCTAGGAGGACTTCATCATCTGAGGAATCCTCCTCTATGGCTACACTGGACAGCCCAGTGCTAACCACTTTCTTTGGACAGGCTGCATCTCCTCTGAAGTGACCTGTCTGCTGACAGTCAAAGCAAGCCCTACTGTCTAAGAGCTTTTTTAACCCTGGGTCTCCCTGTCTCTGCATGTCAGAGTGGGAGTGGGATTTACTCTCCTCCTTCTTAGGGTTCTGGGGTACAGAGGGAGTCTCTGTGGTGGGCTTACCACCTCCCTCCTTAGGTTTTTAGGGACCTGACCCCCCCTTCTTGGAGTCTCCCCCCTGGGACTTGACAACCACCCTGGTTCTCAACCACTCATCAGCTGCCTCCCCTAGCTCTCTAGGGTTGGTCTGCTTAGAGTCCACTAGATGCTGGCGTAACCTTTCTTGGATACAATTGGTCAAGATGTGCTCTCTCATGATCAGATTGTATAACCCCTCATAAGTATTTACTTTGTTGCCAATAATCCAGCCCTCTAGTGCCTTTAGTGAGGTGTCCACAAAGTCAACCCAAGACTGGGTACTGACCTTCTGGGTGTCCCTGAACTTCATTCTATATTGCTCTGGGGTCAGACCAAACTTCTTGACTAAGCACCTCTTCATACTAGGGTATGAATCTGCCTCCTCCCCCCTTAAGGTCAGAAGCCTATCCCTCCCTGAGTTGGGGACCAACTCCCACAAAAGGGAACCCCAGTATTGAGGCCTAACCCTTCTCATTTGGAGTGCCCTCTCAAAGGCCCCTAGCCACTTATCTATGTCATCCCCCTCTACATAAGCAGGGACCACCCCCTTGGGTAATCTGGGGCAAACTCCCCCACCCATGGACACCTCAGCTTCTTTATCGCTGCTTCCATCTCTTTTTTCTTTGTATGCCCACTTTTTCTTTTCTAGGGCCAGCTTCTCTGCTTCCAAAGCTATGTAGGCTAGCTGGGCTTCCAGCTCTCTCTCCCTGATGGATGGGTTCTCTCCTCCTGAAAGGACCCTCTTCCTACCACTAGCTTTGGGTCTGCCCCTAGTGACTGTATCCAGTGAGGACCGTTCCTCCTCTTCCTCACTTGGGGTCTGATGCTTTCCCTCCCCTGAGTGGTTAGAGTTAGCATCTTCCTCTTTTTCTTCCTCCTCTGGAGCTTCCTCTGTCTCTACCTCTTGGGCCTCAGCCCATGCTGTCAGGGATTTAATCAGGATTTGCTTCCTGAGATCAGGGGTTGCAGGCAACCCCCTCTCAATACACAACCCCCTAAGCTGGACTACTGTCAGTGTGGGTAGGCTAGCCAGATCAAGCTCCATGGTTCCCTAGTTTTGTATCAACAAAAACTTTTTGCAAAAATTGGTAACAAGAATTTAGAAAAATTACAAAAATTCAATAATTGAAATTAATCCAAATTAATAAAAAAAAAAATAAAAAAAAAAATTAAAAACAATTTTTGCACTAGGACAATTTGAAGGATTTTTGATTTGTTTTATCTAAAACTGTAACGTGATATTGAACACAAGTACAGGATCCCGTCGCTGCTTCCAATTATGTTGGAAAATGGGTTACTGGTAGGGCAGGTAGGTACCTACACCTAGCAACAAGCCACAAACCTCCACAAAAGTACAGTTAGGTCTCAGTAAATTAATCCCAGCTCTACCCTTGGTAGCTTGGCATCGAGCGTCAAGGCTTAACTTAGGAGACAAAGTGTAAAGCATTCAAATATCACAAAACAGTAAATAAATAAAACACAGGAAACAGTTTAAAAATCCAAAACCAATTTATAAAAATAGCTTATATTTTTATCTTTAAAATGACACAAAAACGATTAAAATCGGTTCAGGGGAACCGGAGATATGAATTTTTAAAGTATTATTATTTTCTAGCGCATAGAAACAAAAAGCGCCAATCGGGTCATCTGGTTGCACCAGGACCGGGACAAAGTCAAACTTTCAGGCCGACCGCGATGGAGCCCTGCTCGGATACAGGTCGCGGGAAGCCTCGGTTAAAAAGTTACCTTCTGACTTAGTCTTTATTTTGAAGTTTTTCTTCACCGGGACGAACCTGCCAGTTGGATCCGACCTCCTGGAGCCCTTGTCCGGATACGCGAAG
Source organism: Pleurodeles waltl (assembly GCF_031143425.1). Classification (NCBI taxonomy): domain Eukaryota; kingdom Metazoa; phylum Chordata; class Amphibia; order Caudata; family Salamandridae; genus Pleurodeles; species Pleurodeles waltl. The sequence continues at coordinate 1,380,323,354 of NC_090444.1, read as the reverse complement.
TCGGAATACTCGGTGGTGATTTTTACCTTCGGACTTAGTCGTTTTTTCGAGATGAAAATCCTTCGACCGGGGTAAACCTGGATCTTGATCCGACGTCCGTGGAGCCCTTCTCGGATACGATGGCTGGAAGGTCCCGGTCAACTTTTTACGTTCGGACTTAGTCTCTTTTATGGATGTTTTTCTTTACCGGGACGAACCACGAAGTCAGGCCGGGTCGCGGTTGAGGCAAGCCGGCTAGAATTTCCGCGTCGGGTCGGTCACTTTATGGAGCTTTTTTCCAAAAATTCTCCAATCTTTTCCAAACTTCTGGGGCTTCACCCAGATGTTCTTTTAAGGTTATTTTGGGGTCCACAGCTCACCCCAAGGGTCCAGAAGTTCTGTGATGGTCCTTGGGAAGTGCGGACTTCAACTCCCAGAATACACCTGCCGCAAACTCCTTTTTGGCCACTGGACAGTGGTCAGCTGGTCACTTTTTCAGGAGTTGGTGCAGGGGACTCTGGTTAGCAATTTTTCACCTGTAGCAAACAGGGAGTCCCTCCTTGAACCAGTGGAAGCCAGGCAAAGTCCTTCTTGTGGTGAAGCCCAAGTGTGCAGCTGGTGCAGTCTTTCTGAGTGCAGGGTCCAGGTGCAGGCCAGGGGTCCAGCAGGGCAGTCCTTCTTCTCCTTGTAGTTCCTTCTTCTTGAAATTTGGTGGGGATCTGAGGCGTGGGTGCAGGTCTGCCAGTTTTATCCTTGCTCCTGGGTGAAAAGCAGGGGGGCCCTGGTCCTCCAATCAGGGACAGGGTCGTCCCCCTGTGATGACCACTTCCTGGGAAGTGTGGCAAAAATCCATCCCAGAAGGCAACAGTCTCTAAAAATCCAAAATGGATGAATCTGATTTTTGGAGGAGAGATCTGGCTGAGCCCACCCACTGGTGTGGCTAAAAATCATAAACACACCCCTCTCCTGCCCTCTCCTAATCTAATCAAGGGGCACCTAGCTGTCTGGGGTTGCAGGATGTGGGGGTGTTGCTGGGTGCTGCAAATGTCCTTCTCTGCCTTTGAAGACCAGTTTGGCAGCCCTCCCCCTTCCTGCCTCACCATCTGCTGAGGGGAGATTCTCTCCCCCAAGCACATTCCTTTGTGTGAAGTCAGGCCACTTCACACCTCATTAAAGTAGCCTGGCAGAAGCTGCTGCAGGCTGGCCAATCAGAGCACAGGAGCAAAAACAATGCAGAGCTGAAATTGGCAACTTTTTAGGTAAAGTCTAAACTTTTTACCTGCACTAGTTATATTAAATCCAACAACTGGAAGTTGTGGGATTTATTATAACAATCAATTTGATACCAAATTCTTGGTATGTAACATTTAAGGAGACTTTAAAATTTAAAATAAAGTCTGCCCATTCTAGCCTATGAAGGCCATTTACTTCAATGAGGGAAAAACGAATTTGGCTGTTTTTACCTCACCAGGGCTTATAAATCTATTTTTATAAAGTCCCTGCTTATAGTTACATGGCACCCAGCCCTAGGGGCACATAGGGCACACCTTAGGGGTGACTTATATGTAAAAATAAGGTAGTTTAAGACTTTGGAAGTACCTTTAATTCCAAAGTCGAATTTGCATATAACTTTAATTTAAAAGCAGCCAGCAAGGCAGGCTTGCTTTTAAAATGACACTGGGCACCTCAGCAATGCACCTAGGTGTGCACCACCTATGCTGTGGTCCCTAAACCTACATGCCCTACCATATACTAGGGACTTATAGGTAGGTTAACTTAGCCAATTATAATTAGCCTAATTTGCATATCCATTTTACACAGAGCACAGGCCCTGGGACTGGTTAGCAGTACCCAGGGCACCATCAGAGTCAGGAAAACACCAGCATAAAGTGGAAAATGGGGGCAAAAAGTTATGGGGCCTCTGCAATCAGCCCCAGTTTCTCACATCTGTCTAAAGTGTGATGTATTTATACAGATCTACAAGGACCCCTGATGTAGGTGTGTTCCCAAGCAATAGATAACAGACATGGTTGGGACGGCAATTAATATAAACAATCCCTAGAAAGTATAGAGAGGGAAAATCCCTAAGCATGAACACCTACTGTTTGTTTGTCTTTGTTGCTTGATCTTGACTCCTTAGCATGGTGACACTGATAATGTAACTCATAACAAGTGGCCTAACTATAAACAAGGCAGCCATCTTAGAAGAAATAAATAATTAAATGTGCTAAGACAGAGCAAGCTAAGTAGGTTAAAAGTCACTAGGTGACGGGGGCACGAGTCTGCAAGCCAACGGCCTTCGCTAACTCCTGTTATCCCATTAAAATGAAGTATGATTCACTACAAACTTTAATGTTGTAAAGTAACTTTGTGGATCAGGGTTCTTACATCACACTCTCCCTACTATGAATCAGGGCTCAGATTATTTCTATGCACATGTGCACATGTCCATCTACCCACACTTATTACCTCAATCCTTCATTACAGCACATTTCATCTACATCATTATGCACTCTACATTTCAACCACTGGTATTGCATTGACTTCCCAGCTCCTCTGGTGTACCATAGAGCTGTCCATACAGGGGTTGGACCTCCTCCACAAGCTTGTCCAGCTTGCGGAGAAAAGGCAGGGGCCCTATCACCTGTAGGATGTGGCATGATTGCTCCCAGGGGCAGTACACTGCAGCTGAAGTCCTGAGGTCTTGCTGGCAGCAGTGTCAGGAGTAAAATGAGGGATTCCGCAGAAGATGTCAGTCACGTCTGTGATGTACAGGACCGTCTCCACCGGCAGACGTCGCCATAGACCCAAGTCCACCAAAGTCAGCAATGTGTTCCAAATGCAACGTCCACCGTGGGTATGGCTGCCTACCACCATATTGACATCTGCCGGTAGAGTTAGGTCACTTCCTGTTGTCCAGTACAGCACGTCAGGCAGCTGCCATTTTAAGGCTCTGATATGTACATTAAGGATGTGAAAGGTGTGTCATTTACTAAAAAATAAGATTTATCATAATGTGTTAAGTGTTGGCTTTATGCCAACATGTAGCAATGTGCACATAATATGTAGAGTATGTTAAAATTGTATATTGTGAGTTATGTACATGAAACAGTATTGTCAGCAGAGTAATGACAATCTGAACATAGTATAGTTGCACCAAATATGTTTCCCATGTTGAGTAAGGTGATGTCACTTTGTCTGTCAGTGACATGTTTGTCCACTAAAAGAAAATGCAAGGGGTTAGAGGATCTGATTATAGTAATTAGTCAAAGTTGCCTAGGTATGTGCTATGTACAACTTTTTTTCTTTTTTTAGGTGACATAGTGAAGATTTATGCGTGATGTTGGTGTGATTATACTTATGATGTGCAGATTGAGTCATGCACATACATACTGGTGGTGTCCCAAATAGTTACCCTGGCATGTGAAGAGCAAGACAAACTCCAGTTTACCATCCACTAGCAGACCTGCTGCATGGAAGCGCAATATGTTATCCAAATATACTGCCTGGATAGGCAGACAATCATGGATCTCTGTCGTCAGTTGAAGCTAGTTTTGATGCCTGCCACTCGCAATCCCTATAGCACACCTCCCATTGTCCAAGTCATATTAGTGCTACCCTTTCTGGCCACTGGTTCCTTTCAAAATTAAGTGACCTTAACTGCAGGGATGTCTCAGTCCATGTTCAGTCTGGTTCTGAAGGTTGTACTCTCTGCATTGTTTAAACACCTGGACAGTTACATCAGATTGCCTCAACATGAGTATTTGGTCCATGTGAAAGTTGATTTACATGCTTTGGGACATATTCCACATGTATTTGGAGCCATAGATGGCACCCATGTAGCCTTGGTTCCCCAAAGTGCCAATGAACTGGTTTATAGGAACAGGAAAAACGTCGACTCCATCAATGTCCAAGTGGTGTGTTTGGCTGACCTCTGCATTTCACCAGTTTGTGCAAAATATCCTGGGTCAGTCAATGAGTCCTTCATCATGCGGAACAGCAATATCCCACTGCTGATGACACAACAGTACACAGAGAGGGCCTTGCTGGTTGGTAAGTCAAGTATGTCAGGTGTGTCTGTACCTTTTTGCTGCTACCATATAGGTGGATGTTCAAGATTAATGTTTGAATTTGTGTAACTATACCTTACAAGGGACTCTGGCTACCCAAACCATCCTTGGTTACTGACACCAGTGAGGTACCCAACCACACCGGGGGAAGTCCAATTCAATGAGGCCCACAGAAAGACAAGGTGTGTAGTAGAGCAGACTTTTGGGCTCCTGAAGGCAAGATTTCACAGCATTGACAAGTCTGGAGGAGCCCTCTTCTACTCACCCTACAAGGTTTGTCATATTATTGTTGCCTGCTGCATCCTCCACAACCTTTCCCTGAGACTCAGATACCATTCATACCAGATGAGGTGGAGCCAGCAGATCCTGTGGGTGTAAATGCAGATTTTCCAAGTGAGGATGAGCATGATGAGGATGAAGCTAGACATCAGGGATCATCTCATCAATAAGTACTTTAACTGACTCAAGGTATGTGATATGTTGTAACAAAAGTGATTCAGTGGGAGTATTGGTGAGATTAGGAATGCCATATAAGGTTGCTCCAAATCTCATGACACAGATATGCATGCTGCTTGTTATTTTGATTTGTGGACAGTACAGTTATGTACATAGTCTGTGTATTCAAATAGCACAATCAAAGTCACATTTGTACATATGACCTGGCAGTGTTATGTTCACTTATCAATGTGGTTTATACCTTATGTTTGTCATTTACAGATTGCAAATTGACTATTTGGCTCATCCTCATTTAGCAGTATCAGATAGTGACACAGGCAGATGGGATTTGCACACTGACATGTGAAGTGCTCATGGATTACACCAGGTACTGTCTGACATAAGATTTGTGGTGTGTGAGTTATATGCCCAGACCGTCAGGACAGTGGGTTTGTAATGTCCTTTTCCATACTAAATACCTATTTGCTATTGGGGGTTGGGCCAATGGTGCCATGTGTGTGTTCATATATCTCTGACTCATGTCATAATATGGAACCCAGACCCTCTAACATCATAATGGTTTGTGTTGTAGATGAACTAATTTGTTCATAGCTGTCAGTCTGTTATCACTTTGCAGACCAATGTGCATGTGCCGGAATACTGACATAGGTAAGTGGGAAGCCTGGACCCCATCCTCTGGGCAACACCATCCCTCCCACATACCCTACCGCCATATACCTGGTTGCAGAACCATCATTGACAGGGGTAACAACAGGAGACTCAGGTTCCTGTGCTGGAGGGCATATGGTGGAAGACACTTACTTGGGACACAGGTTTCGGGGTGAATGGTTGATGTGGATGTAATGGTTCTAGGAGGAGTGGATGTGGGCAGGGTGAGGCTCACAGTTGATGACTGACCAGGTGTCCCTGATGGGCCTGCTTCGTCCTCAGTGTCCGAAGATCTAGGGGTGTTTTCCACACTGGGACCCTCATCCAGGGGGGTAGTGTTAGTGTCTGGTGTCCTCTCCATGCTGGGAATGGCAATGTTACCTGTGGGAGAAGTGGAACACACAGTTGTTGTAAGTGATACAAGAAGTGATGTTTAACTTTGACAACCAAACATGCTATGTCACATGCACACACTGCCTTTACAGGAGCCCCTGATATGTCAATGACAGCTGCTTCCAAATCTGGGTTACAGCAATTTGAGACACTGAGACTTGCAATTACATTCAGCATGCCTCAAGATCTTGGAGAATGTTATTGTTTTGATGACAGCTGGTACCCTCATGTCTTCTCTGAGTAAAGACATGACATTATACATTTCTCTACCAGTGATGTGTATGGCATAATTGATTCAACTATCAGCTGGACAATGCACAATGGTGACAGGGCTGGCAAACAGTATGGGAGTTACCATTTGCCCTGGGCCTCTGTATGGATGTTCTGCAAGTACTTCCAGTTTTCCATTTAGTTCCCTACCCCCAGGTAAATATATGACATTGTTAGGAAGCTTTTCTCAAAGACCAGTTTGGTAGGATACACAGTTGTAGCTGTGTTTTGATTGTAATAGTACTGGTAGTGGGCCATGGCATTGCTGTCATTTTCATGGACTGTTAAACAGTGGTGCATTCAGGAGGGGGTTACATTGATTGTTAGTTTTACATGCAAGACATTTCAAAATGTGGTACACTATCCTTGCTTTCATACAGGTGGAACAGTTTCTGCTGGATGTTGTAGTGCTGTCAGTCACTGTACTACCCATGGCATACACAGATACTGTGGCCCAGGGTGAGTTTAGCTGACATGTGGGAGATTAGAGAGGGGTATTTAGGCATTTGAACAGAGGGATGGTGGGTGGTTTGATCACTGAGATGGGGAAAAGGGATCTGTGAGCATTGAAGACAAAACTGTTTGGTGATATTATAGGTTTAGTGACTTACCCAACCAGAGCCTGCTTGACCAGTAACTATGTGCCAGAATTGACTGAAAGTTCACAAGAGGGTAACCTAGTAATGGTAATGCAACTTTGTTCGTGTATATAAATGTATCTCTGGGTGCATCAAAACAGATTCATCCAATATTAACACTCTATTTATGTTTTTGCTATAGACTGATCATTAAAAATAATTATTCTCATTTTTAATTAAAATTGATGAATTTATACTGGTGGTAGTTTTTCTTCTATTTCAATTGTGAGTATACTGGTAGGTATGTGGTTTATATTAATGACTTAGCTCTCATTTCAAGGCAGCCTACACCTTTGCTCTTTATAAAATGTCTAACATTGTAGCATTTTATACATTTTCCTGGTTTGTTTAGCTACATAAGTTTGGAGTTGTTTTACTGACTCTTCTATCCTTTGTTTGTGGTAGGTTTGTTTGTTTTTGGAGACATTCTATGATTTTTTAGAGTGCTAGTTGTATTCATCCTAATGAATGAATTAATGCATGATATGTATTTATAAAGTGAAACTGTCACTCAGAAAAGCAAACTGGGGCTATGCTAAGAAATACTACAGGTTCCTAAAAGAGATAAGCTGGTAGCATTAAAATACTGAGCTATAAAATGAATCTGAGGCTTGGAAGAGTCAAATTGTTATTTCTTTTGTAAAGGTTACTTCAGATTGAATAGAATGCATACTCCAAGGAAGCATATTCCATGCTGTCTAACCTAATACTGTAAATTACTTTCTACTTCGAGATTTCCATCAGAAAGAAGGTGGTTATAGAAAGTTCTCTGAGGATGAGCTTAGAGTACTTTGGGCCAAAAAAGTGACAGAACCGATCATTAAGATGTTTGGGTCAGGTGTTTTAAAAGCTCTATAAATGAACTGAAGTATTTTAAACTGGATCCAACTGCGAATCAGAAGCGAGTGCAATATGCTAATTGCAGCTGATGCAGAACTCTATCTACGGAGTTGTAGAACCTGTCTAGTAGCTGCATCCTGTACCATTTGCAGTTTATGGATAACATGTTTAGTGTAGCCTGCAATGAGACTGTTACAATAGTCTAACCTCGACGAAATAAGAACAAAGGTCACAGTTTGCCTGGGAGCCAAAGGCAAGAGGTAATAACATTTCTCAAAGATTTAATGAGTTTGAAACATATACCAGCAACAGCTGAGGTTGTGGTGTCAAATTCAACCCCAAGATCTTTTTCAACTCTTACTGTGGCTGGGGGAGGACGTTATGAACTTGGCCACGATTGTGTGGGGAAAAATTGTTGGATTTATGAAAACGAAGTATTTCCATCTTTTGAGAATTACATTTAATTTGGTTGTCTTTTATCTAGTGGAAGATGTCGGTCAAGCAATCATGAAAATTGTTTATTGAATCGAATGTATTTTCATCTAGAATTAGTTGGGCATATGATTTTATAGCAATCCCATATCACACAATTAATGAGATAAGAGAAATCATATAAATCTTAAACAGAGCCAGGATCAAAGAAGAGCCCTGGGGCACACCCACTGTAGCCTCTTTTTCCAGAGACAAAAACTGTCCAAGAGATACTGTTTGCCTTCTGTTGGTCAGGAAAGAATTTAACCAGGTCAGGGCATATTGAGAAATTCCAATATTCTGGATCAGCTGCAATAAGATGACATACAAGGTGGTACCAAATGCAGCGGATAGATCTAATAGTATCAGCACAGCATTATTTCCTTTCTGAGACTTCAAGGAGTGCTGACTAAATTGAATATTTTGGCCTAAAGCCAGATTGTTTGGCAAATTGGTATTCTCAAGAAAAGAAATGAGTGGCTGATTAACAATTTTTCTGGAACAGTACTTAGCATAGAAAGAAGGAAGATTGGCCTTAAATTGGACAGAGTAGTTGGGTCCCCCAAGGATTTCTTTGGAAGAGGTTTAACAGTTGCCAATTTCCACTCAAAGGGGACTACCACTTCCAATAGAGAAGTATTTTATTATGTGGTTAGTGATGGGATTTAGGCCATCAATTGCTGCACGTAATAAAGGTGGAGGACATGGATCAAGTGGAGATTCTGATTTGCATGATAGAATGACCTGATAGGAGTGTTCCATAGAAACCTCCTGAAAATGGTTTAGCCACCCCCCCAGCCCTCCCAGGATAATATTATAATATTACCAACATCTGTGGGCAGGTCTCTAATGAGCCAATACTTAGTATTGAACTAATACCTAAAGCCCTGTTGGATGGTTGATAGCTTGTCTTTAAAGAAATCTGAGATATGATCACAAAGAGTTTGGAAAGGGGGAATGTCCCTAACAAGTGCTTTCAGTTGGAGAAATGTTTGTGCAACATTAAAAATGGTTTTTGAGTCAAACCGGGCCTCTTCAATTTTTAAAGTATATATATTTATTTTCATTTCCTTAATCAATTTGTTGTATATTTTTTGGGCAGCACAAAATTGATCAAGATCATCTTGCTTGTAGGCCAAGAGCTATTAATTATTTAATGATTTGCAGTGGCACTTTAACTCAGCTAGTGCTGAAGAGACTCAAGGCACTGGCACCTTTGAATTACAAATCATGGAATTGATGGCTGGAGCTCATTCCAAAGTAGAATTTAGGATCCAGTTATTGAATGACTCAAGGTCCTCACCAAGTTTTCCAGTCAGAGTAGGGGCAGTGTTAATTAGACCAGAGATTAAGTTGAGGCTCGATTTCATTGATCCCATCCAGTGTGTAACCTAACCTGTGAGTGGGAGCAGTTACCCTTTGGAAGAGCCCTGTGTCCTAAAGGCATCTGACGGATTAAAAACTTCCAAATTTGAGGAGTCATGAAAATGAAAATCTCCCAGGGCCATCAAATTAACGTAGTTAACCAGCGATAGGCAAGTGCATCCCCCAAAGTGAAGAGAAATGATGTTCCATAAGCAGGGGGGGCAATAAAGCGGATAGCCTGCGACTGACAGAGAAGGATTGACTTCAAGACAAAAGACTAAGGGCCTGATTCTAACTCTGGAGGACGGTGTTAAACCGTCCCAAAAGTGGCGGATATACCACCTACCGTATTACGAGTTCCATAGGATATAATGGACTCGTAATACGGTAGGTGGTATATCCGCCACTTTTGGGACGGTTTAACACCATCCTCCAAAGTTAGAATCAGGCCCTAAGTTCTCAGCTCATTTGAGAAGAACAGTATCAAAGGAGCTACCTTGCCATGAGTCCCAAAAGATAATAGCTATTCCACATCCATGGCTTTCCTCTCTATCACGCCTTAGAAACGTAAATCCCACGGGGAGAGCAGTCGCAATGTCAAGGTTAGCCCAGGGCTTTAACCAGGTTTCAGTGATGAATAAGACATCTAGATGGTTATCAATAATTAAGTCATGCACTTCCCGGGCATGCTTACTTAGGGAGCGAAAGTTGATTAAGCCTCTCTGTAAGAGACAGGAGGGCAAGGTATTATTAAATGGCCTGACCATAGGGTGTTCAATGGCAATCCCAAACTCCATTCTACATCTATAACCAGCAACAGATTCTTGTAAGGAATTGGAATCTAAATTATGACAATTACAGATACAACTGAGTCTATGATCCTTTAAAAACACAGGCGTTAAGTCTTTACCTTATAATAATATCAGCATAGTTGCTGGCACTGGCCGTGGAATGGACAGAGATGGGCACAGACGGGATTGCCTTAGTACACTTTTGGTACATCACCACCGTGGGTCTGCTCATGAAGGCAGCTAAGTTCTAACCCCAAAATCAGCTAGTGCAGTGAATAGAACAATCAAGCATACCCAGAACTTGAAAATGGTGTAAAACATTTAAAAAGCTTTAAAAAACTAAACCTGAGTTAAAGTGATGGCACTGATGTCATTCTAGATGTGCGTGCCTACACAATTAAAAGAATAATGGTAACAGTGCAGATGGCCTCGCACGGAGCACCTGCTTTTGGTGAAACAGGAAATGCAGTAGAAAGCAGATGGTTTGGAAGGCATTGCACAATACTTCCACTGGGATGTTGATTTTGGCTTGTTGAGGCTTGGTGCTGCCATAGACATTCCACTATGTTATTTTGAATTTGGGTTGGCGTCTGTGTCCCAAATGATACAGTCTATCAACCTTAGTGTCTTTGAATTACTCCATTAGTGGGCTTAGTTTTTGTTAATTTCTTTGGTAGAATGGTTAGCTACGTATCTTATAGATACATGTTTCAGAGCTAATAACTTTTTAGTTTCAAAAGCAATCTGGCTGCCTGATGAATATTCTATATTACACAGTGCAGACTTTTTGCAGATGTTTCTAAATGCTTTTCTTGAAGTGATGATAGCAGTTGTGTCTGTCTGTGTGTGGTTATAGTATTGTTTGTATCATTGTCTGTTCAACTCCATTATAATATTGTGTGGAGAGGTGCTGTTAGTTCCTATTATCAGGTGATTTAAAATGTCAATGTAAGTTGCACTGTGGTTGTTAGGCAGCAGTGCATAAATGAGGGGTGTGATTATGTTATGATAATCACTATGCACAGTATATATCTGTGTGAATGGTGGAGGGCACATTTTAAAAGTTCCAGCCATCATCAATGTTTAACATTGGCTCAGTTTTAGGAGCTTATTTTCAGTTCTCAATAGATTATTTTCCTGTTGCTTCTGTGGCCCTTCTCTGTGTGTTGTAGTTAGGTGTTGTGTAGTCTATATGTCTTGATATCATCTAAGGGCATCATGGTTTTGACTTAATTCTTTTTTAGCATGTGATGTTAGTAATTTTAGAGTGGGAATTACTGGTAGCTGACCTGGAATGTAGTCAGGTACTTTAGGGAGTATGTCTTTAAGCATTTTAGTAGTGACCACTTGGGAACTGGTAGTTGCCTCTCTCAAATCTTGAAGTGTGTGTCTTACTTTCTACCTCTGTTACATTTTGGGGGGTGTTTGTGTTCTCCAACATTCATTACAGTATTCTTTTTTCATTGTAGCCCTCCCATATTAAGCATTTGCACAATATTTAGTACATTTCCAATTAACGTTTTCAGTGCTTAAGCTTTCCTGGCTGTGTTGTATCCCATGTTAAAACGCAACTGTTTGCCTTTCTGTCATGTGATGAATGTGGTGCTTTCTGCCACTCTGTCTGAAAGCAGTGTAATTTTAAAATGATTTTGTTAAAATGTTTATTTTGGTTGTTAAAATAAATTTGCAATGCTTTCAAACATTTTACATTGTATACTTCCATATTGTTCAAAATGTACCTTTCTGTTGGGTTACACCCCAAATTTTTGCCTTCCTCCTCCTATTTTTCCGACCTTCTTTTTGTTGGCTTCAGGGCTTTGGGCACTATACCACTGCTAATCAGTGCTAAAGTGCATGTGCTTTCTCCCCTAAAACCTGGTATGATTGGCTTACACCTGTTTGGTATATTCTATTTACGTGTAAATCACTTTTAAGATGGTAAACCATATACCCAGAGCCTTTAAATTGAATGCTACTGGTGGGTGTACAGTGCTGATTATGCCACCCAGAGAAGTAGCCTTTCAAACCTGTCTCAGGTCTACCACTGCAGTACCTGCATACGCAGTTCATTGTCACATTTACTTGACATTTCATACTACTTGCAAGGTCAGAACGCCCCTTCTATGAACCAAAGTCACCCCTAAGGTAGACCTGAGGTAGTTAACCAGCAGGGCGTTGAGTAGGTAAAAGGTAGGACATATACCTTTATGTTTTATATGCTCTAGTAGTGTCAAACAGCCTGTTTTGTTTTTTACTACTGTGAGGGCCACTCCTCCCACGGATTAGCATTGGGAATTCCCTTACATATTTTTAAGTGGTAATTTCTGATCTGAAAAGTGTAGCGCTGCCATGTCAGTTATGTTTGGAATGGTAATACATTACTATTTTAGAAATGCTACTTATAGAAAGTAGGCATTTCTCTGTGCTTGTAACTCCTTGTGCTTTGTAGCCAGACTCCAATGCAAGTCTAGGGCAGAGTGACAGCAGTATATTCGTCAAACTTTCCAGAGGGCCACAAAACAGGAGATGCATTTGCATCCATCTTCATACTGATAGTCTTCCTGGGCTGGGAGACCGAGAGGCCGTTCTAACCTTACACATCAATAGGTTGTGTCCTGCTCTCACGGGAATGGCTGATTTAACCCCTACTGATGTCTGGAGCTAGGGCTGTGCTGAAATGTTGGGCTGTTTGTTGCCCTGCTGCCCTGACCCTGGTCTATACAGGCCTTGCATGAGACTTATTACAACACACTGCTGGTTCTGCAACCTGCTGAAGGACTGCTGTGTTACCAAGAGGAAGCACCATTAGGACTATCTGCTTTGTGGTACTGGTCAACTGCCTGTTGGAGGGACTGCCACTTAGCCAAGTGCCTGGATGTACTGGCCTGCCTGCCAGCAATGCTTTGTGTGGGTCCCCACAAGTGTTCTTGCAAGAGCCCTGTGCTGGGTAAGTGCTGGCTACCATTCCTGGTCTCTGTAATCTCAGCGTACGGTAGGCGCTTCATTGTTTTAACTCCAGCATATGAAAATGGCCATGCATCACTATGACCCTCATTACAACCCTGGCTGTCAGTGTTAAAGCGGCAGTAATACCGCCAACAGGCCGGCAGTAAAAAAAATTTAATCATGACCACGGCGGAAACCACCAACACATACAGCCACTTTAACACTCCGACCGCCACGGCAGTAGCAACAAGCACTGTGGCTGTAACTGCCAAACAGACAGGCAGAAGACAATGTACCACCCACCCCATTACAACCCGCCCATCCGCCAGCTTTTCCGGGGCAGTACCAACGCCATCAAAAGCACGGCGGAAACAGTACACACAAGGGAAACCACTCACCTCTCGACAGGGCGCCATGGTGCCCGAGCTACTGGTCGTCCCCATGCTGGTGTATCTTCTCATATACCAGGAGCACCAACACCGGCAACGACCACAGTGAGTATTGCACCTAGCACACAAGGGAGGGGAGAGGAAAAAGAGAGTGACACAAATCAAATCAAATCAAATCATTAACATTTATAAAGCGCGCTACTCACCCGTGCGGGTCTCAAGGCGCTAGGGGAAAAAAGGGGGGGTTAACGCTGCTCGAACAGCCAGGTCTTTAGGAGTCTCCGGAAAGCGGAGTGGTCCTGAGGCTGGTGGGGAGGGAGTTCCAGGTCTTGGCCACCAGGAAGGACATACACATACACATACACACAACACACAACAACCCCACCCCCAACACCATACACACAAACACATGCAGCAACATTACATATACACCCAATACCCTTCAGGAGTAACGCAAGGACAAAAGGAATGGAGTTAAATGAGTGTGATAGTCGAAATACTTAGAAATAAGTTCAGAAATGAATAAACAGTATGTACAATATATACAACATATACAAAATGAGGGACAATGTCCACACAAAAATAGTCCGTGGCCTACTGGGCCATAATACAGAGGCCAAGCCCACACTTGACTCCTGCTTCAAAACGGAGTGAACACTGCATGGGCATCAGGTCGAAAACACACAGGCACCTCAAGGGAGAAGGGGTGGCACCTCAGCCGGAAGATGGTACAACAACACTGGTCCTGGACGGGGCTCCATGCCCACTGCTTGGTCCTGGGGAGTGCAAGGTCACAGTCTCTCAAATGGGTGGTTTGCCCACTGCTCGGTCCTGGGTAGTGCAAAGCCACAGTCTCTCAATTGGGTGGTTTGCCTACTGCTTGGTCCTGGGGAGTGCAAAGTCACAGTCTCTCAAGTGGGTGGTTTGCCCACTGCTTGGTCCTGGGGAGTGCAAAGCCCCAGTCTCTCAAGTGGATGCCTTCTTCCACTCTGGTGGTTCTGGAGGGGGCTGTGTGTCCAGTGTGCTTCATCCTGCCAAGGATAGGGTGAGTGGATGCCTTCTTCCACTGGTTCAGGAGGGGGCTGTGTGCCACGTGATGCAGCACTTGGGGAGTGCCAGGTCACAGTCCCTCACCTGGGTGTCAGACCAATGAGATTTTCAGTGGGCAGGATGAATAACACTCCATGGAGGCAGGACTACGGTCAATCCACCAGCGGCTACGGCTGCTCAGTTGTGGTAGTGCCGGTGCCTGAGCTGCCAATGGTGGGGGTAGGCTCCAGCCCTTCCCCTGCAGCCTCGGACGCCAGCCCACTGGGGCTGCTGCTTCTGCCAGTTGTGGTGCTTGCGGCTGTGCAAGTGATGGTGCTTGAGGCGGTGCTTGCAGCGGTGTAGGTGGCAGTGATGGCTGAGGTGCAGGTGGTGGTGCTGGAAGCCACCAGCCCTTCACCTGCAGGCTTGGACCGCTGAAGTGCCTTGGCTGGTGTTCTGTGCCCCTTCCTGCCCTTAGCAGATGGTGGTGCATCCTTCGGTCTGCCAGCTGGAGACTTTGACGTGGCTTTGCTGGGTGGTTGTGGCTACTTCCCCTTGCTGCATGCTGTCCCCTTCTTGCCCTTGCCAGGTGGCGTAGCCTTCTTGGTCTTGGCAATGGGTTGGTGGCACACTGGCTGGGCTGGGGGGTGCCCCCTTAGGGCCTCTGACAGCTGCAGAAACCACCTGGACTTGGTGGCTGAGGTGCTGGGCTGGGTTCTGGCCACCGTGGCCCGAGGTGAAGGATGGAGGGGAGGGGTAGGGAAGAGGTCAATGTTGGCTAGGAAAAGCTTCTTAGGGACATTAGGGGGGAAGAGGGGGAAGGTTTAGGAGTGGACGAAGAGGGAGTGGTTGTGGGAGGTGTCAGTCTGCTGTGTTTGGGTGCAGGTGCATTAGCTAGCTGCTGTTGTGAGGTGGATGGTTGTTGGGTGGGTGTGTGCTTGCGTTTGTGTACTTTGGGAGGAGGGGTCACAGACACAGTGGGAGAGGACACAGTGGGCGTGTGCATGGATGTGGGGGTGGTGACTGCCAGTGACGGGCGTGTGCTGATAGGCGTGCTGGTGATGGAGGTAGTGGATGAGGATATAGTGTATGCAGGTGTGAGTGGAGAGGCTACTGGGAGGGGGGTAGAGGAGGAGGAGGGGGACACAGTGGAGGCAGTGGATGTTGGTGTGTCTGCATGGGAATGGTGCTTGTGCGAATGCCTGTGAAATGAAGTGTGGTGCTTGTGTTTGCCTGAACCATTTCTGTGTGTTGATTTGGGTGAATGCTGGTCTGAAGGTGTGCTTGCGATAGGCTGGGGTTGAGGGGATTGGGACTGGGTAGAGGAAGTTGGAGGGGGGAGGCTGGAGACAATGGCTGCCATCAGTGCGGGGGCCAGAGCCTGAAATGCTCTCTGTTGGATCGCCACACCAGAGTGAATGCCCTCCAGGAATGCATTTGTTTGTTGCAAATGCCTTTTGACACCCTGGATGGCATTCAGTATGGTTGACTGCCCAAAAGTGAGGGATCTCAGGAGGTCAATAGCCTCCTCACTGAGGGCAGCAGGGCTGACTGGGGCAGGGCTTGAGGTGCCTGGGCGAGAAGGAGATGCCCACCCTCCTGGGTGAGCAGACACAGGGAACACGCTGAGGGGCTGCTGGGAGGCCAGTGCTGGTACAGGGGGTGGCGACTGTACCTGTTGTTGGGGTGGGCACAGAGGTGTCTGCCACTGCCAGGGAGCTTCCATCAGAGGAGGAGTCGCTGTGTAAAGTGTCCCCTCCTGTCTCCGTCGTGGTGCTACCCTCGCCCTCCGTCCCACTGGTGCCCTCACCCTCGGTGGATTCGGCCTCCAGGCTCATGTGGGAAGCAGCTCCCTCTATCGCTGGTGCTTCTGCTCCTCTGCCAGATGATGCTAATGCACACAAGGACAGGGTGACAAAACAAGAAGGGGGGGAGACAGAGGATACACTTGGTCAATGCAAGCAACAACATTACTGTTGGCGTACACAACACACAGGGACTAGCCCTATGCAATAGGCCATGCACTACCAGTTACAAAGCTAGTCACCAGCCCATGGGGTACATAGCATAACGCTATCAGCTGCACACCTGAAACCAACAGGACCCTGCCCAGTAGTAGATGGCCACTAACACTATTGGGGTTGGAGTGCTGCAGAGCCTGCCCAACAAGGGACCTACCCTGCCATGAATGCCCTGGCCTAGGGGCACCCACAGCCCACATCCCCCACCCAGGTAAAAACTTAAAGCGTGCAAAGTCATGATTCTGAATTTGTGCTCACCCCCTTGTAGCTGCTGTGATGCCTTCAAGCGCCCATTCAACTCCGGATAGGCCACCGCCAGGATGCAGAATGTCAGGGGGGTCAGGGTACTACGGGCACCCCTTCCTTGTTGGAAGGCCAGCTCCAGCTGGGCCTCCGCCGTCTTCCTTGCCCAGTGGCGCAGGTCATCCCACCATTTGCGGCAGTGGGTGCTCCTCCTGTCAAAGACCCCCAGGGTCCGCACCTCTTTGGGGATGGCACGCCAAATACCCTTTTTCTGATGGGCGCTGACCTGCAGAAAAGGTATTAGTCATACCATCCGGACTGTCATACTCATGGCCCACCATATCCTTCCCATCCCCTTACGCACAGACATTGACCACCATACATGAAGCACTCTGCCCAGGACCCCTCAGCCCTCCCCCACATGAGGCTTATACACATAGTACTCCATACATTCATGGCCCACGTATCATGCTCACAGTGTACTCACCTGTTTGTCCGGAGGACCATAGAGTAAAGTGTACTGAGGTAGGACCCCATCCACTAGTTTCTCCAACTGCTCTGAAGTGAAGGTGGGAGCCCTTTCCCCAGACACTTGAGCCATTGTCGCTTCCAGACACAGGTCACAGCAGCACTTGCAGTGTAGGTTCTCTCCTGTTGAAGGTCAGGTAGCAAGTGAGTGTACAGATAGAAAATGGCGTTCACGCCGAGGCGGTGCATACCATCACTGGAATTACCTCATTTCCATTTGTCTCTCCTCAGAGGTCAGGCAGCTGCCATTTCAGGGGGGCACAGGCCATGGCACCAAACTGCAGATATTGGCACATCAACTAACTCTCGAATTCACATACTGTTTCTGTAAAGGAAGAAATGCATAATTATTTAAACACATGTGTGAATATGACCCTCTGCTCACCGTTTTTCTCCCTAGACTTCAACCGCTGAGGGTCAATATGAGATGGAGACATCCTCCCATGTACAGACCCCTGGTGGACCTGGTGACCATGGAGGACAGACACATTATCCTAACTTACAGACTTGATAGGGCCACAATCCAAGAACTGATTTTAGCTATCCGTCAGCCCACAGGTATCCCCCCTCTGGTGCAGGTCCTGTCAGTGCTCCATTTCCTTGCAAATGGTTCCTTCCAAGCGACAGTTGCCATGGCATCAGGCATGTCACAGCCTATGTTCTCAAACGTGTTGACCAGAGTGTTGTTTGCCCTGCTGAAACACATGCACAGCTACATCGTATTCCCCCAGGGGGAGGATTTGGCCACAGTGAAAGCTGACTTCTATGCCCTGGGACATATCCCCACATCATTGGTGCCATTGATTGACCTTATTTTTCCATGCATCTCCTCCTCTGTGGCCTCCATACATGTAATTTTTGACACAAACCAGGGACTTTGTGAAACCAAGAGACAACTGCTGATTTACAAGATTTAAGACTCTTTTTAACCTTGCATGAGTAATATCTCAAATTGTGCTTATTGAATATTTAGGGGGTCGCACCGCCGGGGCCAGCGGTTTCCCGCCGTTTTAGCCCCAGCAGTGATAATCCGCCAGGGCAGAGCTGCAAGCAGCGCTGCCCTGGTGATTATGACACCCCTACCGCCAGCCTGTTTCTGGCGGTTTGCACCGCCAAGAAGAGGCTGGCGGTACGGGGTGTCCTGGGGCCCCTAGGGGCCCCTGCACTGCCCATGCAACTGGCATGGGCAGTGCAGGGGCCCCCTAACAGGGCCCCGGCCAGCTTTTCACTGTCTGCATAGCAGACAGTGAAAAGCGCGACGGGTGCTACTGCACCCGTCGCACGGCTGCAACACCGCCGGCTCCATTAGGAGCCGGCTCCTATGTTGCGGCCTCATCCCCGCTGGGCCGGCGGGCGCGTCGTAATGGGGGCCGTGGGAGTGCGGCCGCATTGGCGGCCGCACAGTGGTTACCGCTTGGTGGGCGGCTACGGTCGTAATGACCCCCATAGTGTTTTGACTTTATTTTAATCAGATAAATATCATATATTTTTCTGAACCTGTGTGGTGTATTTTTGTGGTGTTTTCATTGTGTTACTGTATGGCTTATTGCACAAATAATTTACACATTGCCTTCTAAGTTGAGCCTGACTGCTCAGTGCCAAGCTACCGGAGGGTGGGCACATGATAATTTGGATTGTGTGTGACTTACCCTGACTAGGATGTGGTCCCTATTTGGACAAAGGTGAATACCTCTGCCATCTAGAGACCCCATTTCTAACAGTAGAGGTACTCTGACCCCATGAGCATTATTTATCGGTGCCAGAGGGACCCCTTATTACTTTAAAAAAAGTTTAAAACCTTTTTTTGTCTCAATCTTTGAGTCCTGACTTTGTTGCGACACTCAGAGAAGCCCCCTGTTTAATGTGATAGAGTGGTCGACCATGTTGATAAAAAAACAAAAAGATATATATTCAGATACTCAATCATAAACTAATCACCTACTTTCAGCCACTCACAGACTCACTCACAGACCCAGACAGACACTTGTATACCCACTCAGCAGGCCACTCAGCCAGTCATGCACCCACTCACAAACTCATTGATGCACTCATGCACCCACTGATAGACCTAGCGATACTGATACACCCACTCAAATACCGACTCAGACACTTATACACCCATTTACAGACCCTGTCAGACACTCAGGTACTCATTCAGAGACCCACTCATTACCTCTCACACACACTCACAAACCCACACAGGTCAAAAACCGTGGACAGTGCAGCGCAGTCCAAGACCTGTCACCAATCCCCACTGCGCATGGCAGCTAAAGTGTTGGAAGCCTTCTTGGGACTTAGAGTCCCACAAAAAAGTTAAAAAACAAAGACAAGTGGCCAGGGTAGGGTAAACCTAAGTCCCTGGCCTTTGTCTTGGGGCTTCTGAAGGACCCTGCCAGGTCTAAAACAATTTTCTTTAAAATAATTTCCAAAAAATCCACGGATTCGGATCCAAGGATTTTTACAAGATTTCTTTTTTTTCAAAAAGGGTGTCTCCTGCCCTTTTCTTTCATTAACTCTTGGGCCCATATTTATACTTTTTGACGTAAAACTGTGCCGACGCAGTTTTGCGTCAAAAACATTACCGCCGGCTAACTCCATTTCTTTGTCCCACTCGGGTGGCAAATTTATACTTTGACGCATGGTGTGAGTCATTTTTTTTACTCAAACCAATGCGCCACGTCGTAAAGAAAAACTACGTTAACGTGGCGAAAAGGACTGTGAGACGGTTTACGGTGTTGCAAACCAGAAACACGCAGTTTTTTTATGCAATTGCGTCAAAAAGCGGTGCAAACACAGCAACCTGGGGCACAGAACGACGCTACACCAACAACCTTTGCATGGGGGTATGCTGCCATGACAAGGATGTTGGAAGGGTAAAGCCAGGCCAGGAGGGTAGGGTACAATGTTAAACTGGCATGCTGTCACACGTCAGCCAGTATTCTCCCTACATGAACTAGGGCCCAATTAACAACTTCAGGCCATATCTGCAAGTGGAATTTAACATTGACAACAGTTGCCATTACCACCTCTGCTGTGTTCTAATGGCAGTAACGTCCCCATGGATAAAACACACCCAAATTAGAGGGTTCAGGATGACAACTTTATCAATCCTCTGAAATCAATACAAATGCTCCAATCCTGTCAAATGTGATGGTCCATAGTTGCTACAAATATCAGCCATTGTATTAAACATTATGAGGTACACAGCACTAATGTCATACCCATGCTGCATATGTCAGGGGCCACCCTATGCCTGGGTCACAATAGCTCCAATGACACCATGCAGCATCCCAAATGTCATACTGCTCAGACAACAGCATTGAGAGGGAGGAAATATGTAACTGGCTACAGAAATAAACCCGCACAGTCAGAGGAGGAAATGGAACACTGCAAGGACCATCAGTGCAATCCAATGTAGCACAAATTTCCCAACATCAGCAGTACACACTACCAATGCTGACATCCGTATCGTGCCATGCCAATACAATACATAGTATGTGCTAGGTATCAGCAACATATTGGTGGATGTGAAATATCAGAGACTGGGGAAGTTCCAGAATGTTAAGTGTGGTGCAAGTGCCATCAGAACACCCACAGCCAGTGAAAGGCCTCACCATGAGAATGGAAGGTGGCAAATCACAATTTGTCCAGAACCAACACCTAGAGGATGTGATGCTGACAAGTCCAGAAACTGACCACAATACATGTGATATGCAGGTGGGGCATAGGCCTGGGAGAATGCTAATATGAAAGACAGGACCAATGAACAGGAACCAAGATCACAATGTGAAACTAATAGGAAGGCAGGCACGTCACATTACAAATCCCCCAACACAGACACACTAATTTTACCATACCTCAATGCAGAGGACGATGGCTCTCCTGCGGATATGCCTGTCCAGGATTACCCTGATGACCTGGATGACGAGCTGACAAACATCAGCCAGCAGACCCTCCAAAATGTCCTTGGAACTCTCCAGACCCCACCTTCAGTCACAAGGAGGAGCACAAAACTAACAGCCGTCACAGAGGGCCCACCCACCACCCCGATTGTACGACCTGCCAGCTCCAACATAGGTGAGGACTCTGACGACACTGGCACCATCTTGGAGAGGACTGTAGTTGGAGTACAGTGGGAGCTGGCCAAGGAGGTGTGGGTGGGGATGGAAAATATGGCAGCCAGCCTAGAGGGGGTGAGTTTGTGCATGATGTCAACAGCAGAACAGGCAGCAGCCATGCAAGGGCGAACAACAATCTTGCAGGAACTTGAAAAAAGGTTGAAGGAAATCAGCACAGCTGTAATCAATCAATCAATCAATCAAAAAATGATTTACGCATGCTACTCACTCGGTAGGGTCTCAAGGCGCTGTGGGGGGTAAAGAACGGGGGGTGATGCCGATTTACTGTTCAAAAAGCCATGTCTTGAGGTGTTTTCTGAAGGTCAGGAGGTCCTGGGTCCTGCGTATGTTGGTGAGGAGGGAGTTTCAGGTCTTGGAGGCAAGGTAGGAGAAGGATCTGCCTCCGGAGGTGGTGCGTTGGAAGTGGGGGACTGTGGCGAGGGCGAGGTCAGCAGAGTAGAGGAGACGAGTGGGTGTATGGAAGTTCACTCTTTCGTTGAGGTAGGCTGGTCCAGTGTTGTGGAGGGATTTGTCGGCGTGGATGAGGACTTTGAAAATGATCCTTTTGCTGATGGGTAACCAGTGAAGGGATCTGCTTTGGGCGGAGATGTGTTCATGGCGTGGGAGGTTCAGGATGAGACGTGCAGTGGCATTCTGGATCTGCTGGGGTTTCTGCTGAAGCTTGACTATGGTACCAGTGTGGAGGGTGTTTCCGTAGTCTAGTCTGCTGCTGATGAGTGCTTGAGAGACCTTCTTCCTGGTTTCTATGGGGATCCATTTAAAGGTCCTTCGCAGCATGTGGAGGGTGTTGAAACATGAGGAAGTTATGGAGTTGATTTGCTGGGCCATGGAGAGAGATGAGTCTAAGATGATGCTGAGATTGCGTGCATGGGTGGAGAGTGTTGGGGGTGGTCCTAGGGCGTTGGCCCATCAGGAGTCATCCCATACTGTCTTGTTGGGGCCGAAGATGATGATTTCTGTTTTGTTTGAGGTGGCTTGCTGTCATCCATTTGGCGGTGTCAAGGAGTCCGACGTGGAGGTTTGTCTTGGAGGTGGTGGGTCTCCTTGTGAGGGAGATGATGAGCTGGGTGTTGTCTGCGTACAATATGATGGTGATTCCGTGAGGGCAGAGGATGTTGGTGAGCGGGGCCATGTAAATGTTGAAGAGGGTAGGGCTGAGGGAGGACCCTTCGGTGACCCCGCAGATGATCTTGGTTGCTAGGTACTGGAAGGGGTGTAGGCAAACTTTCTGGGTTCTTTCGGCAAGGAAGGAAGTGAGCTAGTCCAGTGCCTTGTGTCGGATTCCTGCGTCGAAAAGGCGTGCTCAAAAGATTTGGAGGCAAACAGTGTCGAAGGCTGTGGAGAGGTCCAGGAGGATGAGTGCGACGGTCTCGCCCTTGTCAACTCTGGTTCTGATGTCGTCAGTGCAGGCGATGAGGATGGTTTCAGTGCTGTGGTTCTTGCGGAATCCAGACTGGGAGGCATTGAGTGCATTGTTTTCCTCTAGGAATTGAGACAGGCGTTCACTAGCTTTACAGCGACCTTGGGGTCTTCCGGGTCTGCTTTGGGTTTTTTGAGGAGTACGGTTACTTTGGCGTGCTTCCAGGGGTCTGGGAAGGTGGGGACGTCAAAGGAGCTGTTGATTACAGCGCAAATCTGGGGAGCGATGATTGGGCTGGCCTTGTTGAAGATGTGGTGGGGGCAGGGGTCTGTGGGGGAGCCTGAGTGGATGGAATTCATGTTTTTTTCAGTTTCTTCATCATTGGTAGGGGCCCACGTGGGCAGTTAGTTGGAGTAGGGGGGTGTGGTGTTGTTGGTCGTGTCGGTGGTGGTGATGGTGAATGCAGGTGGTGGGAAGCTGTTGTGTATGTCTAAAATTTTGAGGTGAAAGTGGTTGGAGAGGGAGTTGCAAAGGTTTTGTGTTTAAGTGGGATTGATGTTGCAGGATTTAGGTTTGGTGAGCTCTTTGATGAGGGTAAAGGGTTCCTTGCTGTTATGTGAGTTACTATCTATGTGTTCTTTGTAGTAAGCCCTTTTGGTGGTTCGGATGATTTGTTGATGTTTGCGTATGGTGGTTTTGAGGGTGGAGAAGTTGATCATGGAGGGTTCTTGGTGCCAAGCTTTCTCGGTTTTGTGGCATTCACGCTTGGAGGCTTGGAGTTCAGTGGTGAACCAGGGGGCGGTCTTGATGTTGCGGGTGGTGTTGTTGCTTCTCAGAGGGGTGAGTGAGTCTGTGCAGGTTGTAATCCATTGTGTGAGGTTGTGGGCAGCGATGTTGGGGTCGTTGGTGGGGGGAGTTTGTGCGAGCTTGGCTTTAAGGTGTTCTTTGGGGATCTTGTCCCACAAATGGTAGGGTGTGGTGTGTTGTCGGTAGTGGGTGGGGTGTTTCGTGAAGGAGAAATGGACGCAGTGGTGGTCGGTCCAGTGGAGTTCGGTGGTGTGTGTGAATGTCATGTGATTGCTGGAGGTAAAAATTGCATCTAGCTTGTGTCCTGCTGAGTGAGTGGGTGAGGTGACCAGTTGTTTGAGTCCTAGGTTTGTGAGGTTGTCTAGCAGGGTTGTGGAGTTGTGGTCGTGGGGGTTTTCCAGGTGAAAGTTGATGTCACCAAGGAGGATGTAGTCTGTAGAGGTGAGGGCGTGCGGGGTGATGGTGTCAGCGATTGTGTCACAGAAGGCGGGGCGAGGTCCTGGTGGTCTGTAAAAGAGTGTTCTTCTGAGGGTGGTGTTGGCATTTATGTGAATTAGGAAGTGTAGGTGTTCTGCACTGTCTAGGGTGTTGTGGGTGTTAGTGGTGATCTTGATGGTGCTTTTATGTATGATGGCGATGCCTCCTCCCAGTTTGTTTAGACGGTCTCTATGAGAGATTTTGTAGCCTTCTGGGATGGCTATCGCTATGTCAGGTTCAGATGAGGGGTTCATCCAAGTTTCCGTGAGGATACGATGTCAGGGGAGTGTTTTGTGATCAGGTCTCAGAGCTAGATGGCATGCTGGTGCACGGAGCAGGTGTTTAGGAGTATGCAGTTAAGGTGGTCGCGGGGCTGTTGTTGTTGTGGATCGTGTTATTGTTGTTGTGGAGCGTGTTGGTGTTGTTGTGGGGCGTGTTAGTGTTGTTGTGGGGTGTGTTAGAGTTGGTGTGTCGTGTGTTAGAGTTGGTGTGGAGCGTGTTGGTGTTGTTGGTGTTTGTGGGGGTGCAGGAGAAGCGGCATGCATGGCATGTGAAAGGTCCGTGTGTGTGCTTGGGGTTGGCTTGGGTGCAGGCAGGGTGCTGTCCTGGGTTGAGGGCGTGGAGTTTAATGGAGGATTAATGCTGCTTTGGGGGGTCAGGCAGCGAGTGCCAGGGGGACTGGTGCTGGGCGCAGGCCAGGCGCAGACAGGCGCAGGCAGGCTTGCCTCTGGTGCGTGGTGTGGCCGCGCAGCAGCCGCCGTTAAGAAGGGGAGGTGGGAGGATAGAGCAGCTGGGAGGCGGGAGGGAAGGGCCAAATGGTGCATGAGGGGGGCGGGCCACAGGGGACGCAGTGGCAGGGCAAACGGGACCAGCAAGAGTCGGCAGAGAAAACGGGCGAAGTGAATTGCAGAAGGGGCACAGGGGCAGAGATACACAATGCAGAAAAACACAATGGGGTCAGAAATACACAATGCAGAAATGGTTTTATAACGAAAACGAAAAAACAGGGAAAATAATAGCAGAGCACAGCGAGATATGCCTACCACTAGGCAACAGGGATGAGGAGCAGGCAGGTGCATGCGGGTGATGGAGGGCCTCGAACTTCAGTCCAGGCGGCAGTCGGCGGGGTCAGGGGCACGGAGGCAGGCTGGTGGAGCCAAGTGGACTCCTGGCCAGAACCAGGTCAGGGAGTCACACAGGGCTCTGAGCAGCGGGCGCCATTAAGAGGGGGAGGTGGGAGTGTGGAGCAGCTGGGAGGCGGGAGGAAAGGGCCAATGGCTGCACGAGGGGGGCAGGGCCACAGGGGACGCAGCGGCACGGCAAATGGGACCGGCGAGAGCCAGCAGAAAAAACGGGTGAGCACAGCAAACGAAGCGGATTGCAGAAGGGACACAGGAGCAGAGATATGCCTACCACTAGGCACCAGGGATGAGGTACCTGCAGGTGGTGGAGGGCCTTGAACTTCAGTCCAGGTGGCAGTCGGCAGGGTCAGGGGCACGGAGGCAGGCTGGTGAAGCCAAGTGGACTCCTGGCCAGAACCAGGTCAGGGAATCACAGAGTAAGAGAGTTGACAAAACACCTACAACAACATGACTGTCAACGTGTGCACAAATGCAATATTGAATCCCTCAGGGCCGACCTGGCTGCCTACCACAGTGATGTGGCTGCTATTCTTAAGAACCAGCAGCTCCTCCTTGCTGCAGTACTGCCCTTAATAGCCCCACAGTTGGCAGCTACCGGTATGTCTGACTTCACGTCTTCAAACACTGAGGTGTGTGTTGCCCCTTCACAACCACCACCACCAAGGGCAGAGGAGACAACACACACACATCAGAAGATGAAGACGCGGAACAGATCACCTTCACCCATAAGAGTACCCGGTAGCACTAGTCCCTGCCACATGGCTGCTCTCATCTTATCACACTTATCTACCCATCATCATATGTCATGTCTTTATCAATCTATCCTCCATTCCCACTCTGACTCATCCCAAATCCATTCTACTACTTTCATCTCCTAAATAACTCTGCCTAAGCTCTTCCCTCCACTTCCACATCTAATTCACCAAACCTCACTCTACTACCATGACCTCCCAAACAACCCTACTAAATTCTCCCTCATTTATCTCACCCTGCTACTATGATCTCCCTAACCCTTCCACAGACTCTTCCCTCTTCCATCCCCTTTTCTCATCCCAAGCCTATGAGAAGAGTAAATGAGGGATATACTCCCAATTAACACTTCTGGATTTATTTCCTCCTCCACCCTCCATTACTCCAGTCAATCTAACTAACAAACTCTCATATCCGCGGCTCAAAGTAACTCATAATAATACTAAAACTGCACTCGTATTTCCCTATATTAATCCATCATTAATTCTTGTTGGGTTCCAGAGTAGCATGCTACTCGCCAAAAAACACTTTGACGCATCGTCAGGGGTAGTAAGCGCTACATAAATACTATTACAATTACAATACAATACAATACCACTGCAAACATGTACAGACCTGGGCACTCCAGTGAGTGATAAACACATATCTGCACACATGCAGTGGCCCTAACTATCATGTGGTGGCAAACATGCTCCATCATTTGTTAGAAGACTCATTCATGGAGTGTATTCCTCTCATCATGTGTATCCATGAGAGACATGCAAAGCCACTTTCCTGAAAGACTGCAATATCAGACACCCAGCTATTGTGACTAAGACCAATGTAAAACACACAGGTACAATGTACAGAGGGCCAAGGACAGTTGTTACCCCTCAATTTGTATCATTTGCTTAATTTTATGTGCCACAGCTATGGTAAGTTGCACCAAACATTGAGATATGAACCTGTGTGCATAACTTTTGGCATCCATCCCTCATTTAATTTTGGCACAACAAAGTCCAAATATCAGTTTAAGATGTTACCTGAGGTCAGCTATAACTTGTTACTATGTGTCAGAATCCAGTTCAGACATGTATCCGAACAAATTGAGGGACAAATTATTTCTTGAAAATATCTGGATTTAGAAAAAGTATTTCCTGGTACACTCACAGACCATGCATAAAGCATATGTTAGAGCCACATTTGCATCATCTATTGACGTGAAGGCAGTACTAATTTACAGGCTCCTGTTGTGTATTGTAAGTTAGTGCAGCTGTTGCGTCAACAAATGACGGTAATGTGTAGGATTTAATGAATAGCTCACAGGCAACTGTATGTTTAACGTGCATTCCACATGTCCAAAAACATTGCCTGCAGCATATGAACAAATATGCTACTGTCACTACAAAGCATTTAAATGTGTACATTACACCAGTGACAATCCCCAAGTGGTCCAGCAGGTCTTGCTCACGGGCAAGCAGGTCAGCCCAAAGGTGTTTGAGCTGGTGGTCGTTGCGCAGTATGTTGAAGATTCACTTGAGATGGTACAGGACCTTTGCCCACTGGAGCCTCCTTGCCTCTGTGTGATACCCCTGTATCACACGCCCACCTGCTTCGATCATTAAGGGTAGGAAGTAGCACACCAGCCAAATAAATCCACCCAGCTCCTCCTCTCCCATTCTGCCAAGACGAGGCCTACCTAACATGCTTGCACAAAAAAGGGAATAAAGGGGTACAGATGAGAATGAAGGGAAAGTAGGAGAGGGAAATGAAAAAAATGAACCGAAAACAGCCCAACTATCCCCAAACTATCACTACCCACAGCAGACTCCCAACAGTACAAAGACAAATTTATACACCAGAAATGACAAAAAATACACTTACGCAGGATAGCATAGACACTTAGGAAACACAAAAAGACAATTTAAAGACCACACAGGAGAAAAAATCACAAAATACACAGAGAGACAAGTCAAAACACAGCCACACCGTCGGGAAATATCACAGACTCCAAAGTGAAAGTGAAAGTACACCCACTGTACCAAATCTGTAAACAGGATATCCCATTAGATCACTTCCTGCCTCAAACGCGGGGTGTTTTTATTCTTATGCATCAAAATATTATAACGCTTACAGTCTGTGCATAATTTTTTTTACGCACATGCTTAGAAATAGCCCTGCATCCATATTTCCAAATATGTTTCATACTTAACCAATTTCATGGGGTAGAGTATGGGAATTACCTCTCAGGGCCAATGGATGTATCATGGCAATGAGTGTCCTTTTTTGACGCATATGGGTCATTTTTTTACGCATGTGCATCTTTTTTTACGCATATGCATCAACATTTCTGTCTTTGACTGGGTTTGGGTCATTTCTCATTTGTAATAGTACATGACAGGTGTGACAATACATAGATAGGTTCATTGCACCAACATTGTGCATTCCGGTGTATGGGCACATGTGACAGATCATTCTACTGCAGACCATGATCCTCTAGCTGTTGTACCAGATTTGCACGCTTCACTGACACAATAGATGGCCAAACATGTGGAATACAATTCGGTATTACCCCGTTTGGGCATGTTTTGCATCAAGAGAGGATAGCAGGGCTACGCAACTCAATACAGTAACTCAATGCCTATGTGCCATTGTGTGTGAATTGGTTCTTACTATTGTAGTTGTCCCACTGTGTGAACATCACAAGACACGTTTTCTCAATTCTGCTTTTATGCATGTGGAGTCAATGTGTCCAACCATCAGATGCTATTCAGTGTGGAAATGTGTTTGTCATACACGTAGCAACAAATGCTGTGTGAACTTCCTAGGTTTTTTGGAACATAAGCACCACCAATGACAAACCCTGCACAGGATAGACAGAAGACGGTTGATCATGACAATGTTCCAAGACTAAGCCATCACATGTCCTGGAATGTTGGATACTACTTCCTGGGCACTTGTTTGTATACTACCCATGAGTCAGGCATTGGATAATGCGATGTGGGTACAGTGTTTGTGACACCGAGTCCCAAATACAATCCATAAATGTCATGTCATACCACAGTTGGAGTCATATAAATGAGCCATGTTTCTCCTGTGGCAGTGGAGGACCAGCAGACCAAGCAGCACGTGTTCACATATTTCCAGTGGTAAATTGCACAAAGGTGTCCGGTTCAAGTGTGTGGGGCCATGTGTAGCCTGAGTCATTATTGGGGTCCATGTTGTCACAGTTACGTGCAGGTCTAGTCATGAGTCTGTGGAGCCATTTCCTGCATTTACAAAAGTATCCTTCACAGCTGAATTGAAGGAAAGCCGAAGAGGAATTGTGAACACACATGGGGATAGTCCAGCTATGGCACTGCAGGCGTGTTTTGAAACTGACGACAGGGCAACCTTGTTGTGCTGACAAAGTTAATGGATCAGGAATTTTAAACCGGCAGGTTAACTCACAACATTTGTACACAGGTTGGCCTCTAATATTCCCACTGCATCCGGGAACATCAGTGCCTCTGTGCTGATTAATCTCACAGCTATTCACCACGCAAGCCCCATCAATATGTTGGGAGCAATGTGAATCAGCGTGTGGACTGTCAGGGTCCTAACATGTGTCGACATTTCATGCACATTATCTGACATTGTTTGTTGTGCTGGAGGCACCATACCCAATCCATGCATACTGCCATGGTACACTGTCATTATTAGTCACTCATGCATACATGAAACCCAGACAAGGGATGGGCCATAATTAGGCTATTTGGAGACAAATTCCACCCCATGGTACGATAAGTAAACTGATTATGCTATACAATGTATTTGAGTATTCATTGTAGACCCACCTGACACAATACCCCAGGAGGAAAGTGAGGGCTTGGAAAGCAACTATGAGACAAATGTAGCCACAGGGAACCTTTATGGTAATGCAAAGACAGGCACCAGTCAGGCTAACAGGATGCAGAGTCAATCAGGATCAAAAACTTTAACAAGGCAAAGACACAGGGGGTCATTCTGACCCTGGCGGCCGGTGACCGCCAGGGTCACCGACCAAGGGAGCACTGCCAACAGGCTGGCGGTGCTCCCGCCGGTTTACCGCTGCCCCATTGAATCCTCCATGGCGGCGGAGCGCGCTCCGCCGCCATGGGGATTCAGACACCCCCTACCGCCATCCTGTTCATGGCGGGAAACCCGCCATGAACAGGATGGCAGTAGGGGGTGCCGCAGGGGCCCCCCTAAGAGGGCCCCGCAAAGTATTTCAGTGTCTGCTTTGCAGACACTGAAATACGCGACGGGTGCAACTGCACCCGTCGCACCCCTGCAACTACGCCGGCTCAATTCTGAGCCAGCGTCCTCGTTGCAGGGGCATTTCTGCTGGGCCGGCGGGCGCTCTTTCGGAGAGCACCCGCCGGCCCAGCGGAAATGTTTAAATGGCCGCCGCGGTCTTTTGACCGCGGTGCGGTCATTTCACGGCGGTACCTTGGCGGACAGCCTCCGCCGTCCGCCAAGGTTAAAATCACCCCCACAGTGAGCAGACTAAGGGGGTTATTCTAACTTTGGAGGAGTGTTAATCCGTCCCAAAAGTGACGGTAAAGTGACGGATATACCACCAGCCGTATTACGAGTTCCATAGGATATAATGGACTCGTAATACGGCTGGTGGTAAATCCGTCACTTTCCGTCACTTTTGGGACGGATTAACACCTCCTCCAAAGTTAGAATAACCCCCTAAGACTGGTCAAAGCTGGAACAACACTGTGGAAAATGAAAACTGTGTTTGTCCTGTCCTGTGTGTTGGAACGTAACACAATAACCCAAGGCCTGTGTTACACAAGTTATTTATACGGCAATGCATAACAGTGTTATACATAAAATGGCAGCTTCTATGCTGTTCCAGGCACCTGCAAGGGCAGTGCATGTTCAAATGGCTGGTCTGCATGCAGGTGCTCACAGGTGTGTGCAGCTTCAGTCTCTCACAAGTCCTGTAGGTGAGAATCAAGTTCAAAGGGCCAACAGCACCTTTCACATAGGAAGCAATGTACAGGTGATTACAGGTCCTACAGACTATAAAGCAGTGCATTATTCAACCAGAGGTCCATGGAGACAGAAGAACAATGACTCTGGCATACCGTACTAAAGAGGGAAGCACAATGGATTCAGAATGTGAGTCTGGGTGTGTGTAGATGAGGGATTATCTGGGTACACATATTCCCTTTCCAGGGCCCTCTGAAGAAAGGTGGGGTGAGACAGGAAACATGGCAGTGGCAGGACTTAAGACCCGGGCTGGCATGTGCGGGGGATGTCTTGTGAGCAATGCTAGTCATACCTGGGGCACTTGTGCTATCCATTTGCTGCTTATATGGAATTCTTGTCAATGTTGGCTAGGAAAAGCTTCTTAGGGACATTAGGGGGGAAGAGGGGGAAGGTTTAGGAGTGGACGAAGAGGGAGTGGTTGTGGGAGGTGTCAGTCTGCTGTGTTTGGGTGCAGATGCATTAGCTAGCTGCTGTTGTGAGGTGGATGGTTGTTGGGTGGGTGTGTGCTTGCGTTTGTGTACTTTGGGAGGAGGGGTCACAGACACAGTGGGAGAGGACACAGTGGGCGTGTGCATGGATGTGGGGGTGGTGACTGCCAGTGACGGGCGTGTGCTGATAGGCGTGCTGGTGATGGAGGTAGTGGATGAGTATATAGTGTATGCAGGTGTGAGTGGAGACGCTCCTGGGAGGGGGGTAGAGAAGGAGGGGGACACAGTGGAGGCAGTGGATGTTGGTGTGTCTGCATGGGAATGGTGCTTGTGCGAATGCCTGTGAAATGAAGTATGGTGCTTGTGTTTGCCTGAACCATTTCTGTGTGTTGATTTGGGTGAATGCTGGTCTGAAGGTGTGCTTGCGATAGGCTGGGGTTGAGGGGATTGGGACTGGGTAGAGGAAGTTGGAGGGGGGAGGCTGGAGACAATGGCTGCCATCAGTGCTGGGGCCAGAGCCTGAAATGCTCTCTGTTGGATCGCCACACCAGAGTGAATGCCCTCCAGGAATGCATTTGTTTGTTGCAAATGCCTTTTGACACCCTGGATGGCATTCAGTATGGTTGACTGCCCAAAAGTGAGGGATCTCAGGAGGTCAATAGCCTCCTCACTGAGGGCAGCAGGGCTGACTGGGGCAGGGCTTGAGGTGCCTGGGCGAGAAGGAGATGCCCACCCTCCTGGGTGAGCAGACACAGGGAACACGCTGAGGGGCTGCTGGGAGGCCAGTGCTGGTACAGGGGGTGGCGACTGTACCTGTTGTTGGGGTGGGCACAGAGGTGTCTGCCACTGCCAGGGAGCTTCCATCAGAGGAGGAGTCGCTGTGTAAAGTGTCCCCTCCTGTCTCCGTCGTGGTGCTCCCCTCGCCCTCTGTCCCACTGGTGCCCTCACCGTCAGTGGATTCGGCCTCCAGGCTCATGTGGGAAGCAGCTCCCTCTATCGCTGGTGCTTCTGCTCCTCTGCCAGATGATGCTAATGCACACAAGGACAGGGTGACAAAACAAGAAGGGGGGGAGACAGAGGATACACTTAGTCAATGCAAGCAACAACATTACTGTTGGCGTACACAACACACAGGGACTAGCCCTATGCAATAGGCCATGCACTACCAGTTACAAAGCTAGTCACCAGCCCATGGGGTACATAGCATAACGCTATCAGCTGCACACCTGAAACCAACAGGACCCTGCCCAGTAGTAGATGGCCACTAACACTATTGGGGTTGGAGTGCTGCAGAGCCTGCCCAACAAGGGACCTACCCTGCCATGAATGCCCTGGCCTAGGGGCACCCACAGCCCACATCCCCCACCCAGGTAAAAACTTAAAGCGTGCAAAGTCATGATTCTGAATTTGTACTCACCCCCTTGTAGCTGCTGTGATGCCTTCAAGCGCCCATTCAACTCCGGATAGGCCACTGCCAGGATGCAGAATGTCAGGGGGGTCAGCGTACTACGGGCACCCCTTCCTTGTTGGAAGGCCAGCTCCAGCTG
Organism: Pleurodeles waltl; assembly: GCF_031143425.1. Classification (NCBI taxonomy): domain Eukaryota; kingdom Metazoa; phylum Chordata; class Amphibia; order Caudata; family Salamandridae; genus Pleurodeles; species Pleurodeles waltl. The sequence goes on along the minus strand of NC_090444.1, from coordinate 1,380,290,623 downwards.
GGCCTCCGCCGTCTTCCTTGCCCAGTGGCGCAGGTCATCCCACCATTTGCGGCAGTGGGTGCTCCTCCTGTCAAAGACCCCCAGGGTCCGCACCTCTTTGGGGATGGCACGCCAAATACCCTTTTTCTGATGGGCGCTGACCTGCAGAAAAGGTATTAGTCATACCATCCGGACTGTCATACTCATGGCCCACCATATCCTTCCCATCCCCTTACGCACAGACATTGACCACCATACATGCAGCACTCTGCCCAGGACCCCTCAGCCCTCCCCCACATGAGGCTTATACACATAGTACTCCATACATTCATGGCCCACGTATCATGCTCACAGTGTACTCACCTGTTTGTCCGGAGGACCATAGAGTAAAGTGTACTGAGGTAGGACCCCATCCACTAGTTTCTCCAACTGCTCTGAAGTGAAGGTGGGAGCCCTTTCCCCAGACACTTGAGCCATTGTCGCTTCCAGACACAGGTCACAGCAGCACTTGCAGTGTAGGTTCTCTCCTGTTGAATGTCAGGTAGCAAGTGAGTGTACAGATAGAAAATGGCGTTCACGCCGAGGCGGTGCATACCATCACTGGAATTACCTCATTTCCATTTGTCTCTCCTCAGAGGTCAGGCAGCTGCCATTTCAGGGGGGCACAGGCCAAGGCACCAAACTGCAGATATTGGCACATCAACTAACTCTCGAATTCACATACTGTTTCTGTAAAGGAAGAAATGCATAATTATTTAAACACATGTGTGAATATGACCCTCTGCTCACCGTTTTTCTCCCTAGACTTCAACCGCTGAGGGTCAATATGAGATGGAGACATCCTCCCATGTACAGACCCCTGGTGGACCTGGTGACCATGGAGGACAGACACATTATCCTAACTTACAGACTTGATAGGGCCACAATCCAAGAACTGATTTTAGCTATCCGTCAGCCCACAGGTATCCCCCTCTGGTGCAGGTCCTGTCAGTGCTCCATTTCCTTGCAAATGGTTCCTTCCAAGCGACAGTTGCCATGGCATCAGGCATGTCACAGCCTATGTTCTCAAACGTGTTGACCAGAGTGTTGTTTGCCCTGCTGAAACACATGCACAGCTACATCGTATTCCCCCAGGGGGAGGATTTGGCCACAGTGAAAGCTGACTTCTATGCCCTGGGACATATCCCCACATCATTGGTGCCATTGATTGACCTTATTTTTCCATGCATCTCCTCCTCTGTGGCCTCCATACATGTAATTTTTGACACAAACCAGGGACTTTGTGAAACCAAGAGACAACTGCTGATTTACAAGATTTAAGACTCTTTTTAACCTTGCATGAGTAATATCTCAAATTGTGCTTATTGAATATTTAGGGGGTCGCACCGCCGGGGCCAGCGGTTTCCCGCCGTTTTAGCCCCAGCGGTGATAATCCGCCAGGGTAGAGCTGCAAGCAGCGCTGCCTTGGGGATTATGACACCCCTACCGCCAGCCTGTTTCTGGCGGTTTGCACCGCCAGGAAGAGGCTGGCGGTACGGGGTGTCCTGGGGCCCCTGGGGGCCCCTGCACTGCCCATGCAACTGGCATGGGCAGTGCAGGGGCCCCCTAACAGGGCCCCTGCCAGCTTTTCACTGTCTGCATAGCAGACAGTGAAAAGCGCGACGGGTGCTACTGCACCCGTCGCACAGCTGCAACACCGCCAGCTCCATTAGGAGCCAGCTCCTATGTTGCGGCCTCATCCCCGCTGGGCCGGCGGGCGCAAACTTGGTTTGCGCCCGCCGGCCCAGCGGGGATGTCGTAATGGGGGCCGCGGGAGTGCGGCCGCATTGGCGGCCGCACAGTGGTTACCGCTTGGTGGGCGGCTACGGTCGTAATGACCCCCATAGTGTTTTGACTTTATTTTAATCAGATAAATATCATATATTTTTCTGAACCTGTGTGGTGTATTTTTGTGGTGTTTTCATTGTGTTACTGTATGGCTTATTGCACAAATAATTTACACATTGCCTTCTAAGTTGAGCCTGACTGCTCAGTGCCAAGCTACCGGAGGGTGGGCACATGATAATTTGGATTGTGTGTGACTTACCCTGACTAGGATGTGGTCCCTATTTGGACAAAGGTGAATACCTCTGCCATCTAGAGACCCCATTTCTAACAGTAGAGGTACTCTGACCCCATGAGCATTATTTATGGGTGCCAGAGGGACCCCTTATTACTTTAAAAAAAAGTTTAAAACCATTTTTTGTCTCAATCTTTGAGTCCTGACTTTGTTGCGACACTTAGAGAAGCCCCCTGTTTAATGTGATAGAGTGGTCGACCATGTTGATAAAAAAACAAAAAGATATATATTCAGATACTCAATCATAAACTAATCACCTACTTTCAGCCACTCACAGACTCACTCACAGACCCAGACAGACACTTGTATACCCACTCAGCAGGCCACTCAGCCAGTCATGCACCCACTCACAAACTCATTGATGCACTCATGCACACACTGATAGACCTAGCGATACTGATACACCCACTCAAATACCGACTCAGACACTTATACACCCATTTACAGACCCAGTCAGACACTCAGGTACTCATTCAGAGACCCACTCATTACCTCTCACACACACTCACAAACCCACACAGGTCAAAAACCGTGGACAGTGCAGCGCAGTCCAAGACCTGTCACCAATCCCCACTGCGCATGGCAGCTAAAGTGTTGGAAGCCTTCTTGGGACTTAGAGTCCCACAAAAAAGTTAAAAAACAAAGAAAAGTGGCCAGGGTAGGGTAAATCTAAGCCCCTAGCCTTTGTCTTGGGGCTTCTGAAGGACCCTGCCAGGTCTAAAACAATTTTCTTTAAAATAATTTCCAAAAAATCCACGGATTCGGATCCAAGGATTTTTACAAGATTTCTTTTTTTTCAAAAAGGGTGTCTCCTGCCCTTTTCTTTCATTAACTCTTGGGCCCATATTTATACTTTTTGACGTAAAACTGTGCCGACGCAGTTTTGCGTCAAAAACATTATCGCCGGCTAACTCAATTTCTTTGCCCCACTCGGGCGGCAAATTTATACTTTGACGCACGGTGTGAGTAATTTTTTTTACTCAAACCAATGCGCCACGTCGTAAAGAAAAACTACGTTAACGTGGCGAAAAGGACTGTGAGACGGTTTACGGTGTTGCAAACCAGAAACACGCAGTTTTTTTCTGCAATTGCGTCAAAAAGCGGTGCAAACACAGCAACCTGGGGCACAGAACGACGCTACACCAACAACCTTTGCATGGGGGTATGCTGCCATGACAAGGATGTTGGAAGGGTAAAGCCAGGCCAGGAGGGTAGGGTACAATGTTAAACTGGCATGCTGTCACACGTCAGCCAGTATTCTCCCTACATGAACTAGGGCCCAATTAACAACCTCCGGCCATATCTGCAAGTGGAATTTAACATTGACAACAGTTGCCATTACCACCTCTGCTGTGTTCTAATGGCAGTAACGTCCCCATGGATAAAACACACCCAAATTTGAGGGTTCAGGATGACAACGTTATCAATCCTCTGAAATCAATACAAATGCTCCAATCCTGTCAAATGTGATGGTCCATAGTTGCTACAAATATCAGCCATTGTATTAAACATTATGAGGTACACAGCACTAATGTCATACCCATGCTGCATATGTCAGGGGCCACCCTATGCCTGGGTCACAATAGCTCCAATGACACCATGCAGCATCCCAAATGTCATACTGCTCAGACAACAGCATTGAGGGGGAGGAAATATGTAACTGGCTACAGAAATAAACCCGCACAGTCAGAGGAGGAAATGGAACACTGCAAGGACCATCAGTGCAATCCAATGTAGCACAAATTTCCCAACATCAGCAGTACACACTACCAATGCTGACATCCGTATCGTGCCATGCCAATACAATACATAGTATGTGCTAGGTATCAGCAACATATTGGTGGATGTGAAATATCAGAGACTGGGGAAGTTCCAGAATGTTAAGTGTGGTGCAAGTGCCATCAGAACACCCACAGCCAGTGAAAGGCCTCACCATGAGAATGGAAGGTGGCAAATCACAATTTGTCCAGAACCAACACCTAGAGGATGTGATGCTGACAAGTCCAGAAACTGACCACAATACATGTGACATGCAGGTGGGGCATAGGCCTGGGAGAATGCTAATATGAAAGACAGGACCAATGAACAGGAACCAAGATCACAATGTGAAACTAATAGGAAGGCAGGCACGTCACATTACAAATCCCCCAACACAGACACACTAATTTTACCATACCTCAATGCAGAGGACGATGGCTCTCCTGCGGATATGCCTGTCCAGGATTACCCTGATGACCTGGATGACGAGCTGACAAACATCAGCCAGCAGACCCTCCAAAATGTCCTTGGAACTCTCCAGACCCCACCTTCAGTCACAAGGAGGAGCACAAAACTAACAGCCGTCACAGAGGGCCCACCCACCACCCGGATTGTACGACCTGCCAGCTCCAACATAGGTGAGGACTCTGACGACACTGGCACCATCTTTGAGAGAACTGTAGTTGGAGTACAGTGGGAGCTGGCCAAGGAGGTGTGGGTGGGGATGGAAAATATGGCAGCCAGCCTAGAGGGGGTGAGTTTGTGCATGATGTCAACAGCAGAACAGGCAGCAGCCATGCAAGGGCGAACAACAATCTTGCAGGAACTTGAAAAAAGGTTGAAGGAAATCAGCACAGCTGTAATCAATCAATCAATCAATAAAAAAATGATTTACGCATGCTACTCACTCGGTAGGGTCTCAAGGCGCTGTGGGGGGTAAAGAACGGGGGGTGATGCCGATTTACTGTTCAAAAAGCCATGTCTTGAGGTGTTTTCTGAAGGTCAGGAGGTCCTGGGTCCTGCGTATGTTGGTGAGGAGGGAGTTTCAGGTCTTGGAGGCAAGGTAGGAGAAGGATCTGCCTCCGGAGGTGGTGCGTTGGATGTGGGGGACTGTGGCGAGGGCGAGGTCAGCAGAGTGGAGGAGACGAGTGGGTGTGTGGAAGTTCACTCTTTCGTTGAGGTAGGCTGGTCCAGTGTTGTGGAGGGATTTGTGGGCGTGGATGAGGACTTTGAAAATGATCCTTTTGCTGATGGGTAACCAGTGAAGGGATCTGCTTTGGGCGGAGATGTGTTCATGGCGTGGGAGGTTCAGGATGAGACGTGCAGTGGCATTCTGGATCTGCTGGGGTTTCTGCTGAAGCTTGACTATGGTACAAGTGTGGAGGGTGTTTCCGTAGTCTAGTCTACTGCTGATGAGTGCTTGAGAGACCTTCTTCCTGGTTTCTATGGGGATCCATTTAAAGGTCCTTCGCAGCATGTGGAGGGTGTTGAAACAGGAGGAAGTTATGGAGTTGATTTGCTGGGCCATGGAGAGAGATGAGTCTAAGATGATGCTGAGATTGCGTGCATGGGTGGAGAGTGTTGGGGGTGGTCCTAGGGCGTTGGCCCATCAGGAGTCATCCCATACTGTCTTGTTGGGGCCAAAGATGATGGTTTCTGTTTTGTTTGAGGTGGCTTGCTGTCATCCATTTGGCGGTGTCAAGGAGTCCGACGTGGAGGTTTGTCTTGGCGGTGGTGGGTCTCCTGGTGAGGGAGATGATGAGCTGGGTGTTGTCTGCGTACAATATGATGGTGATTCCGTGAGGGCAGAGGATGTTGGTGAGCGGGGCCATGTAAATGTTGAAGAGGGTAGGGCTGAGGGATGACCCTTCGGTGACCCCGCAGATGATCTTGGTTGCTAGGTACTGGAAGGGGTGTAGGCAAACTTTCTGGGTTCTTTCGGCAAGGAAGGAAGTGAGCTAGTCCAGTGCCTTTAGTCGGATTCCTGCGTCGAAAAGGCGTGCTCAAAGGATTTGGTGGCAAACAGTGTCGAAGGCTGTGGAGAGGTCCAGGAGGATGAGTGCGACGGTCTCGCCCTTGTCAACTCTGGTTCTGATGTCGTCAGTGCAGGCGATGAGGATGGTTTCAGTGCTGTGGTTCTTGCGGAATCCAGACTGGGAGGCATTGAGTGCATTGTTTTCCTCTAGGAAGTGAGACAGGCGTTCACTAGCTTTACAGCGACCTTGGGGTTTTCCGGGTCTGCTTTGGGTTTTTTGAGGAGTACGGTTACTTCGGCGTGCTTCCAGGGGTCTGGGAAGGTGGGGACGTCAAAGGAGCTGTTGATTACAGCGCAAATCTGGGGAGCGATGATTGGGCTGGCCTTGTTGAAGATGTGGTGGGGGCAGGGGTCTGTGGGGGAGCCTGAGTGGATGGAATTCATGTTTTTTTCAGTTTCTTCATCGTTGGTAGGGGCCCAGGTGGGCAGTTAGTTGCAGTAGGGGGGTGTGGTGTTGTTGGTCGTGTCAGTGGTGGTGATGGTGAGTGCAGGTGGTGTGAAGCTGTTGTGTATGTCTAAAATTTTGAGGTGAAAGTGGTTGGAGAGGGAGTTGCAAAGGTTTTGTGTTTAAGTGGGATTGATGTTGCAGGATTTAGGTTTGGTGAGCTCTTTGATGATGGTAAAGGGTTCCTTGCTGTTATGTGAGTTACTATCTATGTGTTCTTTGTAGTAAGCCCTTTTGGTGGTTCGGATGATTTGTTGATGTTTGCGTATGGTGGTTTTGAGGGTGGAGAAGTTGATCATGGAGGGTTCTTGGTGCCAAGCTTTCTCGGTTTTGTGGCATTCACGCTTGGAGGCTTGGAGTTCAGTGGTGAACCAGGGGGCAGTCTTGATGTTGCGGGTTGTGTTGTTGCTTTTCAGAGGGGTGAGTGAGTCTGTGCAGGTTGTAATCCATTGTGTGAGGTTGTGGGCAGCGATGTTGGGGTCGTTGGTGGGGGGAGTTTGTGCGAGCTTGGCTTTAAGGTGTTCTTTGGGGATCTTGTCCCACAAATGGTAGGGTGTGGTGTGTTGTCGGTAGTGGGTGGGGTGTTTCGTGAAGGAGAAATGGACGCAGTGGTGGTCGGTCCAGTGGAGTTCGGTGGTGTGTGTGAATGTCATGTGATTGCTGGAGGTAAAAATTGCATCTAGCTTGTGTCCTGCTGAGTGAGTGGGTGAGGTGACCAGTTGTTTGAGTCCTAGGTTTGTGAGGTTGTCTAGCAGGGTTGTGGAGTTGTGGTCGTGGGGGTTTTCCAGGTGAAAGTTGATGTCACCAAGGAGGATGTAGTCTGTAGAGGTGAGGGCGTGCGGGCTGATGGTGTCAGCGATGGTGTCACAGAAGGCGGGGCGAGGTCCTGGTGGTCTGTAAAAGAGGGTTCTTCTGAGGGTGGTGTTGGCATTTATGTGAATTAGGAAGTGTAGGTGTTCTGCACTGTCTAGGGTGTTGTGGGTGTTAGTGGTGATCTTCATGGTGCTTTTATGTATGATGGCGATGCCTCCTCCCAGTTTGTTTAGACGGTCTCTATGAGAGATTTTGTAGCCTTCTGGGATGGCTATGGCTATGTCAGGTTCAGATGAGGGGTTCATCCAAGTTTCCGTGAGGATACGATGTCAGGGGAGTGTTTTGTGATCAGGTCTCAGAGCTCGATGGCATGCTGGTGCACGGAGCGGGTGTTTAGGAGTATGCAGTTAAGGTGGTCGCGGGGCTGTTGTTGTTGTGGATCGTGTTACTGTTGTTGTGGATCGTGTTGGTGTTGTTGTGGGGCGTGTTAGTGTTGTTGTGGGGTGTGTTAGAGTTGGTGTGTGGTGTGTTAGAGTTGGTGTGGAGCGTGTTGGTGTTTGTGGGGGTGCAGGAGAAGCGGCATGCATGGCATGTGAAAGGTCCGTGTGTGTGCTTGGGGTTGGCTTGGGTGCAGGCAGGGTGCTGTCCTGGGTTGAGGGCGTGGAGTTTAATGGAGGATTAATGCTGCCTTGGGGGGTCAGGCAGCGAGTGCCAGGGGGACTGGTGCTGGGCGCAGGCCAGGCGCAGACAGGCGCAGGCAGGCTTGCCTCTGGTGCGTGGTGTGGCCGCGCAGCAGCCGCCGTTAAGAAGGGGAGGTGGGAGGATAGAGCAGCTGGGAGGCGGGAGGGAAGGGCCAAATGGTGCATGAGGGGGGCGGGCCACAGGGGACGCAGTGGCAGGGCAAACGGGACCAGCAAGAGTCGGCAGAAAAAAACGGGCGAAGTGAATTGCAGAAGGGGCACAGGGGCAGAGATACACAATGCAGAAAAACACAATGGGGTCAGAAATACACAATGCAGAAATGGTTTTATAACGAAAACGAAAACGAAAAAACAGGGAAAATAATAGCAGAGCACAGCGAGATATGCCTACCACTAGGCAACAGGGATGAGGAGCAGGCAGGTGCATGCGGGTGATGGAGGGCCTCGAACTTCAGTCCAGGCGGCAGTCGGCGGGGTCAGGGGCACGGAGGCAGGCTGGTGGAGCCAAGTGGACTCCTGGCCAGAACCAGGTCAGGGAGTCACACAGGGCTCTGAGCAGCGGGCGCCATTAAGAGGGGGAGGTGGGAGTGTGGAGCAGCTGGGAGGCGGGAGGAAAGGGCCAATGGCTGCACGAGGGGGGCAGGGCCACAGGGGACGCAGCGGCACGGCAAATGGGACCGGCGAGAGCCAGCAGAAAAAACGGGTGAGCACAGCAAACGAAGCGGATTGCAGAAGGGACACAGGAGCAGAGATATGCCTACACTAGGCACCAGGGATGAGGTACCTGCAGGTGGTGGAGGGCCTTGAACTTCAGTCCAGGTGGCAGTCGGCAGGGTCAGGGGCACGGAGGCAGGCTGGTGAAGCCAAGTGGACTCCTGGCCAGAACCAGGTCAGGGAATCACAGAGTAAGAGAGTTGACAAAACACCTACAACAACATGACTGTCAACGTGTGCACAAATGCAATATTGAATCCCTCAGGGCCGACCTGGCTGCCTACCACAGTGATGTGGCTGCTATTCTTAAGAACCAGCAGCTCCTCCTTGCTGCAGTACTGCCCTTAATAGCCCCACAGTTGGCAGCTACCGGTATTTCTGACTTCACGTCTTCAAACACTGAGGTGTGTGTTGCCCCTTCACAACCACCACCACCAAGGGCAGAGGAGACAACACACACACATCAGAAGATGAAGACGCGGAACAGATCACCTTCACCCATAAGAGTACCCGGTAGCACTAGTCCCTGCCACATGGCTGCTCTCATCTTATCACACTTATCTACCCATCATCATATGTCATGTCTTTATCAATCTATCCTCCATTCCCACTCTGACTCATCCCAAATCCATTCTACTACTTTCATCTCCTAAATAACTCTGCCTAAGCTCTTCCCTCCACTTCCACATCTAATTCACCAAACCTCACTCTACTACCATGACCTCCCAAACAACCCTACTAAATTCTCCCTCATTTATCTCACCCTGCTACTATGATCTCCCTAACCCTTCCACAGACTCTTCCCTCTTCCATCCCCTTTTCTCATCCCAAGCCTTTGAGAAGAGTAAATGAGGGATATACTCCCAATTAACACTTCTGGATTTATTTCCTCCTCCACCCTCCATTACTCCAGTCAATCTAACTAACAAACTCTCATATCCGCGGCTCAAAGTAACTCATAATAATACTAAAACTGCACTCGTATTTCCCTATATTAATCCATCATTAATTCTTGTTGGGTTCCAGAGTAGCATGCTACTCGCCAAAAAACACTTTGACCCCTCGTCAGGGGTAGTAAGCGCTACATAAATACTATTACAATTACAATACAATACAATACCACTGCAAACATGTACAGACCTGGGCACTCCAGTGAGTGATAAACACATATCTGCACACATGCAGTGGCCCTAACTATCATGTGGTGGCAAACATGCTCCATCATTTGTTAGAAGACTCATTCATGGAGTGTATTCCTCTCATCATGTGTATCCATGAGAGACATGCAAAGCCACTTTCCTGAAAGACTGCAATATCAGACACCCAGCTATTGTGACTAAGACCAATGTAAAACACACAGGTACAATGTACAGAGGGCCAAGGACAGTTGTTACCCCTCAATTTGTATCATTTGCTTAATTTTATGTGCCACAGCTATGGTAAGTTGCACCAAACATTGAGATATGAACCTGTGTGCATAACTTTTGGCATCCATCCCTCATTTAATTTTGGCACAACAAAGTCCAAATATCAGTTTAAGATGTTACCTGAGGTCAGCTATAACTTGTTACTATGTGTCAGAATCCAGTTCAGACATGTACCCGAACAAATTGAGGGACAAATTATTTCTTGAAAATACCTGGATTTAGAAAAAGTATTTCCTGGTACACTCACAGACCATGCATAAAGCATATGTTAGAGCCACATTTGCATCATCTATTGACGTGAAGGCAGTACTAATTTACAGGCTCCTGTTGTGTATTGTAAGTTAGTGCAGCTGTTGCGTCAACAAATGACGGTAATGTGTAGGATTTATTGAATAGCTCACAGGCAACTGTATGTTTAACTTGCATTCCACATGTCCAAAAACATTGCCTGCAGCATATGAACAAATATGCTACTGTCACTACAGAGCATTTAAATGTGTACATTACACCAGTCACAATCCCCAAGTGGTCCAGCAGGTCTTGCTCCCGGGCAAGCAGGTCAGCCCAACGGTGTTTGAGCTGGTGGTCGTTGTGCGGTATGTTGAAGATTCACTTGAGAGGGTACAGGACCTTTGCCCACTGGAGCCTCCTTGCCTCTGTGTGATACCCCTGTATCACACGCCCACCTGCTTCGATCATTATGGGTAGGAAGTGGCACACCAGCCAAATAAATCCACCCAGCTCCTCCTCTCCCATTCTGCCAAGACGAGGCCTACCTAACATGCTTGCACAAAAAAGGGAATAAAGGGGTACAGAGGAGAATGAAGGGAAAGTAGGAGAGGGAAATGAAAAAAATGAACCGAAAACAGCCCAACTATCCCCAAACTATCACTACCCACAGCAGACTCCCAACAGTACAAAGACAAATTTATACACCAGAAATGACAAAAAATACACTTACGCAGGATAGCATAGACACTTAGGAAACACAAAAAGACAATTTAAAGACCACACAGGAGAACAAATCACAAAATACACAGAGAGACAAGTCAAAACACAGCCACACCGTCGGGAAATATCACAGACTCCAAAGTGAAAGTGAAAGTACACCCACTGTACCAAATCTGTAAACAGGATATCCCATTACATCACTTCCTGCCTCAAACGCGGGGTGTTTTTATTCTTATGCGTCAAAATATTATAACGCTTACAGTCTGTGCGTAATTTTTTTTACGCACATGCTTAGAAATAGCCCTGCATCCATATTTCCAAATATGTTTCATACTTAACCAATTTCATGGGGTAGAGTATGGGAATTACCTCTCAGGGCCAATGGATGTATCATGGCAATGAGTGTCCTTTTTTGACGCATATGGGTCATTTTTTTACGCATGTGCATCTTTTTTTACGCATATGCATCAACATTTCTGTCTTTGACTGGGTTTGGGTCATTTCTCATTTGTAATAGTACATGACAGGTGTGACAATACATAGATAGGTTCATTGCACCAACATTGTGCATTCCGGTGTATGGGCACATGTGACAGATCATTCTACTGCAGACCATGATCCTCTAGCTGTTGTACCAGATTTGCACGTTTCACTGACACAATAGATGGCCAAACATGTGGAATACAATTCGGTATTACCCCGTTTGGGCATGTTTTGCATCAAGAGAGGATAGCAGGGCTACGCAACTCAATACAGTAACTCAATGCCTATGTGTCATTGTGTGTGAATTGGTTCTTACTATTGCAGTGGTCCCACTGTGTGAACATCACAAGACACGTTTTCTCAATTCTGCTTTTATGCATGTGGAGTCAATGTGTCCAACCATCAGATGCTATTCAGTGTGGAAATGTGTTTGTCATACACATAGCAACAAATGCTGTGTGAACTTCCTAGGTTTTTTGGAACATAAGCACCACCAATGACAAACCCTGCACAGGATAGACAGAAGACGGTTGATCATGACAATGTTCCAAGACTAAGCCATCACATGTCCTGGAATGTTGGATACTACTTCCTGGGCACTTGTTTGTATACTACCCATGAGTCAGGCATTGGATAATGCGATGTGGGTACAGTGTTTGTGACACCGAGTCCCAAATACAATCCATAAATGTCATGTCATACCACAGTTGGAGTCATATAAATGAGCCATGTTTCTCCTGTGGCAGTGGAGGACCAGCAGACCAAGCAGCACGTGTTCACATATTTCCAGTGGTAAATTGCACAAAGGTGTCCGGTTCAAGTGTGTAGGGCCATGTGTAGCCTGAGTCATTATTGGGGTCCATGTTGTCACAGTTACGTGCAGGTCTAGTCATGAGTCTGTGGAGCCATTTCCTGCATTTACAAAAGTATCCTTCACAGCTGAATTGAAGGAAAGCCGAAGAGGAATTGAGAACACACATGGGGATAGTCCAGCTATGGCACTGCAGGCGTGTTATGAGACTGACAACAGGGCAACCTTGTTGTGCTGACAAAGTTAATGGATCAGGAATTTTAAACCGGCAGGTTAACTCACAACATTTGTACACAGGTTGGCCTCTAATATTCCCACTGCATCCGGGAACATCAGTGCCTCTGTGCTGATTAATCTCACAGCTATTCACCACGCAAGCCCCATCAATATGTTGGGAGCAATGTGAATCAGCGTGTGGACTGTCAGGGTCCTAACATGTGTCGACATTTCATGCACATTATCTGACATTGTTTGTTGTGCTGGAGGCACCATACCCAATCCATGCATACTGCCATGGTACACTGTCATTATTAGTCACTCATGCATACATGAAACCCAGACAAGGGATGGGCCATAATTAGGCTATTTGGAGACAAATTCCACCCCATGGTACGATAAGTAAACTGATTATGCTATACAATGTATTTGAGTATTCATTGTAGACCCACCTGACACAATACCCCAGGAGGAAAGTGAGGGCTTGGAAAGCAACTATGAGACAAATGTAGCCACAGGGAACCTTTATGGTAATGCAAAGACAGGCACCAGTCAGGCTAACAGGATGCAGAGTCAATCAGGATCAAAAACTTTAACAAGGCAAAGACACAGGGGGTGATTCTAACCCTGGCGGTCGGTGTTAAAGCGGCGGCCAACCCGCCAACAGCCTGGCGGTAAAAAAAATGGGATTCTGAGCCTGGCGGGAACCACCAACACAGACAGCCACTTTAACACTCCGACCGCCACGGCGGTACAAACAAACAGCGCGGCGGTCACCGCCAACAGACAGGCGGCAGACAATGTACCGCCCACACTATTCCAACTCACCAATACGCCACCTTTTCCGGGGCGGGAGCACCGCCGATAAAAACACGGCGGAAACAGACTACGGACTGGAAAACGCTCAACACTACGCACTCCAGGAGGAAGGAGGACAGCATGGAACCCGAATTAAACATCCTACCTGCTCTCGTCTACCTTCTCATCTACCACGAGTACGAAGTCCGGCGCAGATGACAACGGTGAGTACTGCACCTACGACACACGGGAGGGGGAGGACGAAAGGTTACGGGCACACACATATGCGACCCCCCCCCCCAACTATGTACTCACCAATGCAGAGCACCAAGTCACAGTGACACCACCCAAACACCCCTGAAAAATGCTAGGACATAATCATATTTGGAATAAATATTTATGTACCAAAAAGCTCCAGAAAATTATCGTACAACCATGAAAGATATTCACAACAAAACTAATGACATACACATCATTGTATAACTGAAGTACCAAGTCCTGCACATCCTACGAATTCAGCATGTCCGTGGGCCAAAGTCTTGAGAAATAAGGGCAAAGCCCACACAGGAGACCTGAGTCCTTTGGAGAGAACACTGCAGGGGCATCAGATGTAAAAACTACAGGCACATCAGGGGGAAGTGAAGGGGGGGGCACCACAGCCACATGAGTCCACGACGCCAGATCCACGAGGAGCCACCATGCCCACTGGACCATCCTGGGGAGTGCAAAGCCACAGTCTCTCAATGTCTCTACAGTGGGTGGGCTGCCCACTGGACCATCCTGGGGAGTGCAAAGCCACAGTCTCTCAATGTCTCTACAGTGGGTGGGCTGCCCACTGGACCATCCTGGGGAGTGCAAAGCCACAGTCCATCAGGTGGATGACAGTCTCCACTGGTCAAGGAGGAGGCATAGTGGGCACAGTGAACCATAAACGGTGCTTGAGACGGCGGTGCCCAGCGGAGCGGTGCTTGAGATGGCGGTGCCCAGCGGAGCGGTGCTTGAGAGGAAGGGCCCAGCGGAGTGGTGCTTGAGAGGAAGGGCCCAGCGGAGCGGTGCTTGAGATGGCGGTGCCCAGCGGAGCGGTGCTTGAGAGGAAGGGCCCAGCGGAGCGGTGCTTGAGAGGAAGGGCCCAGCGGAGCGGTGCTTGAGATGAAGGGCCCAGCGGAGCGGTGCTTGAGACGGCGGTGCCCAGCGGAGCGGTGCTTGAGATGGCGGTGCCCAGCGGAGCGGTGCTTGAGAGGAAGGGCCCAGCGGAGCGGTGCTTGAGAGGAAGGGCCCAGCGGAGCGGTGCTTGAGACGGCGGTGCCCAGCGGAGCGGTGCTTGAGAGGAAGGGCCCAGCGGAGCGGTGCTTGAGAGGAAGGGCCCAGCGGAGCGGTGCTTGAGAAGAAGGGCCCAGCGGAGCGGTGCTTGAGACGGCGGTGCCCAGCGTAGCGGTGCTTGAGAGGAAGGGCCCAGCGGAGCGGTGCTTGAGAAGGCGGTGCCCAGCGGAGCGGTGCTTAAGACGGCGGTGCCCAGCGTAGCGGTGCTTGAGAGGAAGGGCCCAGCGGAGCGGTGCTTGAGACGGCGGTGCCCAGCGTAGCGGTGCTTGAGACGGCGGTGCCCAGCGTAGCAGTGCTTGAGAGGAAGGGCCCAGCGGAGCGGTGCTTGAGAGGAAGGGCCCAGCGGAGCGGTGCTTGAGATGGCGGGGCCCTGTTCAGCGGTGCTCTTCTCCACGGCGGGGCCCTGTTCAGCGGTGCTCTTCTCCACGGCGGTCCCTGTTCAGCGGTGCTCTTCTGCACCGCGGGCCCTGTTCAGTGGTGCCTATCTCCACGGCGGGCCCTGTTCAGCGGTTCTCTTCTGCACCGCAGGCCCTGTTCAGCGGTGCTCTTCTCCACGGCGGGGCCCTGTTCAGCGGTGCTCTTCTCCACGGCGGGGCTCTGTTCAGCGGTGCTCTTCTCCACGGCGGGCCCTGTTCAGCGGTGCCTATCTCCACGGCGGGGCCCTGTTCAGCGGTGCCTATCTCCACGGCGGGGCCCTGTTCAGCGGTGCTCTTCTTCACCGTGGGCCCTGTTCAGCGGTGCTCTACTCCACGGCGGGGCCCTGTTCAGCGGTGCTCTTCTGCACCGCGGGCCCTGTTCAGCGGTGCTCTACTCCACGGCGGGCCCTGTTCAGCGGTGCTCTTCTGCACCGCAGGCCCTGTTCAGCGGTGCTCTACTCCACGGCGGGCCCTGTTCAGCGGTGCTCTTCTTCACCGCGGGCCCTGTTCAGCGGTGCCTATCTTCACGGCGGGCCCTGTTCAGCAGTGCTCTTCTGCACCGCGGGCCCTGTTCAGTGGTGCCTATCTCCACGGCGGGCCCTGTTCAGCGGTGCTCTTCTTCACCGCGGGCCCTGTTCAGCGGTGCTCTACTCCACGGCGGGGCCCTGTTCAGCGGTGCTCTTCTGCACCGCGGGCCCTGTTCAGCGGTGCTCATCCAGCAGGTCAAGGGAGCCAGACCTGGCCTGGACTCCCTACTCAGTCGCCCTCGGACCGTGACGTTTCTGGACCCTTCGGGGACGGACTCCTGGCCTCCTTAGTGTCCTCCTTCCCAGCTGGGATGTGGCATGTGGGGTCCACCTTCTCCGCGCTCCTGCTGCCCTTCCGCTCCTTTGATGGGGATCTCGGGCCCTTGCCTCCCCTAGATGGTGTGGGTGGTGAAGTGGCCGCACATTGCTCCTTGGGGGCAGCCCTGTCGATCCTCGCACGGCGGCCCTTGTTTTTGCGGGTCCTCTTGCCGGGGGGGGGGGGCTGGACGTGTCCTTGCTGCTGATCGATGTGTCACTGCTGGCAAAGGGTGGGCTCCAGAACCCATGCACAACAGTGACACCCGAAGCTGGGCTGGTGGTGGCTGCGGTGCTCTTGGGACTCTTTGAAGATGGATGGGGGAGCTCATCGGGGGGAAAGAGGTTAAGGTTAGCCAGGAAAAGTTTTTTAGGGCCAAGGTAAAGGGTAGGAGAAGTGGAGATGGAAGTGGAGGTAGAGGAGGTGGTTGTAGGAGAGTCAGGTGTGCTGTCATTGGGTGAAGGTGCTGGTGCTGTAGGCTGTCGTGAGGTGGATGGCTGTTGGGTGGGTGTCTGCCTGCGTTTGTGTGTCTTGGAAGAGGGGGTGACAGACACAGTGGGAGAGGACACAGGGGACGTGTAAATGGCAGTGGGGGTGGTGACTGCACGAGTGTGGACTGTACTGGAGGGTGAGGTGGTGATGGAAGCACTGGCTGATGTTGGGGTGCGTGCAGGTGTGAGTGTAGACGTCACAGGGAGGGAGGAGGGAGACGAGGAGGAGGGGGACACAGGGGTGGCAGTGGCTGTTGGCATGTCTGCATCTGGGTGTTGCTTGGGTGAGTGTTTGTGGGATCTGTGGTGCTTGTGTTTGGATGAGCTGCTCTTGGGTGTTGAGGTGTGTGCAGGCTGGTCAGATGGTGTGGATGGGATAGGCTGAGGAACAGGAGACAGAGAAAGGCTGGAGGCAGTAAGAAGAGGGAGGCTGGAAACAGGGACAATGGCTGCCATCAGTGCTGAGGCCAGAGCAGTGAACGCTCGTTGATGGGCAGCCTGACCCGAATGAATGCCCTCCAGGTACGCATTGCACCTCCCTTTGCACACCCTGGATGGCATTCAAAAGGGTCGTCTGCCCAACAATGAGCGTCCTTACCAGGTCAATGAGCTCCTTGGGTATGGATACCAGGTTGTTGGTTTCTTTATGCTTGGTTGCACTGTATGCCTCATGCTTCTTTTGGTTTTAGTTGTTTTTTATTGCAATCACTTATCGGGTGACTGATGCTGTGTTACATTCTCTTTAGGTTCTGAGTCAACAGCTAATTGAGGTTCTGCTGTCCCTTCGCAGTGAAGTCGAGGGAGGATGACGTTGTTCGATGGCATTTATACTGTCAATATTGTAGCTGTTTATTGGATTATGGTTGCCATGACTACGGATTCATGGGACTCGTAGTTTGATGTTTTTATTTTTGTACTTTGAACCTGCTGTATAATAAAAAGTGAAGAAAGATCTGCATAATCCTCGCCTCCTTGTCCTTAATAGAATTGAAACTTTCCTTCACGTTAGCTAGGAAATTTTACATTTGTGGCATCGATCTGTGCAGATTTTGTATGCTTATACCAGTTGCTACGTTATTAAAGGAGCCATGGTTACACGCAAGGTGGTTACTCTTCTTTTTTTTATTTTTATGACGTTAGTCCTCTTTTTGTTGTTGTTCTGTGGACGGTTCACACAAAACTTCCGGTTTCAGCGACCGTAGCCAGCTTACTCGCGGTTTCAATGGAGATGAGAACCGGGACGCCAGCTTAGTTGTTTGTGATATACGGGTAAGTCAAGATCGTTTGTGCGAGTAAGGCATGCCGCAGTTTTGCATTTGCTGTTGACCGAATGGTTAAAAGTGTGCCTTGTTAAACAAGCTATTTGGGTTTATTTTCCTTGCAGTTTCTCTAGGATTAATTTGTGCGGTATAGTTGAACACATCAAGATTTAATACGGATGCTGTGGCACATTTAAGAGGAATTCTATTAATGTATTTTGGTGTATAAATTAATTATATTGTTTATTTGGTGGGCTTGGTAATGAACAATTAACCTGCACATTGTTTGCTGCCACTTTTAATATACGCATTTGTATTATTTATTTGGACCCAGACTGTGACGTTGTTACTTTATGGATATTTATGGAAGTTTGTCACACTACAATTTTTCTACATTTGAGGTAACTGTGATTGTTACAGATACTCCATTTTGATGAGATCACTCTACTAATATACCATTGGACATTCCGCATGGCTTTTTGGTGGTTACATCTGTCTGCATGTTTCATTAGCACTTTACACCAGGATCTTGCTCTAGGTGTTCTGGTTGTTCAATTGTAGTATTAGCTTCTAGGACCACGAATTTCCGTGCACAATATATACTTGTTATAAGATTATGTTGCTTATGTAAGGTATGTTGTGGTCCATCAGGTTTTGGTATTTTAGCTCACATTTGGAGTATTCGGCTCCTTATCTTTGTGGTGTTCGGGTGCTTCTGTTGCCATCACTGTGGTGTCTTTTCTTGGCTTTCTCCTTTTTTTTGTGTTCTGTTTATACTTACCAATAGTGGGTGTTTACCACCCATTTTAATACATGAGTATTTTGTTTCTCCACTCAAGTGTTGTGTTTGTGCAATTTTCAGCCCTGAAGAAGTCGTTTGGGATGATGGTCCCGTGACGAAACACGTGTTGGCTTGATTGCATTTCAAATCATTTGTGTGAAGCTTCAATGTTTGGACACATTGGGATACCATCTGTGGGAGAATTTTCTCTGCAATAAAACTATGAAAAACTCGACCACATATCTATGGACTGACTGTTTTGCTTAAATTGGATTGTGGAATTACTTTATCATAGTATTTGTTGTATATATATATATATATGCGCTCTTATTTGAGTGCCTCACGTAGGTAGTTTTTGGCTAAGAAAGATAGTGTCAAGTTACAGAACATATGTTCCCATTTTACCATCTGGAGCACCTTCCATAATCTCTACGGGAAAATCATAAGGAAACAGTTTTGTATCAAACATGATTCATGAAATCCAGGCAGAAGGCTTTTTCAAAGGGTAAAATCACCTTGGAACACACCACAATTCCTAAAATTAGTATGCTACCCTCAACTAATGATTTACATTGTAACTAAAATCTGTTATCATTCTTTAAACGTTCTCCTTTTTGTGACACTCAACATCTGCCTTTCACTACAATGCAATAGGATGATATCACGTATATTGGTCCTGGTCCTGGACCCAGGCCTGGTAGAAGTCCTTACAGGCAATCAAATCTCACCAAGAGATCTGTGCTTAGGCTGCACCCAGATATTTGTTTTTCTTTTTTCTTTATTAACTCCAAAACTACTGAATAGACTTACACCAATTATCAAAAAGCACAATGTACCAGGATTTAGTTTTCTGCCAAATTTGGTGTAATTCCATTCAGCCGTTCAGTCTGTAGTTGTGTCTAAAGACCCTGTGGGAAAATGCATGGAGAAAATGTGTTTTGGGACCCCCCCTTGTTATCTCTGCCCCTCGCTTGACAAATCGCCCGAAACTTTCAACACAGCAGCTGAACTATATATGTAATATATATATATATATATATATATATATATATATAGTTCCCCAAACCTCCAGACCCTTACCCCTTACTGGATTACATCCTAAGGCCGCATCAAGTAATCAGGATACTTGTTCAACTCAAACGATGGGGCAAGGCGCCTATGAAGTCGTCTTCCATATAAAGGCAGGAGATAAGTATCTCCTCACCGACATAAAACTTCAAATATCATCTCCCTTACCAGATGCTACCGCTTTGACAATATTATTGATGCAATTTGGTGTCAAAAAATGGTGCGCCTATCCGCTGGTGACAGCTTGAGGAGTAAAGAACAAAACCCCTAATTATTTTTTAACCAAGAGAAACGCTTCTCTCAACTCTTATCTTCCTCTGGTGGTGAAAATCACAGTCCCATTAGCTGCTGCCTAGCAAGTTTTGGGATAATCCATCCAGGGAGGGCCGAGAAAAAGGGGGTGTCCAAAAACACGTTTTCCCCATTCATTTTTCCAGATGGATTTTGAACAGCAATAGTGCAAATACTACTGGACGGAATTACATCAAATTTGGCAAGAAGGCAGGATCTGGTCCAGAAAGCAACCTTTTGTTGTTTTGGTGTAATTCTGTTCAGTAGCTTTAGGGAAATTAAAGCCACAGCAAACACTTTGGGTTTTCACAGCAGGAACTGTAAAGCAGGTCCCCCTGTCAAAATACGAAGTTCCATCTCTGTTCTCTGCATATGAGCAGGGAAAAGAGATGAAATGCTTCAGCAAGCATGGAGCTGCTGTCAAAGCAGCTCTGTGCTTGCTGAAGCAATGGCATTGCGGAGGAAGGTAGCACATAAGGGCTTTTGATTATTTATTCATTTATTTCTTAAAATATTTATAAATAAATAAATAAATAAATAAATATGTGGACCGCGTGGAGCCATTGATGGCTCCCTTTGCAGTCCCAGAAACCCCATAAAGAACAAAAACAAAATTTAAAAAATAACCCCCCAATGCCTACTATGAAGGTTGCAGACCTTCACACTGAGCTTTGGGGATTTCAGTCCAGCTGGGCTCATTTCCTTCTTTTTTATTTAATGAAAAAAGTTATTATAGTTTATTCTAAATATTATATACTTTTTTTCATCAAATACAAACATCTCATTCTAAGTCTCTTTCTCACTTTCAATCAATTTCTCCCACTCACGCCTGGTTTCTGGATGCAACGTGGACTGAAGTGCACCAGGACCCTGTCAATCAGGTTCCCAGTTCCAGTGTTCTTTCCCTAAAAATTTAAAAGGTAATTGGCAACACCTTCAGCTGCCACTTTAAGTCCCTAGTAAATGGCACTTAGGTACCTAGGGCACAGGGTACTAAGAGAAGTACCATGAGGGCAGTAGCACTGATTGTGCCACACTCTAGGGCCATGCATCCAGATGTACCCAGCACTGCCATGACAGGCTGAGTGTCTTGGGCAATTCTATAAGACAAAACTCGACACAGCACATTGCCTGTGTGCCTTGTTCACTATACATTGCATTGCATATAGGTAAGTCATCCCTCTTGCAGGTCTTTCTTGTGAGTAAACAAAGGACCCATTTTAAATGCATGTGCTAGACACTGGTCAGTACAATTTTCACAACTTCATGATAGCTACTCTGAACCCTAGGTTGTTTGGTATAAAACAACTCAAAACGATAAATTCAAACTGGTACCAGTGTGGGATTTATTATAAAAATGTACCAAGGGGTCACCTTTGAATTGCCCCCTGCAAATGCTAACTAACCTGGCATGGTTGCTGGCCAGTCCCAACCAACCTGCCACCACCATACATTGATTCTGGACCCCTAGGGAGAGAGCCATTGCTCTTTGGGACCAGAAAACAAAGCCCTTCCTGGGAAGAGGTGCTACTCCACCTCCGGAGTAATGTGTACAGCCCTATGTAAGCGCTTCAAAGGGATTACCGTACTTGAAACTCAACCCCCAAGCCTGCTGCTACCAGGAGATGGCCTCCCACACCTCCACTTTTGGCGGGAGCTACAGTGGTAAAATGAACAAAGAGTAAGAGGGGTGGTCCCGCCTGGCATACACCACCCCTAAAGGTGTTGCCTACGAGATGGACACTCCATTTCATTTTCCTCCCTATTGGATGGAAGAAAAATAGCCAATCAGGTGTAGGGATGTGCCCTTTTCCCACTGAGACTGTGGTCCTTTCGTGGGTGTAGCGACCCTAAGGTAGATGACCCATTGGTCTCTACCAGGTTCCCCCTAAAATGCCTACTAAATACAGTATTTAGTGGGCATACTTAGACCAGGAAATCAGATTTGATGGACAAAAAGAAGACCAGCACCAAGAAGAACCAAAGCTTGAGGCCTGTGGACCTGCTGCACAAAAGAAAAGGTGCCAAACCCTACCTGCTGCACCCAGGGCATGACAATTATGCTAAGGAGCTGCTGGACAACTGATCAACTCTACAAAAACCCCAGAGGACTTCCAGGCTTCACCAGTCACCGATGAATTCCCTTCAGAGTGGAGGTACCACTCCCAAACCAAAGCAGAACCTTCAAGCCAGTGAGGGTTGCTTCACTGACCAACTGCTATCTCCCAAACCGGACATTGCAGCTAGGCTAAACTTCATCCTAACAACCATGAGGCAACCCCTACCAGTGTGCCATGTTTGGGTTCACTGTGCCCTCTAGTGGCCAATCAGCACCAAAACCCTCCGTATTGGTCAGCCAACTGGTCAACTCTACAAAAACCCCAGAGGACCACCAGGCTTCACCAGTCACCTGTGAACTCCCTTCAGAGTGGAGGTACCGCTCCCAAACCAAAGCAGAACCTTCAAGCCAGTGAGGGTCACTTCACTGACCAGTTTCTAACTCCCAAACTGGACACTGCAGCTGGGCCAAACTTCATCCTAACACCCATGAGGACAAACCCTACCAGTGCGCCATGTTTGGGGGCACTGTGCCCTCTAGTGGCCAATCCGTGCGAGAACCCTGGGTATTGGTCAGCCAATATCAGACACCAAAAACAAACATAGCCCGCCTGGGGCTGAAAAGGGACTAGGAGGAAGCCCCATTCAAGGGACTTCAGAAACAACTTGGACATCCCTCCAGAGTGCCCCAGTTATCCTGCAAATGACTCTTGAACCAATTTACCTCCTCTGTCTAAGGACATCCTTGCACACAGCAGTTGGATCACTGATACCCTATGCACCTGGCTGCCCTGTGCCCTGCACCAAAGACCCTGCTGTGCCCTAAGAGTTCCCCACATCTTGTGACCTCGACACTGCAAGGGACCCAAAGATTCATCTTTGAACTTACCATGCAGTGCTGTTTCCAAGTGGTCCATCGCAGTGGCCCTACATCATCTCCAGAGACTTTCTCCCGCTGCTTCAGACAGAATCAAAGCCACCTGAACTTCTCAAGCTGGCGCAGTGTGCCCACCGACAACGCCCACCAACCTGCAAAAGAACGTGATAAACTAACTGTACAATTTTATATGTATTTTTAAAGGTGATCCTCCATTGATTTCTATTGTGCGCAATTAGACATAAAAAGACAATTTTTATGGAACTTCAAAAATTTATCTCTCAAAAAGTACTTACCCAAGTCTGATACATTTGAAAATCTGAAGTACGAATTAATCTTGAGTTATTCCTTTGAGTGGGTGAGTTCCAAGATTGATGCTATGGGTACAACAAATGCTTTCCACTTCTCCAAGATTTGCTTAACTGCTCAACCAAGCTACCTTAAAAATTAGAGCATTAGATGATCTGTTTTTTACCCTGGAAACCAATGTGTAGTTGCTGGACCCCCTGCACAGTGTGCTTAGCTTTGCACACTACATAGAGGGCCAGCATCCTACACTTACACACCCACTCACATACACACTCAGATACTCATGCACCCCCTCACAGACCCACTCAGACACTCACACACTCACACACCCACTCACAGACCCACTGACCCCCTCATGCACACACTGAAGCACCCACTAAAACACTGATGTGTGCACCCTCACACCCAGACAGACAGACAATCTGACAGCTATTCCCACCCCCATACACCCTCTCACACCTATTCTAACACCCACAGAAGCTGCGGCCAACTCCCGCCACGCATGGCCAAAGGGCTGAGCACAGAATGGGTTTGGGTGCTTAGGGGGTTTTGGCCGCAGGATCTGGCTGCATGCAGGCCCGGTCTTATGGGCAACCTCCCCTGCGCACGGGTGAAGGAAATGCATGATGCAAGGTTGGTTGCTTCTTGGGGATTGGTCTCAGGGCCTGGCCAGAGGCCAGGCCATGTGGCTAACTACCGCCAGGCACGGCTGAAGGCAAATGGATAGCCAAAGGAAAGAAGGTCAAATAAGAATAAGATAGCTCAGGTATGTTAAGCCAACTCCTTGTGGCAGATGAAATGGAGACTTGATATGGGAACCACCCAGATTTCGGAGAAATTTTTTATTTTCTGCGCCTTGTAAAGCTGTGGGTTCTATGATTCCCCAAATTCTTGCCCCAAGAGTTACTATTGGCAAAGATTGGGTAGTGTGAGAAACCAGGTCTTTATGAGGTGACCTCCCCCCACTTTTGTCCCCCATTTGTGAACCCAGATTCGGGCCTTCTGGCTCTAAGGATGCCCTGGGCTCTGCTAACCAGACCCAGGGCCTGTGCTCTTAATAAAAACCTACACAAATTAGGCATGATTGTAATTGGAATGACAACCTACCTGTTAGCCCCCAGTCTATAATAGGCCATAGAGAGTTACAGGCTCAGTGGATTTAATGCACTTAGGTCTGCACTGCTATGTTGCCTGCTGTCATTTTAAAGACAACCCTTCTTTGCTGCCTGCTTTTAAAAGCACATTATATGTAAATTCGACTTTAGAATAAAAGGTACTTCCAAAGTCTCAAACTACCTTATTTTTTCAAATGTCACACTTAAGATCACCCTAAGTGCCCCAGGGGTAGGGTCCCTAAGCAGGGCTAGGAGCAAAGATGTTTTATATGCCCTGGTGAGGGAAAAACTGCCAATTTAGTTTTTACCCAATGTAGTAGCTCTGTAGGCTAACATTGGAAAACTGTATTAAAGTAAAACATTTGCTAGAAATGTGCTACAGTTTCCATTCTTGAACTCAAAATGATAGTTTGATTACATCCAATAATTAGCTGCAGTTAGATTTATTATTTAGATATTAAATCACAGAAAATACATTACAGAACTTTTTTTCTGTAAGCCAAAATCCCGCTCTACATCTGCTCCTTTGTGATTGGTCAGGCTGAGCCAAGCTGCCTATACGAGATTTGAAACAGGAGTGGGCAGAACTTGTATAACGGAACTATGGAGAATTCTGTGAAAAATCTCTGAGATTCCACAGAGTTCCACCTGTGCAATATCCCTCCTGTGGTTTTGCTCAGGATGTCTGTGGAAAAGATAAATACTTCGGCATACGGCACAGTTGGGCGTTTACAATTAACATACAGACAATGTGATTAACCTCCAGGCCGAAATACTACTGGGACTCACTTGGGGGTTATTGATCAAGCCCACAATTGGGATGACAACAACTTTCTAGGAAGCCAACCAGATATAATTGGCAAATCGTTCACTCACAACGCCCTAGCAAATATATATTTTTCTGTAGCGTTTCAGGAATAAAATGCGCTGCTTCTCGGCATTTCAATGACAGGTGCTACAATTGCCCAACTCATAGCTGCACAGTATACCCCCTACCAAACACGGGCCATATTTATACTTTTTGATGCAAAACTGCACCAACGCAGTTTTGCGTCAAAAATCTTACCCCCGGCTAATGCCATTTCTTTCTGCTGCGCAAACCACAGACGTGAGTCATTTTTTTTTTACTCAAACCAATGCGTCATGTCGTAAAGAAAAATGACATTAAGGCGCCGAAAACGATTGTGAGCCGGTTTACGGTGTCGCAAACCGGATACGCGCCTTTTTTTGACGCAATAGCGTCAAAAAGCGGCGCAAACACTGCAAAATGTGCTAAGGAAAGCCAAAATGGATCCCAGATGCTTAGACAGACCCCAGGAAGATGACAACAGACCAGGAACAAGCCAAGAGGACCCACACAAGACCCAGGAGAGGGACAAGAAGAAAAGAAAGTGTTGCTTCAGTGCAGAGGAGCAGGAAATACTGGTGAAAGAGGTGACGGAAGACCAGCACCAACTTTTTGTCACCTCAAAGTTGCCAATTAGTAGGAGAGAGGCAATATGGCAACAAATTGTTGACAAGATAAACAGTGTGGCCGAAGTACGGAGAACAGTCATCGAGTGCAAGACACTCTGGCATGACTGCAAGTGCAGGACCAAGGAAAAGATGGCCAGGAACAGGAAGGCAGCACTGCAGACTGGAGGTGGGAGTCCAGCACTGCAGAAGGCCTTGGACCACATGGAGGAGATGGTGGCAGCCATCATCACTGAGGAGTTCGCCACAGGGATTTAAGGACAGGACAGTGCAGTCTACCATGAGACAACACAGATGCAGGGTAAGTCGCATGGGGAATTAAAATGCACAAATGTTAACTGCAAGCAGGAGGGACATACCTACTACACAACGTATGTGAGTCATGATATTCAGGGAGTGGCATGGGTAAAGGGGCATGGTACGGGGGCATGGGCTGTTCAGAGGAAACCTGGGGCACAGTACTACACTACACCAACAACCTTTGCATGGGGGTATGCTGCCATGAAAAGATGTTGGAAAGGTAAAGCCAGTCCAGGAGGTTAGGGTACAACGTAAAACTGGCATGCTGTCACACGACAGCTGGTATTCTCCCTACATGAGCTAGGGCTCAATTAACAGTCTCAGGCCATATCTGCAAGTGGAATTAAACATTGACAACAGTTTCCACTACCACCTCTGCTGTGTGTGCAGGTCAAGTAGCTAATGGCAGTAACGTTCCCATGGATCAAACACATCCAAATTAGAGTGTTCAGGATGACAAAGTTATCAATCCCGTGTAATCAATAAAAATGTTCTAATCCTGTCAAAGGTGATTGTCCATAGTTGCTACAAACATCAGCCATTGTATTAAACATTATGAGGTACACAGCACTAATGTCATACCCATGCTGCATATGTCAGGGTCCACCCTGTGCCTGGGTCACAACAGCTCCAATGACACCATGCAACATCCCACATGTCATACTGCTCAGACAAAAGCATTGACTTGGGAGAACATATGTCACCGGCTAGTAAAATTCACCCTAACAGTCAGAGGAGGAACTGGAACACTGCTAGGACCATCAGTGCAATCCAATGTAGAACACATTCCCCAACATCAATATTACACACTACCAATGCTGACATATGTAGTGTGCCATGCTAATGCTATACATAGTTATGCTAGGTCTCAGCAACATATAGCTGGATGTGAAATATCAGAGACTGGCTCAGTTCCAGATTGTAAAGTGTGGTGCAGGTGCCATCAGAACAACCACAGCCAGTGCAAGGCCTCACCATGAGAATGGAAGTAGACGGAGGGTTGACTGGGACAAGAAGGTGGCAATATACCCTTTGGCCAGAACCAACACCTGTTCCAGGATGTGATGCTGACAAGTCCCCAAACTAACCACACTACATGTGACATGCAGGTGGGGCATAGGCCTGGGAGAATGCTAATATTAAAGACACGATTAATGAACAGGAAGCAAGATCACAATGTGCAACAAATAGGAAGGCAGGCACCTCACATTACAAATCCCACAAACAGACACATTATTTGTACAATATCTCATTGCAGAGGACGAAGGCTCTCCTGGGGATGTGCCAGTCCTGGAATTCCCTGATGACATGGATGACGAGCTGAAAGCAGACCCTCCAAGATGTCCTTGGGACCCTCCAGACACCACCTTCAGTTGCAAGGAGGAGCACAGATACAGCAGCCATAACAGAGGACCCACCCACCACCCCAATTGAGGACTCTGACGACACTGGCACCAGCTTTGAGAACACTGTAGTTGGAGTACAGTGGGAGCTGGCCAAGTGGTGCGGGTGGGGATGCAAAATATGGCAGCCAGCTTAGAGGGGGTGTGTTCGTGCATGATTTCAACTGCAGAACAGGCAGCAGCCATGCAAGGGCGAACATCAATCTTGCATGAGCTTGAAAAAAGTGTGAAGGAAATCAGCACAGCTGTAAGAGAGTTGACACAACACCTCCAACAACAAACTTTTAAACATGTGCACAAATGTAATATTGACCCTCTCAGGGCCGACTTGGATGCCTACAACAGTGATGTGTCTGCTATTCTTAAGAACCAGCAGCTCCTCCTTGCTGCAGTACGGCCCTTAACAGCCCAACAGTTGGCAGCTACCGGAATGTCTGACTCCACGTCTTTAAACACTGAGGTGTGTGTTGCCCCTTCACAACCACCACCACCAAGGGCAGAGGAGACAACACACACATCAGAAGATGAAGACTTGGAACAGATCACCTTCACCCATAAAAGGAACCGGTAGCACAAGTTCCTGCCACCTGGCCACTTATAACCAAGGTCCTGTGCTTTGTAATATGCCAGTCTTGCAACAGCTGCTCACAAGCACTGTTCTCCAGCCCGCTGTTTATCTTGTCACTCTGCCCTGTGATTGTCTCTCACTACCTCCTTGGCAAATTATGTCCCTCTGCACCGTCTGACACTTCACCCCAGCATGTCCAATGGCATGTCCTTTTGCACTTGTGTAGGATCACAATGGAAGGTGTCACACTAATGGACTCACAATAATAGACAATGTAAATATAGCACTACAACACTTTCTAATAAATACCGCTTACACAACCACTTTGTCTCTGTGTAATGTGACACATCAACCGTGAGGGAGATCAGTGATGTTTGCCTCATGTCAATGATTATAGAATGTCAATACAACTGCCCTGAAAGAATGTGGGCTGATAACTGTGCACTGTGGTCTGGATTGTACCATCATCTGCCCTTCCTGTGGGTAAATTCTGAGGGAAATATAAACTAAACAGTATAATATATATAGCAGGAATGGATGTGTATGAGTGTATGTACAAATAAGTAACCTGGCTAAACAATGTAACAAATGATAGGTGTGAGTTATGTATACCATACTACATGAGATCATCCCACCACTCACCTTGTAAGGCTTCACTTGAACATCAGGCTGCAGGCAGACGTAACACAGTGCTCTCAATACCAAATCTGGTCCCAGAGTATGTGAGAAAGAAAACATACATCAAAAATTAACAACACTTTGGGATCCATAGTAACCTTGAGTGGTGGGTGCAATGGATGGCAGAATCTTCGCAAAGTATCTCTGGTGTAGCTGCCCATGTAACAGCTTAGTTGGGAATTGTTTGCAGGATGGGACACAAATGCAAATACTAAAGAGACACTGTTCAGCCATGGCAAGGCCCTGATCCCCAAACATTTCACACATACTGTAAAGGAGTACCTAAGTATTTATTTAACAGTAAAAAAGGAAGATAAAACCTGAGGAAACACCTTAACTAACCTAGCCTATCCTAACTACACATTACCCTCAACAGGCCATAACTAACCTAAGCTAAACTTACTTTTCACATTTAACTAAACACTCTAAACATCAACCCCCCACGCCCCGTATAAGATGGGACACATGGAGGACAACATATACTAACCAAAACACATACTATTTTATACTAAACAAATATATATTTTTTTGTATTTTTATATATATATTTTTTAAAACACAACCCCAACATCAACACACATAATAAAAAAATTATAAAAATTATCATACCCCCACCCACAACCTACAACTACTAACTAAACTAACAGCCTATACTAACCTAACACTAAGCCCCCTAAACCCACAAATTAAAAGAACCAGGAAAGAGGAGGGAGGGGAGGGATTCAAGGCAGAGGGTATATTTTCATATGTTCGCCCTCCTCAGGGTCTTCCTGATGGCACGCACCATTCACTTATTCATTTGTGCCACCTCCTGCGGAGCCTGTTCATTTTCCTCAAAATACGTTGCATGTCACGTTGCATCCTTTGGAAATCTGCAGGGTCAATGACTGCTGCAGGGGTGGTTTGGGTGCCAGTTGTAAAAGTTAGTCCAGATGTTGGTGTTATGATTGTAGGGGGAGGTGTAGGTGGTGCTGTCATAGGTCCAGGAGCAGTGTAGGTCGATGGTCCTGCAGTGGTGTCTGATATGGTTGGTGCCACCTGGGGAGTAGTGGTGGCGGCTGTGGTGGACACCGAAGGGCCCCCTTGGGCAAATGCCCTCCACACTCTGGAGGCTCTTTCATGGCAATAACGCCATGACATGTGCGGGAACCCAGACTCCACATTCAGAATGTGGTAACGCATTTCCCGAAGCTGAAACTTCTGAATCTGAATGGCTTTCACATTGGCTGCTGTCAAAAAAGATAAAACCAAACATTAGGTACTTCATTGTGTGATATAGCTACTGAAGAAATAGGCCATATCATCATACAGATCACAGATTGTCCCTGAGGAAGTATATGCCAACGCAGCCTACACATGTCCTATCTAACAGCACAGCAATGCTCTAAAAGATGTGTAACAACATAAATGACCTATGCATCATTGTTCAGCCATTTGTCACGTAAAAAATGCTGCAAGTCCTCCACATGTGACAGGCCAACTAATGCCTATCTTCTGGATGACAATCAAGGGTCACAAGATCTGTGATGTGTAAATGGAATTGCCAGGATGGAATGCAGTTGCTAATCATGAGTGAGTATCCTAGTTTTGGACAAATGATTTACAGATTGACATGTCTGTGTACTAAACATTGATCATTACTCCTAGGTACAAATTTCATTACCCTAAACCTGTGACTGAGGTGGGGGATGGAATAGCAACACACACCTTCCAACATCTAGGACACCCAGGAAGCTTTGGACAGCTGTACACAGGTTTGGGCAGTACACCACAGGTAAGGAGGATGTCCAACTAGGATACACCCAAACCTTGGACAATCCCATCCACATTTATGTTTGGAAATGCAGACAATTGTCAACAACATTTAATACCACAAATACATGTCTTACAACAAGCAGATAGATGCAAGCACACATTGGGACATGAGCTGCATGCACACCTATGACATTGTCCTCAAGTGCCACATACACGTAGCACAACATGTCGAGCTACATGCTGCTAGGAAGTCAAACATTCAGTCAAACATGTTCATTATTGAACATGGAGGCTCAAGTCTGTGGGTAAGAATTTGGCATCCCTATTCTGTGAGATTCAGGGTCTGACTTGCTGACTGAATCATAAATATGGCCCTCTGCAAATTTTTCTTTATAAAAAATGTAACAACAAATGTCACCCTATTCACATGGCCATGCCTACAGGGCTGCACTACAATACCAAAATATGACTATACGCTAATGATTGTCCAACTCAAAGATGGAAAAAAAGCGATACTCCACTAAACTAACATATCCGATCATTTACCCGCACACCGTACCTTGCTATGTGTCCAACACACAGGATTCAATCACACAACAGCTGCAAAAACAACAGAGAACTGAAATATCAACACTTAACGGCAATGTCTGGGTCCGCAAATTGAGCCAACTCTCCGATTGTGCAGGGCATGGTTCTGCAAAGTCGGTCCTGGATACACCAGGGTTCTGCAAAGTCGGTCCTTAAGACCCGGGTCCATGCCAGATTTTTTGCATATCCACATTTAGAACAATGTAGATTTCTGAAAAATCTTTTTTCTAAATGTGGATATGCTAAAAATCAGGCATGGACCTGGGTCTTACGGACCAACTTTTCAGAACCCTGGTGTAGGGGGCAGGTCAACCTGTAATGCATGGAAGGGGAAATGTGCTCAATGTCTGTGCACTGTACAACATTTCCAAATAAAATGACTGTGTGGTACATTGAATCTGAAAGTCTAGCCTCTCAGGAATGATGATACTGCAACAGACATACCACTGCAAACATGTACAGACCCGGTCACTTCAGTGAGTGATTGTAGGAGGCTGGCCTGACTTATAGTGGGTACCTTGTGGTACTTACACCCTTTGCCAGGTCCAGTTATCCCTTATTAGTAGAATAGAGGTGTTTCTAGCAGATTAGGCTGATAGAAGGTAGCTATGGCAAAGCTTAGGCTGAACTAGGAGACAAGCAAAGTTCCTACTATAAAACTTATATCATATAGCACAATATCATAAGAAAACGCAATACACAGAGTTACTAAAAATAAAGGTACTTTATTTTTATGACAATGTGCCACAAGTATCTTAGTGAGTACCCTCAGTAAGAAGGTAAGTATTATACACAAGTTATATGTACACAAACCCAAAACAGGTAAGTAAGAGTAAGAAAAGTAAAGCAAACAGTGTAGGATTACAATAGGATTCAACAGGTGAACATAGGTCTAGGGGCAACACAAACCATATACTCCAAAAGTGGAATGCGAATCACGAATGGACCCTAGACCTATGGGAGATTGTAGAGGGTCGCTGGGACTGTAAGAAAACAGTCAGGGTGTCCAAGATACCCCACCCCAAGACCCTGAAAAGTAGGAGTAAAGTACACCTACTACCCCAAAAGGACACAATGGTCGTGATAGGGGGATTCTGCAAGAACCACAAACACCAGCAAAGCACTGAAGATGGATTCTTGGACCTGAGGACCTGCAAGGCAAGGGGACCAAGTCCAAGAGTCGCGATAGTGTCCGGCGGGGGCAGGAGCCCAGGAAACCCTGGATGAAGGTGCAAGGAAGCTGCCTCTGGATGGAAGAAGCTTAGGATTCTGCAACAACGAAGAGAGCTAGGAACTTCTCCTTTGGATGGAAGATGTCCCATGGCGTGCTGAAGGTTGCAGAAGTGTTCCCATGCAGAAATAACACAAACAAGTCTTGCTAGCTGCAAGGGTCGTGGTAGAGGTTTTTGGGTGCTGCTGGGGACCAGGAAGTATCAGGATGTCGCCCCTTGGAGGAGGAGACAGAGGGGGCAATCAGCAACTCAAAGAGCCCCCACAGAAGCAGGCAGCACCCGCAGAAGTACCAGAGCAGGCACTTAGAAGATTTGTGAACTGCAGCTGGCTCAGAGTCACAAAGGAGGGTCCCACGATGTCGGAGTCCAACTCAGAGGGTTGAGCACTGCAGGATGGAGTGCTGGGGACCCAGGCTAGGATGTGCATGAAGGAATCCTTGGAGGAGTGCACAGAAGCCAGAGCAGCTGCAAATCACGCAGTACACAGGTTTGCAGTCTAGCATGGGGAGGCAAGGACTTACCTCCACCAAACTTGGACTGAAGGATCACTGGACTGTGGGAGTCACTTGGATAGAGTTCCTGTGTTCCAGGGACTAGGCTCGTCAGGATGAGAGGGGACCCAGAGGACCGGTGATGCAGGCTTTTGGTGCCTGCGTTAGCAGGGGGAAGATTCCGTCGACCCACGGGAGAATTCTTCTTGGATTCCAGTGCAGGGTGAAGGCAGGTGACCCCCAAAGCATGCACCATCAGGAAACAGTTGAGAAAGCCGGCAGGATTAGGCGCTACAATGTTGCTGGTAGGCGTCTTGCTACTTTGTTGCGGTTTTGCGGGCGTCCTGGAGTTGTCAGCGGTCGACCTTGGCAGAAGTCGAAGAGGCAAGTGCAGAGGAACTCTGGTGAGCTCTTGCCTTTGTTATCTGAAGAATACCCCAGAGGAGAGACCCTAAATAGCCAGTAAAGGAGGTTTGGCTACCAAGAAAGGAGGATTGGCTACCAAGAGAGGTAAGAGCCTATCAGAGGGGGTCTCTGACATCACCTGCTGGCACTGCCCACTCAGAGCAGTCCAGTGTGCCCCCATCACCCCTGAATCCAAGATGGCAGAGGTCTGGGACACACTGGAGGAGCTCTGGGTGGTCACTCCCCTTTCCCTTTGTCCAGTTTTGCGCCAGAGAAGGGCTGGGGGATCCCTGAACCGGTGTAGACTGGCTTATGCAGAAATGGGCACCATCTGTGCCCATCAAAGCATTTCCAGAGGCTGGGGGAGGCTACTCCTCCCCTGCCTTTCACACCTATCTCCAAAGGGAGAGGGTGTAACACCCTCTCTCAGAGGAAATCCTTTGTTCTGCCTTCCTGGGCTGGGGCTGCCCAGACCCCAGGAGGGCAGAATCCTGTCTGAGGGGTTGGCAGCAGCTGCAGTGGAAACCCCGGAAAGGCAGTTTGGCAGCACCCAGGTTCTGTGCTAGAGACCCGGGGGATCATGGAATTGTCCCCCCAATACCAGAATGGTATTGGGGTGACAGTTCCATGATCTTCGACACGTTACATGGCCATGTTCGGAGTTACCATTGTGACGCTATACATATGTAGTGACCTATGTATAGTGCACGCGTGTAATGGTGTCCCCGTACTCACAAAGTCCGGGGAAATTGCCCTGAACAATGTGGGGGCACCTTGGCTAGTGCCAGGGTGCCCACACACTAAGTAACTTGGCACCCAACCTTCACCAAGTGAGGGTTAGACATATAGGTGACTTATAAGTTACTTATGTGCAGTGAAAATGGCTGTGAAATAATGTGGACGTTATTTCACTCAGGCTGCAGTGGCAGGCCTGTGTAAGAATTGCCTGAGCTCCCTATGGGTGGCAAAAGAAATGCTGCAGCCCATAGGGGTCTCCTGGAACCCCAATACCCTAGGTACCTAAGTACCATATACAAGGGAATTATATGGGTGTACCAGTGTGCCAATGAGAATTGGTAAATTTAGTCACTAGCCTGCAGTGACAAATTTAGAAAGCAGAGAGAGCATAAACACTGAGGTTCTGGTTAGCAGAGCCTCAGTGATACAGCTAGGCACCACACAGGGAACACATATAGGCCACAAACTTATGAGCACTGGGGTCCTGGCTAGCAGGATCCCAGTGACACATAACAAACACACTGACAACATAGGGTTTTCACTATGAGCACTGGGCCCTGGCTAGCAGGATCCCAGTGAGACAGTGAAAACACGCTGACATATACTCACAAACAGGCCAAAAGTGGGGGTAACAAGGCTAGAAAGAGGCTACCTTCCTACAGTGATACACACATATCTGCACACATGCAGTGGCCCTAACTATCATGTGGTGGCAAACATGCTTCATCAATTGTTTGCAGACTCGTTTATGGTGTGTACTCCTCTCATCATTTGTAGTAATGAGAGACATACAAAGCCACTTTCGTGGAGCACTGCAATACCAGTCACTCAGGTATTGTGGCTTGTGCATCAAAGGACAATCATTTACTGTGTGACACACCTGTGGGTTGAATTAAGGTCATGATTCATGATTCTATGGTCCCTTACATGTAGGGCCTGTGTTGTGTCTAGGTTACATATGCTACATTAACAGTGAACCCTGAGCCACATATGCCCCCTATGACACCATAACGGCAGGGATCCTGTGCATTATTTGGTAACAGTATGAGGCTAGCTATGGATTGACCAGTTGTAATATTTGGATACAACAAGGAGATATATGTTGAGTGTGTATTGTAGTCTTCCATGACAGACTGCATGGGCACAGTTGTAGTCATTGCACCTGAAATGTGTCACTCATTGCCCTGTGTACCCATTATGGGTTTAGGAAATCACAGTGAGCCACATTCATCATCTTATATCTGCTTAGTTGGTTGATCAGCGGATAAACAGCAAACTGATACTGCGATATTATTAACACATGGTTTAGCAAATGTACCACTGTGTCAATCATGATGATGCAGGTTTCAATTTGTATGTACCTTCGGAATGGCAGAAGTCACAGGAATGCTGGTCTTCTGATCTTAGCATACACCCATGTCTGTGATGGCCTCCATACTGGGAAGTTAGTTATTAAACATTGGCTGCACTAGATCAGCATGGGTGTGCCAAACTAAACTAGCAAAGTATTAGTGAACTTTATATGTATGATGGAATTGGTCAAGGCTCCCTTGCTAGACATCATGCACGTAACACATTGTGACCAGGTATCCCATGATGATCCCATAACTTATGTTCATGGCTATAGAGTAACACAGATGGCAAATCCATTAGCTCTGTTCGAGCTATTGTGCCCAAGACCAATGTAAAACACACAGGTACAAAGAACAGAGGGCCATGGATAGTTGTTACGCCTCAATTTGTATAATTTGTTTCATTTTATATGCCACAGCTACGGAAAGTAGCACCAAACATTTAGTTCAGAACCCGTGTGCATTACTTTTGGCATCCATCCCTAATTTAATTGCGGCACAACCAAGTCAAACTATAAGCCTAAGATGTTACCTGAGGTTAGAAATAACTGGGTATGTATGTGTCAGAATCCAGTTCAGACATGTATCAGTAATAATTGGGGGACATATTAATTCTTGAAAATATCTGGATTCAAAACATGTCTTTCCTGGTACACTCACATACCATGCCTAAAACATAGGTTAGAGCCACATTTGCATCATCTATTGACGTGAAGGCAGCACTAATTTGCAGGCTCCAGTTGTGTTTTGTAACTCAGTGCAGCCGTTGCGTCAACAAATGATGGTAATGTGTAGCAATTAATGTATAACACAGGGCCACTGTATGTTTAACTTGCATTCCACATGTCCAAAAACATTGCCTGCAGCATATGAACAAACTGCTATTGTCACTTAAGAGCATTTAAATGTGCACATTACTCTGAATTATACTCACCAACAGGGCCACCAATCACAATCCCCAGGTGGTCCAGCAGGTCTTGCTCCCTGACAACAAGGTCAGCCCAACAGTGCTTTATCTGGTGGTCGTTGCAGGGGGTGTTGTACATTGTTTGCAGATGGTACAGGACCTTTACCCACTGGAGCCTCCTTGCCTCTGTGTGATACCCCTGTATCAGCCGGCCACCTGCTTCTATCATCAATGGGAGGAAGTGGCACACCAGCCAAATGAATCCCCCCAGCTCCTCCTCTTCCATTCTACAGAGACGTGGCCTACCCAACATGCTTGAAAAAAGAAATTAAGGGGTACAGAGGATAATGAAGGGAAAGAAGGGGAGGGAAATGAAAACTAATTAACAGTAAAACAGCCCAACTATCCCAAACTAACACTACCCACAACAGACTCCCAACAGTACAAAGACAAAATTAGACACCAGAAAGGACAAAAATACACTTACACAGGATACCACAGACACTTAGAAAAATCCAAAAGACAATATAAAGAGCACACAGGAGACAAGTTCACAAAATTCACAGAGAGACAAGTCCAAACACAGCCACACAGTCAAGAAAAATCACAGAGTGCAAAGTGAAAGCACACCTACTGTACAAATTCTGTAAACAGGATATCCTATTACATTACTTCCTGCCTCAAATGTGATGCGTTTTTATTCTTATGCGTCAAAATATTATAACGCTTACAGTCTGTGCGTCATTTTTTTTACGCACATACTTAGAAATTACCCCACATCCATATTTTCAATTATTTTTCATAGTTAACCTATTTCATGGCGTATAGTGTGGGAATTACCGCTCAGGGCCAATGGATGTATCATGGCAGTGAGCATCATTTTTCTACGCATATGCAGCATTTTTTGATTCATGTGCATCTTTTTTGATGTGTATGCGTCAAAATTTCAGTCTTTTACTGGGTTTGGGTCTTTTCTCAAATTTTATAGTACATGACAGGTGTAACTATACAGAGATAGGCTATTTGCACCACATTGTGCATTCCGGTGGATGGGCACATGTGGCAGATCATACTACCGCAGAACATGATCCTCTAGTTGTTGTACCAGATTTGCACTCTTCACTGACACAATGGATGCCCAAACTTGTGGAATACAATTTGGTATAACCCAGCTTAAGCAGGTTGTGCGTCAATAGAGGATAGCAAGGCTACCCAACTCAATACAGTAACTCATTGCCTGTGTGTCAACGTGTGTGAATTGGCTCTTACAATTTTAGTTGTCCCACTGTGTGAACATCACAAGACGTGTTTTCATATATGTTCTTGTATGCATGTGTTTTCAATGTGGCCAACCATCAGATGCTATTCAGTGTGGAAATGAGAAAGGAAATGTGTTTGTCATACACGTAACAACAAATGTTGCGTGAATTTCCCAGATTTTTGGGACATTAGCATCTCTAATGACAAACCATGCACAGGATAGATAGAAGACGGTTGATCATGGCAATGTTCCAAGACTAAGCCATCCCATGTCCTGGAATGTTGGATACCACTTCCTGGTCACTTGTTTGTATACTACCCATGAGTCAGGCATTGGAAAATGCTATGAGGGTACAGTGTTTGTGACGCCGAGTCCCAAAACCAAATCACAAATGTAATGTCTCTACACAGTTTGAGTCCTATAAAAGACCTATGTTTCTCCTGTGGCAGTGGAGGACCAGCAGACCAAACAGCACATGTTCACATATGTCCAGTGGTTAATTGCACAAAGGTATCCAGTTCAAGTGTGTGGGCCCATGTGTAGCCTGTATCATTATTGGGGTCCATGTTGTCACAGTTACGTGCAGATCTAGTCATGAGTCTGGGGAGCCATTACCTGCATTGACAAAGTGTCTTTCACAACGAAAGCCAAAGAGGAATTGAACACACATGGGGATAGTCCAGCTGTGGCACTGCAGAATCTTTATGAGACTGACAACAGGGCAACCTTGGTGTGCTGACAAAGTTAATGGATCAGGAATTTTAACCAGCAGGTTTCCTCACAACATATGTACACAGGGTGGCCTTTAAAATTCCCACTGCATCTGGGAACATCAGTGCCTCTGTGTTGATTAATCTCACAGCTATTCACCACGCAAGCCCCATCAATATTTAGGGGGCGATGTGAATCAGTGTGTGGACCGTCAGGGTACAAACATGTGTTGATATTTCATGCATATTATGTAACGTTGTTTGTTGTGCTGGAGGCACCATACCCAATTCATGCATACAGCCATGGTACACTGTCACTATTTGTCACTCATGCATACATGAAACCCAGACAAGGGATGGGCCATGATTAGGCTATTTGAAGACAAGTTCCACCACCATGATACGATAAGTAAACTTATTACGCTATACAATGTATTTGAGTATTCATTGTAGCCCTACCTGACACAATACCCCAGGAGGAAAGTGAGAGCATAGAAAGCAACTATGAGACAAATGGAGAGACAGGGGACCTTTATCGTAACGCAAAGACAGGAACCAGTCAGGCTAACAGGATGCAGGGTCAATCAGGAACAAAAATGAACATGGCAAATACACAGTGAGCAGACTGAGACTGGTCAAAGCTGGAACAACACTGTGGAAAATGTAAACTGTTTTTGTCCTGTGTGCTGCAATGTTACACAATAACCCAAGGCCTGTGTTACACAAGTGATTTATACGGCAATGCATAACAGTGATATAGATATAATGGCAGTTTCTATGCCGTTCCAGGCAGCTGCAAGGGCAATGCATGTTCACATGGCTGGTCTGCATGGAGGTGCTCACAGGTGTGTGCAGCTTCAGTCTCTCACAAGTCCTGGAGGTGAGAATCAAGTTTAAAGGGCCAACAATGCCTTTCACATGGGAAGCAATGGACAGGTAATTACAGGTCCTACAGACTACAAGGCAGTGCATTATCCGACCAGAGGTCCATGCAGATAGATGAACAATGACTATGGTATACCATACTAAAGAGGGATGCACACTGGAGTCAGAATGTGAGTCTGGGTGTGTGTAGATGAGGGATTATCTTGGTACAAATAGTCAATTTCCAAGGTCCCCTCGAGAAGGGTGGGGAAAGACAGAGAACATGGCAGTGGCAGGACTTATGACCTGGTTTGGCATGTGCAGGGGATGTCTTGTGAGCAATGCTAGCCATACCTGGGGCACTCATGCTATCCATTTGCTGCTTATATGGAATTATTGTCAAACATACTCCTTGCAAAGATAGCTGATGTAACACTTACTGCTGTCAAGGATCTGGTCATACATTCTTGTTACCAATACAATAGCACATCCACTGCCTCATGTATGAGGCATTTTATTTCCTTAGTGAATGATGGTCTCATAGTTGTGTGCCATTTGCTGCAATGAACCATGTTGCCAACATGTATGTGTGAAATAGCTGTGGTCCTCTGCTATTGCCCTTCAAATGTGAAATGGGCAGGATATATGTCATTTACAGTGTGTGTGAAGTTGGGTGTACATTCATACCCATCAAATGTGAAGTGGATTTTTCAGGATCCTAATATGTATTACTGCAATGCTCCATGAGGTTGAAGATTATGAATCTTAGGGATAATGTGATGCAAAAATGATTACCCAGACCATGATATAGTGATTGGAATAGATGTTTAATGACATATGGTAAGACAGTGGTGATGGTGACTATAGTTAAAAGAAGGTTTGGACAATCCTGCTGCTGTGTTTGGATGGTACCCCTCATGTTGATGGACAACATCCTCCTCTTCAGACATTTGTGGGTCTGGTTCATGGAGGGGAATGTTCCTCCTTACACAAATGTTGTGCAGGATGGCACAGGTCAAAATGATCTTGTAGACCATTTCTGGTGAGTATAGGAGGCTGCCTCCGGTGATGTCAAGGCACCTGAATCTTGACTTCAGGATGCCAAAAGTCCTCTTGACTACCGTGCGTGTCCTCCGATGTGCCTCATTATAGGCACGCTCTGATGCTGTGCTTGTGTTTGCAAATGGGGTCATGATCCATGGCTGGATCCCATACCCCTGATCAGCTGAAAAAGAAAATGAGTGAGAAAATGTTGACGTTGCTAGCACCATGATTATCACTTTGCATGGCAGTTGTTATCTTCTGTTGTCTGTGACTGTGAGAAAGTAGCCTCTTTCTAGCCTTGTGACCCCCACTTTTGGCTTGTGTGTGAGTGTATGTCGGGGTGTTTTCACTGTCTCACTGGGATCCTGCTAGCCAGGGCCCAGTGCTCATAGTGAAAACCCTATGTTTTCAGTATGTTTGTTATGTGTCACTGGGACCCTGCTAGTCAGGACCCCAGTGCTCATAAGTTTGTGACCTATATGTATGTGTTCCCTGTGTGATGCCTAACTGTCTCACTGAGGCTCTGCTAACCAGAACCTCAGTGGTTATGCTCTCTCTTTACAAATTGTCACTAACAGGCTAGTGACCAATTTCACCAATTCACATTTGCATACTGGAACACCCTTATAATTCCCTAGTATATGGTACTGAGGTACCCAGGGTATTGGGGGTCCAGGAGATCCCTATGGGCTGCAGCATTTCTTTTGCCACCCATAGGGAGCTCTGACAATTCCTACACAGGCCTGCCACTGCAGCCTGAGTGAAATAACGTCCACGTTATTTCACAGCCATTTACCACTGCACTTAAGTAACTTATAAGTCACCTATATGTCTAACCTTTACCTGGTAAAGGTTGGGTGCTAAGTTACTTAGTGTGTGGGCACCCTGGCACTAGCCAAGGTGCCCCCACATTGTTCAGGGCAAATTCCCCGGACTTTGTGAGTGCGGGGACACCATTACACGCGTGCACTATACATATGTCACTACATATGTATAGCGTCACAATGGTAACTCCGAACATGGCCATGTAACATGTCTAAGATCATGGAATTGTCACCCCAATGCCATTCTGGCATTGGGGACACAATTCCATGATCCCCCGAGTCTCTAGCACAGACCCGGGTACTGCCAAACTACCTTTCCCGGGGTTTCACTGCAGCTGCTGCTGCTGCCAACCCCTCAGACAGGTTTCTGCCCTCCTGGGGTCCAGCCAGGCTTGGCCCAGGAAGGCAGAACCAAGGACTTCCTCAGAGAGAGGGTGTTACACCCTCTCCCTTTGGAAAAAGGTGTCAGGGCTGTGGAGGAGTAGCCTCCCCCAGCCTCTGGAAATGCTTTGATGGGCACAGATGGTGCCCATCTCTGCATAAGCCAGTCTACACCGGTTCAGGGATCCCCCAGCCCTGCTCTGGCACGAAACTGGACAAAGGAAAGGGGATTGACCACTCCCCTGACCTCCCCTGGGAGGTGCCCAGAGCTCCTCCAGTGTGCTCCAGACCTCTGCCATCGTGGAAACCAAGGTGCTGCTGGCACACTGGACTGCTCTGAGTGGCCAGGGCCAGCAGGTGACATCAGAGACTCCTTCTGATAGGCTCTTAGCTGTGTTGCTAGCCTATCCTCCTTCCTAAGTAGCCAAACCTCCTTTTCTGGCTATTTAGGGTCTCTGCTTTGGGGAATTCTTTAGATAACGAATGCAAGAGCTCATCAGAGTTCCTCTGCATCTCTCTCTTCACCTTCTGCCAAGGAATCGACCGCTGACTGCTCTGGAAGCCTGCAAAACTGCAACAAAGTAGCAAAGACGACTACTGCGACCTTGTAACGCTGATCCGGCCGCCTTCTCGACTCTTTTCCTGGTGGTGCATGCTGTGGGGGTAGTCTGCCTCCTCTCTGCACTAGAAGCTCTGAAGAAATCTCCCGTGGGTCGACGGAATCTTCCCCCTGCAACCGCAGGCACCAAAAGACTGCATCACCGGTCCTCTGGGTCCCCTCTCAGCATGACGAGCGTGGTCCCTGGAACTCAGCAACTCTGTCCAAGTGACTCCCACAGTCCAGTGACTCTTCAGTCCAAGTTTGGTGGAGGTAAGTCCTTGCCTCCCCACGCTAGACTGCATTGCTGGGTACCGCGTGATTTGTAGCTGCTCCGGCTCCTGTGCACTCTTCCAGGATTTCCTTTGTGCACAGCCAAGCCTGCATCCCCGACACTCTAACCTACAGTGCACGACCTCCTGAGTTGTCCTCCGGTGTCGTGGGACCTTCCTTTGTGACTTCGGGTGAGCTCCAGTTCATTCCACTTTGTAGTGCCTGCTCTGGCACTTCTGCGGGTGCTGCTTGCTTCTGAGTGGGCTCTTTGTCTTGCTGGATGCCCCCTCTGTCTCCTAACACAATTGACGACATTCTGGTCCCTCCTGGGCCACAGCAGCATCCAAAAACCCTAACGCGACCCTTGCAGCTAGCAAGGCTTGTTTGCGGTCTTTCTGCACAGAAACACCTCTGCAAGCTTCTTCACGACGTGGGACATCCATCCTCCAAAGGGGAAGTTCCTAGTCCTCTTCGTTCCTGCAGAATCCACAGCTTCTACCATCCGGTGGCAGCTTCTTTGCACCCACAGCTGGCATTTCCTGGGCATCTGCCCACTCCCGACTTGATCGTGACTTTTGGACTTGGTCCCCTTGTTCCATAGGTACTCTCGTGTGAAAATCCATCGTTGTTGCATTGCTGGTGTTGGTCTTCCTTGCAGAATTCCCCTATCACGACTTCTGTGCTCTCTGGGGAACTTAGGTGCACTTTGCACCCACTTTTCAGGGTCTTGGGGTGGGCTATTTTTCTAACCCTCACTGTTTTCTTACAGTCCCAGCGACCCCCTACAAGGTCACATAGGTTTGGGGTCCATTCGTGGTTCGCATTCCACTTCTAGACTATATGGTTTGTGTTGCCCCTATCCCTATGTGCTCTCATTGCAATCTATTGTGACTGTACATTGCTTGCATTGCGTTCTATTGCTATTACTGCATATTTTTATCTTGTGTATATTGTGTATATTTGCTATCCTCATACTGAGGGTACTCACTGAGATACTTTTAGCATATTGTCATAAAAATAAAGTACCTTTATTTTTAGTATATCTGTGTATTGTGTTTTCTTATGATATTGTGCATATGACACCAGTGGTATAGTAGGAGCTTTACACGCCTCCTAGTTCAGCCTAAGCTGCTCTGCTAAGCTACCTTTTCTATCAGCCTAAGTTGCTAGACACCTCTTCTACACTAACAAGGGATAACTGGACCTGGTGCAGAGTGTAAGTACCCCTTGGTACCACTACAAACCAGGCCAGCCTCCTACAGTGACTCATCTGTGTTTGTGTTATTGTGTGGAATCCTAGGCTTCTAGGATGTACCATCAGCATTGGGTTGTTTTATTATCTGAACTGGTCTTTGGCTGATTGACCGGGTGTCGGCGGTATTTTTGTAGAGTTGCAGTACATTGTGTACTCCCTTGCATTATGTCATGTGAAAGAGGTGTCCATGTGTCTTAACTGGGGGTGACATGATACTTCCATGCACAGAATCGATTCCACAGTGGTGGTAACACGGTTGAATCTATATGGCCTGGACATCCTATCCAATTTAACATATGCAATAGAATTTGTTAAACCTCAGTGAGGCCCTTTGATTTGGCTAGGTGACAATGTAAAACACATCTCCATAAGTTGTCAGCACTGAATTGTTGACAATTGACAATGCACAAATATGCCATGTGTGACAAGTTCTCTGCAGACCTATTTCTCAGCCCTTTCCAAGTTGACTCATGGTCAAATGTGTATCTATACTACTGAACCTGGTCCAGTTCAGCAGGCTAACCTGGTTGTGAGGTTGTCGTTTAGAGTGTCAGAAGGTCCATATGCCTGTACATCTGTTGTGTGTGTGTGTGTGAAATCGTCTCAATCCGTATGTGTAGCAATGTGCACTTTCAATATTGTCACATCAATTAGTGTTCTTAGCACAGTCCACTTGCTTATTGGTAGTGGGCAATGTCAGAGCGGAAGTGATGTGAGATATTGGTACTGCCTCAATGATTCCATGTCACCTTCATTGTAGTCATCATCATCATCATGCTATATGTCTCATGGTGCTTGACCTGCAGAAAAACACATTGCACACACCTTACACAGTACTTATTGCTTGGAAGGGTGTTTGATTGAGTGTTATTGATGTGATATTGAAAGGTTAATCGTCCAAGTTGTACTGCCAGTTAAGGCCATGTCATTGTCATTGTGTTGTTTTAAATTGTTCCCTTGTGTCTGTGGAGTGGCATCTGTTGTTAGTTGGCACTCTCATTTGTCCATAGGTGTGTATCCC
This sequence comes from Pleurodeles waltl, assembly GCF_031143425.1. Taxonomy (NCBI): domain Eukaryota; kingdom Metazoa; phylum Chordata; class Amphibia; order Caudata; family Salamandridae; genus Pleurodeles; species Pleurodeles waltl. The sequence goes on along the minus strand of NC_090444.1, from coordinate 1,380,246,424 downwards.
ATTGGTTGAGGATATCAAACATGCCTACCAGAGTCACAACCTCAGTGTCTTCCTGGCCACGTGTCAATGTAGTGGTGTATGTGTTGTGTGTCCTACAGGGTTGCTATGCAGTGTGTATATCAGTAGGTTTCTGTACTTATCAACAAGTAGGCCATTTCAATATCGTCGATCCTGGAAGTGTTGATTGATGGTGCAGTGGCGGAATATGAATGAATCATGTACACTCCCAGGATACTTTGCCACGATGCTGGTGATCAATCCCCGGTGATCGACAATGGCCTGCACATTAATGGAGTGTGTGTGCTTCCTGTTGCGGTATAGATGTTCCTTTGCAGCAGGTGGCACAATGCATACATGTGTGCAGTAAATGGCACCAAGCATGTGTGGGAAGCTGTTAATTTGATTAAAGCCCTGTTTTGTCTCATGCTGCATCTGCTGTGTGTTGGTGAACCTGATGTGGCAGGGTGTGAGGGAGATTATGGCATCCAATACCTTGGATAGGAAGGCAGAGGATGATGCCTGTGAGATCCCGGCAACCAGGGCACCAGTGGTTTGAAAGGATGCACTTTCCCAACATGTGGAGGACAGCTAGCAGCTTGGTTTCTTGTGTAATGGTGTGGGGTGTGTGCAAGCTGTGTGCCAACTGTGGCTCAATGTTGCGCAGCAGCTGCTGAATGGCTTGCCATTTGAGTCTGTACCCCTGGATGATGTCTTGTTGCTGGAGTCCCAGAAGGGTTGTCCTGGTTCGGAATATCCTCTCCTGCCTTCTGCGTTGCCTTTGGGGTCCCTGCTGGTGTTGAGGAAGCTGCTGTTGTTGCTCCTGTGCTCTGCGTCTGCATGCATGCTGGATGAAAAGCACCTCTGTGTCTTCCTTTTGGAGCTCTGATGTTGCTTCTGTGTGTTTCCTTAAGTACTGGTGTGTTTGCCCCATTTTAATGCCTGCCCTGACCCAGGCATTATTTTTTTATGCTAGTCGGGCTGTGCGCCATTTTCCGATTCCGACTTCGCCTCCTGGCCGTGCACGATTTTTTGCGCTGTAGCATAAATATGGCGCACGGGTGTTTAAGTCATTTTTTGGACAGGAATGCCTACCTTACATGTCATTAACGCAAGGCGGTTTCCCGCATCCAGAAAATGACGCACATGGTGGAATTTTGGCGTTCGCAGGCTCTGTATAAATATTGTGCAAGGTTTGCGCCGAATGTGCGTCAAAACTTTTGACGCACATTCGGCGCAGACAGAGTATAAATATGCCCCACTTTGTCTCCTCATGGTGCTCACCTCTTTATTTTCCCACACCCCTCTCTGTGAAATCTCTCCCAGAGACCTGACCATGAGGCCACAGCATTGCCAATTGCTCTGCTCAGCCTCTCTCGCTAGTGCTGCACCTGCACCAGCCCAAATGGCCTGTTGGTGTGGTGCATCCCTTACTGCAGTCCCTGCTGCAGCTCACAGCTGACAAAGAGAATTCACACAGATCACACACTGATGGCAAGAAATTGAAGAAGGACTTGATAATATGTCACAAACCTGTGATCAGAATTTGGAAACTGTAGCAGCCGTGTTGGGTCTTGTTAATATTGCACAGCACACAATGGAGTCATCTAAAAACAATACCACTATTCAATTTGATTTTGTTTTGAATATATTAACAATAAACATGTAATAAATCCAAAAGATAGTGAATTGGGTGTACAACCAGTATTACGCTGCAAAGATTTTTAACATTCGTATTCAAACAATCAGTATAGTGTGCATTTGCTAGTTGCTATTTAAACTAAGCTATAGTTAGTAAAACTGAGAGATTTGCAAACAGTTAACAGAACTACGATTGATCGGTCACAGATTTTGCCCAAAGATGCACCCTCGGGGCAGCTCAGGCTCTGATGGGCCCTTCTAAAACCTTCTCCGATTGGCTGAACCTCAGGCAGAATCCAGTCCTGGACTCAGGCTGTGATTGAGTGAAATGGTGATAACTGTAAGACCTGCCCTAGGGGCATGAAGCATTCTGTTAACTGGTGCATTTTTATCAAAAAATAAAAAACTCATAAACGCAGCCCTAAAATCTAAGGGTGGGCACTGCCTCATCAGTAAACTGCGTCATGAGGCTGTGATGGAGTTTTTGCCGAACTCCACGCTCCAAGCTGTGCACAGAGTGGGAAAACTCTGTTAACTTCATTGGTGAAGCAGAGTTTACCACCCACCCCTAGTGTTAAGTTGCCTGCACTGAGACAATGGACATCTGGGGAGGGGATATCTGCAGAGCAAAAGGCAGGAAGGGGGCTGGATAGCCAAACTGGTCTTCAAAAGGACAACAACACTTAGAAGAGGACACAGGCTCAACCCATCTTCTTGCCACCCCAGCCAGATGGGGGCCCCACTAATGAGATTAGCAGACGGACTAGGGGATGAGTGTTTAGGGAAATAAGCCACACCAGTGAAATGGCTTAGCCAGCTCTTCAGTCCAAGGAGGGATTTCATCCAGCTTGATTTTGAAAGAATAGTGCATCCTGGGATTGATTTTTGCCACACTTCACAGTGTGGTCACTCCAGAGGGTGGCACCATGCACCTAATTGGTTAGGGATGCCCCCGTACTTGTCAGCACAGGACTACTGGGTAAATATGGGAGAGTTGCCCAGCAACTCAGAACACTGCCGGAACTACAAGGAAAAGAAGGACTGCCCTGCTGGAACCCTGGTAAGCACCAGAAGGAACTTCCCTCTGCATGACTGCACCTGCTGCACACTGAGGAACCACAGCTCTAATGAATTTGCCTGGCTCCAAAATAGGGAAGGAGTGGAATCCCTGACAGCAACAGTTTAAAAATGCATCACCTGCAACATCCCTACCAAGGAGGACCCAGCTGACCACCTTCAGCTGGACTTTTGAGGATATGCCAAGGTGATTTCCAGGAAACGTAGTGCCAACATCTCAAGGATCATTTCAGAGCTTATTGACCCTTAGATTGGTGTTGTGGACCACAGGAGACCTAAAGGAGATTCAGAAGTTTAAAGAAGACTGGAGAACTTTTGGGAAAAGCTCTATAAGGTGACCGACCCGTCAATGAGAGTCAAGCCGCCGATGTCAAACTGTGACGTGGCCTGAATTTCAGGTTCATCCCCCTGATACTCCGGAGCTTTTCCCCATTGATGAGACTTCCAGGAATTCACCAGGAGCACACGCTCAGCCAAGTCAATGACATTGCATCGAATCCCGGTCCGATGATGAATTTCGTCCTACAAGAGAAAAAGCTCCAGAAAAACGACTAAGTCCAAAGGCAAAATTTTGGCCAAGGCCTCCGGCTGAGTGTATCCAAGTAGGGCTTCATCGTGGTTGGTCTGAAATTGTGACTTGGGCCCTGTCAAGTGCAACCAGATAGCCCCGGTTGGTGCTATTGGTTTTCAGGCACTAGTAAGCACAATGTTTCATGTAGCTTTAAAACATCATATCTCTTGTTCCCTACACTACTAATTTATTTCCTCTTTTTATAAATTGGTGTTGGAGTTTTATTGTGCTCGGTGTCTTACTCATTTTATGTATTGGTGTTTTGAAATGCTTTACACACCTGTCTTCTACGTTTAGCCTGCCTGCTTGTTGTCAGCTACCAGGGGTTGAGCAAGGGATTACTTTACTGAGACCTTAACACATCCTAACATTGTGCTTGTGGCCTTATTACTAGTGGCAGGTCCCAACTTATCACTACTAATAACCCACTTTCCAACAGGCAGTATATGTTTGTAATCAGGGAGTGAGTGCCCTACCACTTGGCGAGGATGGAAGGCTCAAAAGTGAACCCAATGCTCTTTACTTTACCCTACTCTGTGAAATGTGAGGGGACAAAGAAGCTGTTGAGCTTAATTTAACCCTGAAATAGGAAAAAGTGTTGGTGCTTAATAAAGAGTTTGACTCGACTGTGTAACTGATGATAAGCATGTGCGCTTCGGGACAAAGGACATTGTGAATGATTTAGCAAAGTTATTTGATAAGTCAAGGTGCACGTAACATTTACAAAGGAATCAACTAGCAAACGCTAGGCTCATTTGGAAACAATGGAGCAATCGGGCCATGAGTTTACCTATGTATCCTCTTTGTTGTAGGTCAAGCGTGTCGGTGGACCCTGTGGACCAGCTGGAGAAGTTAGGGCAGTTTCCGGTTTCAGGGGGAGCAGCTGCAGAAAGTCATTGGAGCTGGTACAAAGGTCACTGCAGGGTACCACTTGGAAAAGCACTGAACAGGTGGACTTCAAGGTGAGTCCGGCGGGTCACCTTGGGGTGTCAAGGTCATAAGGGATGGGGTACTCTTAGAACACAGCTGGATCTTCAGTGCAGGCCACAGGGAGTCCGGGTGCAAAGCGGATCGGTGAGCTAGGAGCTGTGAACATAGGTGCCTTGGAAGCAGGAGCTAGGCTGCTTTGAGAGTCTCTTGCAGGTCAGCAGGGACACTCTGGTAGGAAGTCCTGGTGTTTTCTGAGGTCCCTCAACTGGGGCTTCCTCCTGATCCTTTTTCAGTACATAGAGGACTGTCCTTCTGGGTGTCCGATATGGAGTCACCAGTAACTGGGGCTATTGCACGGTTTGGCCACTAGAGGTTGCAGTGCCACCAAACTTGCCACACAGGTAGGTTGTGTTGTTGCAGGCCGATGGGTGACATTTGGTCCAGCTGCAATGTCCAGTTTCTTTGGTCAACAGCTAGTCAGTGAATTTGACTTCACTGGTCTTTTGGTCTTGGTTGCAGGAGAGTGATGCCTTCACTCTGAAGGGAGATTTTTATAAGAGTGGCAGTCCTCTAGGAGTTGGTAGAGTCTGCTCGATGTCAGAGCAAACCCTCAGTGGTGATTGTTGAGACCTACATGCAGCAGGCATGGTTGGGTGCTTTTTTCTTGGTGCAGTAGGACTTTAGTTCTCGAGCCTTGGGTCTTCTTGTTGTTGGTCGTCTTTTGTCCTTGGAGTCTGAATCTTTGGTCTATGGGTACCCACTAAATACTGTGTTTAGTGGGGGTTTCGGGAGTACCTAGTAGTAAACAATGGGCCATCTACCTTAGGGTGGTTACACCCACTAAGTGACCACTTCCTGTCGGTAGAGATCACTTCCCTATGCCTGATAGGCTATTTGCCTACCATGCAAAATGGAGGAAAATGAAATGGAGAGTTCACTTTGCATCCAACAACTAAGGGGTGGTGCAAGCTGGGGATGACCACTCCTTCTGTCCTTTGTGTGTTTTCCCACCATTGCAATGGGGGTGGCCATTTGCTGCTAGCAGGTTTTAAAGGTTGTAGGCCCTTTGAAGCTTGCTAGCAGAGCAGTGCACACTCCTGCAGAGGGAGATGTGACACCTTCACTCAGGAAGGGCTTTGTTCTGGGACCCAGAGAGCAGGATATCTCACCCAGGGTTCCAGCATCATGTCTGGTGGTGGTAAGCTGGTTGTGACTGGCCAGCAACCATGCCAGGATAGTTAGCGTCTAAGCCTCCAAGGCGACTCCTGGGTACATTTGGGAATAAATCCAATACTGGTACCAGTTTGGATGTATCATTCTGAGTTGATTGATACCAAACAAACCAGGGTTCAGAGTAGCCATCATGTAGCTGAGAAACTCATACTGACCAGTGTCCAGCACATGCATTTAAAATGGCTGCTCTGTTCACTTCTTATGTCCCAGGTTTGGTAAGGAAACAGCAGGGCCATATTGCTCATGCATCTATGTCCACACATACAGTATAGTGCACCTTGCCCTAGGGATGGACGGCCTGCCAGAGGGGTGACTTACCTATATTACATGTAGTGTATGGTGGACAGGGCACACAGGCTATATGCCATGTCGAGTTTGCATTTTAGGATCGCATCAGGACACTCAGCCTGCAATGGCACTGCTGAGTGCATCTGAAAGCATGACCCTAGAGGGTGGCACAGACTCTGCTGCTGCCCTTAAGGACCTACTTAGTCCCCATATCCTGGGTACCTAAGTACCATTTACTAGGGACTTATAGTGGCAGCTAAAGGTGTTGGCAAGTGTGTCAATGCATCACAACTTGCCATGACAAAAGATATACACATATACACATACACATATAAGACACGGATGCACCAACTCTCACAACCAGACAGACACTCTCAAAGCCACTCTCACACTCAGATACACCCTCTCACACCTATTCTCACACCCAGAGAGACAGGTTGTGGCCAACTCATGCCATTGGCCATGCACAGCTTGGGGTTGGGTGGTTAGGGGGGTTGGCCGCAACCAATGCAGAACATAGCTAAAAGCCATGCACTCTGGTGGCTGGATTAACATATAGCAATAAAAATTACTTTACACAAAAAAAAATAGAAATTCACTGAAAAATCAAAGGCTACAGGGACGTTATGGTTACTAAATAGAATTTAATTAAAAAAACATAGAAATTAACTTAAAAAAACAAAGGCTACAGGGACTTTAAGGTAAGGCTCTCATTTTAAACATACACAAACGTAGAAATTCACTTGCTATAGTTAGATTTGTCTCACATAGCTATGTGCTTTAAGAGATATCTCTCGTGCCCTCACCATGCACTGCTAATTTCTCCACAAATTACGGAACTCATGACATCTTTCATTACATCATTGATAATATCAACGTAGTATTTGCAGTAAAAATCTTGACTAAAAAACTGTGCATGGTAGGGGTAGGGGTGGAGGTTATAGCCACCGGAGGGCACAGGTTATGGGTACTTGAAATAACTCTAACTATAACACTTGAATTTCTATTGATTTGTATGTTTAAAATGTGAGCCAAAATATAACGTCTCTGTAACCTTTGGTTTTTTTAAGTAGATAGATAGATAGATAGATAGATAGATAGATAGATAGATATGTCACGTTACATTGTGGTTTTTTTTATTTAACTTACTTCTGAAAATGTATTTTTAATTTGTTGAAGTCTTCCTTCTGACTTTCCTGCATGCAGTCCACCACAGTGTTCTTGTTCAGATCTTTTCATGTAAAAAATAGTAAGGTTTTGTGTTCACTTAATTATGTTTATATTTTTATGTGGTAGTTTGTTTTACAGAAAAGTTTATTGGCTACTACTTGTGTAGTTTTTTTTTTTTTTAAAGCTATTGCATTTTTGGTGAATGTTAATTAGTGTGTTTGTTTCAATTTTAAATATATGTATTTGTTAGATCATTGCTGGATTGTTGTTTCGTTAATATTTTTAAAATGTTTTATTTATTTTCAATGCATGTTTTTAATTTGTATTTTCCTACAATATTTGTTTTTTGTAAAATGCATTTATTTTTAATAGGTGATGTATTGTGAATAGATATGGTTATATATGTGAATCATATTTATTTGCTGTTGTATTGCATCATTATTTTTTGTGGTTTGTTTCTTTATTGTGTTTTTATATACATTTACTTAGGAAAAGGAGATTATGAGTTAAGATATTAGTTTTCCATATTTTTAACAACATGATTGTAGTGTTTTTTTTTTTAATCAATATTTGTTGATTTTTTAGTTGTGTGTGTGGGACAGGTGTGTGTAATAGAGGCTTGAACACAAAATGGGGTGCTTATGTCTATAAGGAGTGAGCTCTCTGTGAGGTCGTCTGTACAGGACTCCAGGAGTGCATAGTAGGCACTTTCTGATCTTAGTTAGTGAGTGTGTAATAGGGTCTTTGAACCCAGGTGAGTCTTAGATGCATAAAAGAAGTGGGCTTCCCTTTCTGCACAAAAACAATGATTCCCACAATGCAGGCATCCTCGAGCCATGGTGCAAGGGTGCCTGCATTGGTGCTAGGCAGCAATTTGTGCACTAGCACAGGGGGACAGGATAGAAATGTGCAGTATTTTGTAGATACAGTGCATTTCTGCCCTTTCCTGGTGGTACAGGGCAGCTCAGCAAGGCACTGGCTGCGCCCCCCTGAGCCAGGGGGCTCGTAAATGTGGTCCTTGGTGTTCAAACTATAGGCAGTAGATGGACACATGCTGCCATTCAACCCCCTCCAACCTTCCTAAAGGCCAGAACGTGCATATGTCATAATAGGTCCATTTCAGCGCTGCGTTTATGAAAGATCATGAGCAACTAAAAATGTTAGTTCTCCTGCCTGTTACCTCGGGTAGTACAAAAGCAAGGCAATCAAACACACATTAGCTGAAGAATTTAAACAGTTCTTTGTTGGAAAACTAGCAGGATTACTCATTGGGCTCTGTACTTACACAATACAATTTAATATATTTAATGCATTCATGTTAGTCTACAACAAGGCACATATTGTATAACATTAAACGTATTTCCTGTCACACACTCAGACCTAAGTGAAGAAATAAAGTATAATTATTTACAGAGGACTGAAAAGAGCATGTTGCCTTTTGAGGGACACGATTCACCAAATAGCCATTTAAACACGTATGTTCCTCTAGAATTAGGTTTTTTAGACTAATTACAAAGCTTCTCTATTAGTAGTTTTATTCCAGTAACTTTAAGTTTGAATTACTTCTGCCATTGCAGACCAGAATAGCAACAACATTTATGTGAGCAGTTGTGTCTTTGTTCAGATAGTGTGACTTACACATGCATTGCCAGCAAAGAAGACATGAGAAACAATATTACCACATGCAGCATAAGCAAGTCAAAGGTCAACATTGAAAACTATCAGCACTGTGCAAATATGCTATGGAAAGAGTTTGGCTGAAAATATGCAACCTTTTCTTTAAAAAAAACGCTGATAACAACTATATTGTTTTCCCTTTCACTGGCTAAATGTTCACATCATTAAAATGTCAATAGGTTTTCGAAATAATGTTACCCATTCAGAATGCCGTCATATCCAATTGGATTCAAATACAAACTTGCTGTCGAAATGCTCAACTTTATTTTTCTAAGCATATTCAACTGAGATGTTAAAGTGCAAGCACATGCTGAGTTAGTGACAAGTGTTTGGACGTGCCAGACAGACAGTCTGGGGGAAGGTGTTAACAGTTTCAAGTGTTACCTTTCAGAGATGAAAGATATTTGTTTATTGCTTCCCAAAGGACTGCGTGGGACATAAACTAGCAACAAAATAAAGAAAAGCAGATCAAAAATAAATGTTTAATTTGTTCCACATGCCTACATCTGCTATGCATAGTATAATCGCTGCTTGTCAATTATTAAATTATAGTCTGTCGAAAATGTGGGTTATGTTTTAAACATTTAAGATTTAAATAAAGGTATGTGCTGACAACTTTGAGAATTGAGATGGAAATGTATAATACTAAGTATCAGTAGACCTGACGTCCATGGCATAGTATTCCCTCAAATAATTTTCCTTCACTACTTTTTTGCTGAATTAGTTTTTGTTAGCTTTAGGACTCTGTGCATTTTACCAGGCTAACCTGTGATAAGGCGTTTGTGCTCACTCTTCAAAATATGGTAAAACTGGCCTACTCCTAATTGGCACATTAAAATTTAATTTGTAGTAAATGGAACTACCTCTATCCAAGGGCTGTACATTAAATGCTACTAGTAGTTCTGAACACTCATTGTGCCAAACTACAGCACTCTTTCTGCCACTCACTAAAGTGGTAGTGCAGTTTTAAAGTTCCATTTCAACCTGTCAAAATAAACCTTTTTGTTAGGGCCAAACCTTCCTTTTCAGTACTTCTAAAGCACCTCTAAGATAAACCCAAACCACCCAGAGGGCACAGAGCATTGTTTTTCAAAGGGAGGACATGGAGGGGGAATGGCTAGGTGCTGATTAAGATGGCCACACACTAGCACGGCTCTCACCACCTAACCCCTAAACACCCTGCCATCTGTAAAAGATTTGCTACCACAGTGACAACAAACAAGCAATAGCACCCCCCATGCCTCTCGGGAGGTGTGAGGTGCAACAAGAGCAATGCAGGGCAAGAGGCTGACTGATCCTGGAAGTACAACCTGTGAAGCATTCAGTCAATGTGGTTGCTAGTATCATGGTGTCTGACGATGGTGAGCGTAGAACTGTGGGGCAAGAGGCAGTGCGGAGGCACGAGCAGAGCCCCTCGGCCCTGCTCAATGCAGGCCCACCCTCACTGGGACCCACAATATATAGCAGACACCAGTACCTGCATTCAGCAACCTGCGGGGCCACCGAGGAAGGCAAGGAGAGGTGGACTGCATGGCAGGTGCTCCTGAGATCCAGCATTGTGGCAAACTGCGGGCTTTGGCAGAGGCATGGGCATTCCTGACTTGGATTGAGAATGAAGTCCCTTGCCACAACAATCACTCCAAGAAAAGACTCTTGGCAGCTTTGAACAATGGAAGGGGCTGTCCGCTGCAGAGTGGCAAGATGCACTGAAGTACCTGGGGCCTCTTTGCTGGAGTGTGCCTGAAGGCCCCCCTTACTTCACCTTCCAATTCACGGAGGGACATCCTCCCCATGGGAAGAGGTCGGGGAGTGGCTGGACAGTTGGAAAACAGTAAGACAGAAGCAACGGGCAAGCGATCGCAGTGGCAGCAGTATGATGGAGAAACTGCACAAGGGCCAGAAACCAAAGCTAACTAGCAACACTTCACCACTTGATTAGGCAACCAGGTCTTCGTGGGGGTTCCTCCCCTGCCAAAACCTTGCTTGCAGGCGGTATGGACAGAGGGGTCTGATGCCTCCCAGTGGATGACACAGAGTAACAATGACAAGTCATAGACTACTGGACATCGCATCCAGAGTAACATTGATTTGCAAAATCCAGTGGTTGGGAGAACAAAGACTCCTTTTATGTCCAAGATAACTGTGGTAACATAACTATTTTTTTTTCTTCTGGGGTGGATGAGGAGGTCTTGCAATGATATCCAAGGCCTCCTTTGGGTTCTATCATGTTTTGGGGAGACAGATGCTCTGCACAGTTGGGGAGGTGGGAAGTTTTAGGTCCATTATACAGTGTAGGGGGATGATGTTTGGGGTTATGTTAATTGTTTACCATATCTTTTTATAGAATGGACTTTTGGTTTAATTGTGACAGCTGTTCACAGCCAGGGCAACGGACAGCACTACAGGACCTCATCTCCTCTCCCTTTCTTCTCCACCAAAGGTAGGAACCTCAGTATAAATCACAACTCCCTATCTCCAGTGTCTCAAGGACAATTTTCATTGTCCCTGCTGTGGTACCCATACATGTCTGGTGCACAAGGTGTCCCCACACTGCGGGTGCTCCTGGCCCTTCCTTCTAATGGTCCCTCATGGTAGCTGACATAGATGGTTACAGTTTCACGGTTTTATCTGGAAACATCAATGGCCCAGACGATGAAACCAAATGAGGAATGGTCTTATAATACCTTAAATGCTCTACACCTGCAGTGGTTCTGTTGCAAGAGACACACCTTTAGGGCACATTTCCTGTTGTGCCATGGACAGATGGGAATACTAAATGGTAGCCCATGCAGGATTTATAAAGGGGTCCCGGGAGGTTGGCAATCTTTTGTGTAAATAGAACCCTTTGTCGTGCAACAGAACTGTATAGATCCACATGGGAGATATGGTGCATTATCAGGACAATGGAAGGGCAGGCCCTTCAATATTATTAGCCTCTACATCCCTCCCACGCTTCATGATACCGCTTTCAAGATTTGGGTTTCCTTCTCCTCCAACTTCCTGATAGCAGCCTCTTACTAGGAGGAGGGAGATTGAATTACACCATTTGTGAGGCGGTTGATCGATGGCCCCCTAGGCCCCAGAGAGTGACATGTCACCTGCTGGCTGACTTTCTGTTAGCATTTGGGCTGGCGGACATATGGGGCACTTTCCACCCCTCCGGCAATATACTCTCCACCCTCTCCAGCAATACATTCATCTCTCAGGAGTTCACGGGAGCTTATCATGAAATGACCATTATACTTACACTGAGTAAAGATCTTCCTGATATTCACATGGTGCAGCATCTTGCCAGGGGTATTTCTGACTATTCCCCTGGGCACGCTACCTACGGCCCCCCAGGCTGTGACAGCGTATGCAGGGTAACACTTAACCGCTGGTATCTGAAACTACCCCATATCTGTGAGACCATCCGAGAAGCCACATAATACTATTTCCAGGTAAACGAGGCCACAGTAAAATCCGCGCAAACGCTGTGGGAGGCCTACAAAACCATCATTAGGGGTCAGGGTATACTGCTAATAAAGGGCCATAATAAAGAAAATCGAGCCTAGCTGGAATAACCAGAGAAAGTAATCAGCTAGAAATCCAACGGGTGTCAGGTCACCAGGGCTACTCACAACATGCACTTTCCCTCAAACAGAAGGAATATAGGGACGTGGCAATGGATACTGCCAAAAACTACTATAAAGCCTCCCAACATCCCCTGTATGAGGTCAGGGACAGGGCTAGTAAATTATTAGAATGGCTAGACAAGAGAGAGGAGGTCCCCTGATGAGTCCTAGAGATCTGTGACATTTGTGCAAACCGATTAGGGACCAACATGGCATTGCAGATGTACTCGCAGACTAATACGCTCGACTCAACTTCCTGAAAAAAAACACAGATCACAGATATTCAAATGCCAGAACTCTCCCGGGAAGACAGAGAGACCCTGGAAGAGGACTAGAAAGAGGCAGGAATAGTGCATATGATCCATAATTTGGCGTGGGCAAGGTGCTGGGCCCTAATGGTCTTGTAAGTTGACAGCTAACAGCATTGCCCTACCCCTCTTGCATATTTTTCTCGAAAGATAGCAGAATTGGTCAACTTCCTCAGGACCAGAGGCTAGCAACCCCAGTGGGTATCCCCAAGGATAACAAACCGCCTTTTGACTGTCACTGGACTATATCACTGTTAAATTCAAGTTAGAGTTCTTGCAAAGCTTCTGGCCATGCGACTGGTTGTGGTGATCTGATCCCTGATTCATCCTTATCAGTCTGGATTTTTTGCCGGGTGGAAACACAGCGCTCAATTTGAGGCAGCTGCATGGGGCACTGAGACGAGCATCTGAGATTCGAGACGATGTTCTTGTGCTGGCCTTTGACGCATGAGTGGCATTTGATACTGTGGAATGGCCCTTTATATATGTAGTTGTAGAAAAGACGGGCTTTGGACCTGGCTATATTTCCTGGAACTGATTGTTATACTTAGGTCTTCTGGCACAGGTGACAATGAATAGGGGCACATCAGCACTGTTTTCCCTTCAGAGAGGTACCAGACAAGGTTGCCCGCTCTCTCACCGATCTTTGCCTTGATATTGGAACCACTGGCGCTATGGGTTCACAGAGATGCCTTGGTCAGGGGATTGAGACTGACCATAGTTTGGGAAGATCAGATCTTCTGCTATGCGGATGACATCATGCACTACGTGGCTGATCCCCCACCACACTTGACTGAGTCATGCACATATTTGCAACATACTGTAGGTACTCAGGCTACACAATCAATTGGAATAGATCTCTGATTTATGTTCTCCATGGGGAACCACTGGTACTCCCTTATGACTGTTGGCAAAGGTGGTTGTAGAGGGATTTAGTTACTTGAATATCTTTATCATGGGAGATCTGGATGCCTTCTCTGCTCATAACCTTGAACCTTGGTTGCAGCACTTGCAGGGAGATGTGAAACACTGGAAAACCCTGTTCCTCTCTGTGACCGAGTGCCCGAGGACACGGCACACGATCGCGCAGCCTGTGACGTGTCGGGGAGCCCCGACACGTCACTTCCGCGTTCAGCCATTCCCATGGGAACGGCCGCGGCATCAGGTGGGCGTTTCCCTGTCACCCGGGAAACGCACAACACCTTCCGGGCCGAGCCGGACAGAAAAGAGGAACGAAAACGGGAGAAGGTCGTCGGCGTCTCGGAGCGGAGTGAGGAGCCACCAGGACCTCAGGCAAGAGAGGCGAGTGACGGCGGCCAGGAGAAAATTCCCCAGAGACCAGAGAACGGATCCGAGGGATACCGAGTGGAGAAGGAGGACTTCCCTTGTGCAACTGCAGAGAAGAGGAGCTCACAGACCAGCAACGGCCCAGGAGGGTCGTGGCTGGCCAAGGTACGGTTCCTGTTTGGAGGAACAGAGGGGAAAAGGGAAAACATACAGGGGAAGGGAGCTGGGAGGGACGAGAGGGAGGAGGAGGGAGAGGGAGGAGAAGGGAAGGCCTCGAGTTAAGAAGGGAGCCTGACTATCCCCTCAAAACCTGGGAGCACTGTTTATTTCAACTATACACACCTCGTTTTGTTTTTGTTGCATGGTGCACGGGTGTCGTACACTCTCCTCCTCTACATCCTACTTACCTTCCCCTTTCCTACTTAACGATAAACCCCAGGAAACAACCTAAATACTTACCGTAGGGTATTTCTTCTGTTTTCTTGCCGATATTTTCGGGAGCCACACGCATGTCCAGAAGACGTTGACCTAAGGAAGGAACAGAAGAGGAACGAAAGAAAGAAGGCTTCCAAACAATAGACTTTGTAGATACTTACCATATGTGAATACCTAGAGAAAGGAACCTATGAGGGACGAAAAGACCTAATTATAATAAAATTCCTATTTACCTATTATAAAACGCTGCCTCCGGTCTGGTTTATACCGTATAGCCTGTCACAGTGGTGTCATAAGTGGGATTTTATTTCCCCTAAAAAAAGGGCTATAAACGGTATAGACAATGAGCGAATCTCCGTCTTTGGAAGACATGATCAAACAGCTGGCCGAAGGCCAACGCCACTTACAGTTGGTGTGGGAAGCCCATCAACGTGAAGCCAAAGAGGATAGGGAGGCTCTGCAGTCCGCACTGAAAATCCAAGCCACCATCCTGGCGAATAATCAACTGGTACATGAAACCGCGCTGAAAAAGTTAACCGAGACAATAGCTTCCAGTAAGGTACACCCGAATGTCCCCAGTTCGGTCCTCCAAAAATATCAGGAGGGTGATGACCCGGACTCATTCTTCACTAATTTTGAAAGGGTGGCGTCCTCTGCTCAATGGCCGGAAGATAGATGGGGCCAATATATTGCTCCCCTCCTCACGGGATTTATGCAGGCGGACTATCAAGCGGCTAATCCCAGTGGTACCACCACATACCAGGACATTAAAAGGAGCATTTTAGAACGGGTGGGCCACGATACGGAATATTACAGAGTAAAATTTAGGAAAGTAAAATGGGGACACAATGAGGACCCCCGCACCTTTTATTTTAGGGTCCAAGATCTGGCATTAAAGTGGCTGGGACCCATAGGGACTAACAGAGATGATGTAATAAAAACCGTCATCCTCGAACAATACTTGGAGTCCCTCCCTCCCAGTACGAAAAACTGGATAAGGCAGCATCCTAAGGTAGACACTGAACTAGCCATTGACTTAGCGTGCGCATATACAGGTCCACGGATGGGAAAACGTTACAGCCACGACTGAACGTGAAATCACTTCCTCCACCTTGAAAACCTATTCCACGGTTTCCGTTAGAGGAATCTTTTCCACGCAGACAGGGAGAGGCACCTCCTATGCAAGGACCTCAATGCTTCAACTGCGGAGAATGGGGACATATAGCCCGGGCTTGCCCGAGGAAAACCGAGGGAGTCGAGCCGATGGAGATAGGAGTGACCCGACGCCGAGTCTTGTGTACAGGAGGGGGAGACACCAAATTTAAATACTATATCAACATCAATGGGCGTCCGCTCTCTGCCCTTATAGACTCAGGATGTAGTCAGTCTGTCATACGACAAGACCTAGTAGAACCGATTGACATGAATACCAACCGATGGGTAACCATCTGCTGTATACACGGTGACAAGGAACAATACCCTCTTAGCACCGTAGAAATAGAGTGGGATAAACACCGAGACTTCCTTCCTATGGGTATAATGGGACAGCTGATCGAAGACTGTATTATAGGTACTGACTACATACATTTCCAACAACTTCTACAGGAGGTCCAGACCCCGAAAGGAAAACTCGAATGGTTGAACGAAGCTCCCTTCTGTTATAGCAGTATTGAGTGTCCCCCATACCGTAGGAAACTGTCCCGTCGCGAGAAAAGAGATGAGAAAGTCAAGTTTAGGTCAGGAATAGATACTAATCTACCCATAAGGGTTATAGCAGAAACTTGTAGCACTCCTATCAGTTTCCGTCAACGTCAGAGAGAAGATCCCACTCTACTTCATGCCTGGAGAGATGCTAAGAATGAAGAAACCGATGAGGTGGGTCCCTATTTTTTGGTACAAAGGAACCTTCTCTATAGAGTAAGCACTACCAGAGCCGGAGAACGAAAGCGTCAATTAGTAGTCCCTGAATTCTATAGGGACCAAGTACTTTTCCTAGCCCACAATCAGCGAGGGGGGGGACATTTTGGCAGGGAAAAAACAGAGGAATACCTCCTCAGGAAATTCTATTGGCCCGGTGTTTTTGCCCACATTAGAAAATATTGCCTACAATGCTCCAGATGTCAGCTTACCGACCCAGGTCGACCCCGGAAGGCTCCTCTCATGCCCCTTCCCATCATTGATGTTCCATTTAGCTGGGTGGGGATGGACTTAATTGGGCCCCTACTTCCCTCCTCCAAAGGCCATACTTATATCTTAGTTATCGTAGACTATGCTACCCGCTACCCCGAGGCTCTCCCTCTATCAAGTATAACTACTAAAACAGTAGCACAAGCCATGATAACGGTATTCACACGGACCGGGTTTCCCCGTGAGATACTTACTGACCAGGGTACGCCCTTTATGTCCAACTTAATGAAACAAATATGTACAGTTTTAGGAATCACACAAATCAAAACGGCAGTCTATCATCCCCAGACAGACGGACTAGTAGAGCGCTATAACAGAACCATTAAATCGCTCTTGAAAAAAATCGTCGATGAAACAGGGAGGGATTGGGATTTAAAGTTGCCCCTAGCTCTGTACGCCATTATAACCCACGAACAGGCTTCAACGGGACATAGCCCATTTGAACTGGTGTTTGGTAGACAACCTCGGTCTCTATTGGATATGGCCGTTGAGACATGGGAAGAAGAGGGGGAAGAAGAGGGACGACCCCTGTTAGAATATGTACAAAAACTGAAAGCACACTTACAAGATCTTTGGGAGGATGTACGACAACATTTGGAAAAAGCTCAGGAGACTCAAAAGCATTATTATGATCAGGGGAGTAAGTTGTGTTCATTTCTCCCAAACGATCAGGTCTTGATTATGAGACCTACATCTGAACAAAAACTATTGGCCAGAGGGCAGGGGCCCTATAAGGTGATTAAAGCCGTCTCCCCAGTCACATACCTCATAGAACTGAGTACCAACCCAAGGAAAACCCAAATTTATCATATAAATCTCCTAAAAAAATGGGAACCCGGAGATGAGGGTACTGAAACCGTTGAGATGGGTCGTTTTATATCTCCCTGCAAAGAATTAGATATCGAATTATTCCCCGGCGAGGGATCACAACAGGAATCCAGACCCTGTATCAATCCTTCCTTGTCTCTAACGGAGAAGCAGCACTTGTATACCCTGGTATGTCAATATACCCAAGTCTTCTCCGACATACCGGGAAGAACATCTTTAATATATCACCAAATTAGAACACCGCCAGGACAAACGGTCCGCCTACGACCCTATCGGGTCCCAGAGGCAAGGAAGCACCTCATAGAGGAGGAAATAAGCAAAATGTTAAACCTAGGGGTGATCGAACCCTCCGTTAGCCCATGGTGCTCTCCTGTGGTACTGGTCCCAAAACCCGACGGATCGGTCCGATTTTGTATAGACTTTCGAAAACTCAACTCGATATCCTTGTTTGACACCTACCCTATTCCCCAGGTAGATGAGGTCCTGGAGAAGATAGGGAGTGCTAAATATATGTCCACGTTAGACCTCACAAAGGGATATTGGCAAATTCCTCTGTGGCCCGAAGACAAAGAAAAAACAGCCTTTTCTACTCAATCTGGCCTGTATCAATTTAAAGTATTGCCTTTTGGTCTCCATGGAGCCCCGGCCACGTTTCAAAGATTAATGGATCGGATACTGAAACCCTTCCATAAATTCTCGGCTGCCTATCTGGACGATGTTGTTATTTTTAGCGACACCTGGATAGAGCATCTAGACCATCTACGTCAAGTCTTGGAGACTCTGACGGCGGCAGGACTGACCGCTAATCCTAAGAAGTGTGTCTTAGGGAAAACTGATATTTCCTACTTGGGATATACTATCGGCAACGGCACCCTACAACCTCAAATTTCAAAAGTTGAAGCCATCCGTAACGCTCCCCTCCCAAAAACAAAAAAAGATCTACGTTCTTTTTTGGGTTTAGTAGGTTACTACCGCAGGTTCATTCCCGCCTACTGCACTATCGCAGCCCCTCTTACAGATCTGTTGTCTAAACACCATCCTAATACATTGGCACCTTTTTCTGGGGTTTAGAGGGCTAGTTTTGATCATTTGCGATCCATTCTTACAACAGAACCTGTTTTGCAATGCCCTGATTTTTCTCAACCCTTTCATCTGTATACTGATGCCTCCGATGTGGGACTTGGGGGGGTGCTTGCCCAGCCGGATCGGGACGGGCGGGATCACCTGATCGTTTTTATTAGTAGAAAACTACTTCCCCGGGAAAGTCATTACCCCATCATCGAGAGGGAATGTTTAGCCATTAAGTGGGCGATAGAGAATCTGCAATATTACCTTTTAGGCCGGCCGTTTGTGCTCTATACGGACCATGCTCCTCTTACTTGGCTAGCCTCGCACAAAGATTCCCATTCCAGGATCCTTCGCTGGTTCCTTGAACTTCAGCCTTTTTCCTTCCAGGTCCGCCATATTCCGGGTTCCAACCAAGGTCCTGCAGATTACTTGTCCCGATTTCCCCCATCTTCTCCAATCCTCGAACAGGATCGTTCTTGGGAAGGGGGGTGTGACCGAGTGCCCGAGGACACGGCACACGATCGCGCAGCCTGTGACGTGTCGGGAAGCCCCGACAGGTCACTTCCGCGTTCAGCCATTCCCATGGGAACGCCCGCGGCATCAGGTGGGCGTTTCCCTGTCACCCGGGAAACGCACAACACCTTCCGGGCCGAGCCGGACAGAAAAGAGGAACGAAAACGGGAGAAGGTCGTTGGCGTCTCGGAGCGGAGTGAGGAGCCACCAGGACCTCAGGCAAGAGAGGTGGCGACGGCGGCCAGGAGAAAATTCCCCAGAGACCAGAGAACGGATCCGAGGGATACCGAGTGGAGAAGGAGGACTTCTCTTGTGCAACTGCAGAGAAGAGGAGCTCACAGTCCAGCCACGGCCCAGGAGGGTCGTGGCTTGCCAAGGTACGGTTCCTGTTTGGAGGAACAGAGGGGAAAAGGGAAAACATACAGGGGAAGGGAGCTGGGAGGGACGAGAGGGAGGAGGAGGGAGAGGGAGGAGAAGGGAAGGCCTTGAGTTAAGAAGGGAGCCTGACTATCCCCTCAAAACCTGGGAGCACTGTTTATTTCAACTATACACACCTCGTTTTGTTTTTGTTGCATGGTGCACGGGTGTCGTACACTCTCCTCCTCTACATCCTACTTACCTTCCACTTTCCTACTTAACGATAAACCCCAGGAAACAACCTAAATACTTACCGTAGGGTATTTCTTCTGTTTTCTTGCCGGTATTTTCGGGAGCCACACGCATGTCCAGAAGACGTTGACCTAAGGAAGGAACAGAAGAGGACCGAAAGAAAGAAGGTTTCCAAACAATAGACTTTGTAGATACTTACCATATGTGAATACCTAGAGAAAGGAACCTATGAGGGACGAAAAGACCTAATTATAATAAAATTCCTATTTACCTATTATAAAACGCTGCCTCCGGTCTGGTTTATACCGTATAGCCTGTCACACTCTCCTTATTAGGAAAGGCCGCCATCTTTAAAATGATAGCCCTCCCATGATTCCTGTACGCAATTCAAACCAGTCCTACACAAAACTGCAGTCCTAATTCTGCGCTATAGTTAGTGAGGCCTGTACACTTCTTTGGGACAGGGGCCTCCCTCGTATACAGCTCCAGAAACTCACGAGGGGCTGGTACGATGGGGGAATATCTTTCACTGGTATACGGAAAAACTACTGGGCATCCAAGCTCATTGTTGTCAATCACTGGATACACCTTCCAGGAGAAGAGCCAGCCTACAGGATCGATTAGCAGAAACATGCAACTGAGGGGCTACCTGCAGACTATCAATGGGGAGGTGATCTGTACATCCCTAAGGGACCTTCCAGTTATCATTATCTCACTGTGGCACACGGTGTTGGTGGCAATGTGCTAGGGAGATAAACTACACAGGCTACACCCATGTGGGACACAGCATATATAGACACCCTGGCTCTCCAGAGGGGATTCGACAAATGGGATCTAACAGTCCTGTTCTGAGTGGGAGATTTGTGGAAGAATATCTCACATATCAAAAATTGTTCAACAACTCCCCGAACACTTTGGCTTAACTACGGGAGGCCTGGGAGAGGTACCTGGGTGGTACAGAGAAGGACAAGAGGCCTGAAATCTTGGCTTCCCCGTGGAGGGAATACACATACACATGTGCTTCTGCCTTATACAGCTTAAGATGCTCCATAGGAGTTATTTTGCAGCCAAAACACATCTGAAAATGGGTCTGGTGGACAGAGCACTCTGTCCCAAAGAGTGCAGACAACTAGGTACATTCTACCACACGATATGGGACTGTCCAGTAGTCCAGAGATATTGGACAGCAGTAGTGGCTTGTGTTGCGAGTGTGTCTGGAAGTGAATTGGAAATGGAGGCTAAATGATGCCGCTTGAACTCGTCTGGACGGTCTTTGGGTCACTCTGGGACTGATAGTCAAACTGTAGGGAATTGACACTGCACCACAGTTGGGAGAGATATGGATTGGTGTATGCAGGCAGAAAGGGCAGTCTTTGAAAGTAGATGGTGTCCTCACAAATGGACTAAGGTGTGGGGGAAATGGAACAAATATCGGAGACAAGTTTGTACACTATATTGGACTTCACTTTAAATGCTTGGGGCCGAGGGGGTCTGGGCAAGCTTGTAAAACTGGGGGTCACTGGCGACAGGGTGAGAGACGGAGATGGGTGAATATTTACTGGATATGTTCTGCAAAATGCCACTGTACTGTTCATTATCATGTCTGAACCTAATGTCACCTATTTTCCTTTTGATTGATATGCTAATGAAAATAAACTCCTACTATTGTTTTTCACTGTAAGGCCTCTCTCTCTCTCTTTGGCTAGCACTAGGTTACCTTTTTACATGCAATTAAGTGCTAAGTTTGGATTGAGAGGAAATGGAAACATGTGGTTTCGACTCAAATGAATTGTTTGAATTGTAATATATAAATCTAAATGGTAAATTGGATTTTGAGTCATCATTCTGAAAATGTTACTTTGAGAAAGTTGGTATATTTTCACCAAGTATTTTGCCTTTTGCCAGTGTCTTGAGTCACATGACTGTGAATGGCTCTGCTGTTGGGGGTTGTGCATTCATTCCAGACAGTGACACAAAGGGGACTTAGCTGTGGACAGAAGGAGCCACCCTGGCAGGATGGCTGGAAGAGAAGCTTTACCCAACCTCACTTACTCTTCAAAGGAATCTGACACAAGGCCTGTCTGCCCTTTGTCACTCCTAGACAGTTTGGAACCATGACAATGGAAGGGGGAACTTTCCAGAAACACAGATGGGGATAGCTCAAGGAGTCCCACCCACAGGATAGCAACAAGTATAAATAGTTTTGCCTTGCACTACTTTGCATCAGGCAAGCTTTACATGGGTGGAGCATGGGCATTCTTGTGTATTTTGACGCAAATCAAAATTTACTAAAGTAAGTAAATCTGACTTTGCTCCAAAATGGTGTGCCTACCTGAGGCTAGCTAAAAAGGGGAAAATCTCAATTTTTCTCCTTGTTACTTTCTCATGGCAGGCATACCACATTCAGGAGCACAGATACAAGAAAGAATACTTCAGCGGTAAGTATTTGTGTTATTGTGTTTATGGAACTGGCATGATAGTGAAATTATAAAAAGTAGTAGTCGAAGAAGTGGAAGCTTACAAAGCTTGTGCAAAAATTGTACATATAATTTAAAGGCAACAGAACTCCTAGGAAGAGCAGATCTGCATCAAAATGTAAACTGAGCTATGGCAATAGCTGCTTCAGGTGTGAAGGTTCTGATTAAGTAGCTCTTGAAGGGGATTTAGCGATGGTTTTAGTGCTTATGTCTCAATACATGGAAGTCCTCTGTGTCTCTCTTCATCAGGTCCTGTGGTAAACGATGCAAGGGACGATGAGTGTACTAGCATGTGCTAAATGGGAGATGGCTGGTGGAAGAGTAGGACAGCTGGTACATTGTTCTTAACAGAGTTAACTCACAAGGAAGAAAGATGTAGAGTTTCACAAGCCTAGCTGGATGTCAACTAGGAGACTCATCTAGCTAAACAGCATACATGGATCTAATTTAATGTATACATCATCACTGGGTGGTTTAAGAGTGGCAGAGGAGTTCAAGAAGCCAGAATCATAACAATAACTGGAGGAGAATGAGGTTTGTGTTGCAAATGGGGGTTTAATTCCAAAACAACAAACAATGAGTAGCTGGGTAGGTGTAGGACACTGAACAAGCATATTTATCCAAAATTAACACCAGGTAATTTTCAATGCTCTCTTATGTATGTGTGCAAGTGACGATCATGGTAGTGGTGATTATGATATCTCTGAAGTGTTGACAGACATTTTGAGACTCAGCTTCATCCAAATAAAAAAAAATAATTAGGGGTACAACCAGATGGATGGCATCCACCCATTATTCTCACAGGGTAGAAGCCGTCCACCCTGCCAAGAAGAAGCTGGGCCTCCTGCAAAATGCTGAAAGTGTCTTGGTGTAATTTTCAGACGCCGGGACACATTCAGCAGCCCCTGCATGTTGTCTGCTTTCGATCCTACCAACAACATGATGGCAGAAGGGCCCTTTTTATAATGCACCCTTCGGCTGGGCCCAACACAAAGGCCAAATTTAAGGGACCTTCAGGGTTCCTCTTATTTGAGTATCCTGCCTCGTACCTATCTGGAACCTAACATCTACAAGGTTTGGGAGTCACACATAGCTCATTGTGCTATATTAGAAGGAATAAAATTTCTGAGCTGCAAGTAATACAAATATTTATGTGCTAAAAGCAGTAACCCACTTATATATCTGAATACAATAAGGCAATAAGAATTTGTCCTCTGCATGGTGCATGATGTGCTTTGCAAGAGAAACATTAACAGTCTGTGCTACTTTGAGTTCAAAGGGGAACTAGACAAAATACAGACCTTTCCAGCAAATGTGTTAACCATCAAAGTTATCTTACTATTATTATTATTCTCTTCGGATTTACTAGGAACCAAAGGATCCCAGCAGCAGGTGCCTTAACCTCGTAAGATATTTTTAAATTCAGACTTTTTAACCAACTAAGCAGAGAACAGATTTACTGTCCTGTTTCTCCTAGTTGCCAATTTCTTTGTGGCAGAGTTTTAAGAAACAAATGTATAAGTTGTAGTGCAGATTATGCATTAGATGTGCATCACTTTTATGGTGTAACCCTGAGGCAAAAACAATTTTGGGACACACAGTGCCACACAAACCCTGGTTGAGTTGATTTATTAAAAAAAAAAAAAAAACATACAAACGCAAGGCAGCACATTGCCCTGCATTGCATTATCTTGCTTCAGGTAGGCGTTACATGCGAGGAGTGTTTGTATGTATCCTAATAATGCGCTCAAATGTACTCATGATAGACCTACTAAACATGTGAGGTCTCTAGAGCTAATGTTGCTTCTTATGATGTCACTTCCTGTGATGTCACTTCTTGTAATGCCTCATGCAATACTGCCCAGCTTGGTAGTCCCTCCACTTCTTTTTCTAGGACTTGTGCTGTGGATAGGAACCACTGCCACGCTTGTTTGTGCACCACCGTATTAGGTGCCACTGCCCTCCAGTCCATGTCCCACCAGAGCAGGGTAGGAGCCAGTGCCCTTCTGCCCTTGTGCCACCAGATCAGGATAGATGTACCTGGGACTGTCCTCCTGACCAGAAGAGCTCTTCAGATTTCACAATCGTACTTTTACAAAGACAAATGCCCATAGTATACCCGTCTGCCTATGAGTCATCAGCAGCAACTATTGAGGAATTGCCAACATTATATAACTACAGCCTGAATCTCATGGGGGCACTAGTTAGCTGTGCGCATGCTATAAAACTGTCATTTAACTTGTTATCGCACTATGGAGGAGCAGATGTAACACATCAGTATTAGTAAGCCCCTGAGGTATCTGTAACCATGATCACTTACCCGAAGAGCTATCTAAAATATCCACACTTTTTACCCACTGCCCCTTAAGTGTTGATGTTAACACGGTAGAACAGTGCATATTCCTAGATAGCTAGTGGAAGAGGCACGCTGAAAAGTGGCATTACTTTGAGATGACAGCTAAAACATGGAGAGAGGCATACATCGGCAATTGCTATAGTTGAATAGCTCACGAGGGTACCACATTTGCTGCCATTTTACAAATATAAATTATAGGTGACCTTTGAAAGATAACAGGATGGGTCAGCCCTTTACCTGTAGCTTGTAGTCATGTGAGAAGCAAGTGCTTAGCTCGCTGAGCTAACACAAGCTTACTTCAACCCCTTCTGAAGGGTGAGAAGCGGCATTACCTCCCATTCCTCCCGCACTTTTCTTATTAACCAATGAGGCCCCGTTGCCTCACCTAGACCTCTCTTCTCCTTCTAAAAACTCCCCTGTCCAAACCCCGTCCTGTTTCTTTTTGTCTACCCCTGGACTTACCTCTCTTTCTTCACCACAGAGGTCCTGAAGGGCTTTGGTGTTTTCCCCACAGTGAGTTTTGGTGCTTCTGGAGGTGATTCCTGGCCTGGCAGTGTCTCGACAAGGTGAGCATGGCTCCCTCTTCTGGTGTGGTTTCTGAGTTGTTCCAGCGTTATCGGAAGGCTCTCCCTCAGCTGGGGCTTTGCTTCCAGGTTGACACCTTGCGGGGCAGGATGCATCCCCGGCAGCTTGCTGCTTATCATATGTGCAGTATGAACATGATTTGGGCCCTTTTTTAATGGGAATTTTTTGGGGGGAGAATCTTGTTTGGCCTTGATTGGAGGGCCATTTTTTCCACATTTTTGTTGGTGTTATGGGGGGTTCTCTCCCCTATTTAAGGCTGCCTTTTTGGTTTGTGGGAGCATTTCTGTATAGGCATCATGGCGGAGAAGGGGGGTACTAAGCGGAGGTGCATTTTGTCCTTCTTTTTGTCATCTGAAGGGGAGGATGTTCCTGTTCCCCAGAAAAAACTCCTACGTCAAAAGGTTTCGTCGATAGGACTGCACCTCTCATGTCTAGAGAGGAAGTACAGGACATGATTGAGGTGACTGTGTCCAGGGCCCTCCAAGCAGGGGATGCTGTGCCTAAGCATCCCACATACATCTTTGGCTGCTGGTAGCTCCTTTTCTTTGTCTCCCGTGAGGAGATGTGGGATATTTTGGCAAATGTACAGGACAATCTGGGTTTCCCTTCCTTTCAACCTGCTGAGGCGGAGTCCTACTATTTTCCTCAGCATGTTGCCCCATCTCCTTTTGCTATGCCTTTCCAGGGGCCTGTCAAGAATAGAATAAGGTTTTCTGTGAATGGAATGAGGTGGACAAGATCCAGGTTCCAAGTTTCCTTCAGAAATTGTATTTTCTGGAAGGTGAGGATGCTCTGCCTCCTTCAATGTAGCTGGATTCCATGTTGCATACGTTAATTAGGAAAATGGCAGTCAATCCAGAAGACTGTACCCCTACTGATGCCACTGATCAAAAGGTTGTTTCTGGACTAAAAGGGGCATTTGCAGCTGAAAATGTAGCTTTAAGAGCTGATATCTTTTCTGTATATTCTGCACAGTCCTTGGTTCAGGACTTGGATAAGCTTTCAGTGGCTGGGCAGGAGGGTTTGGAGTGTTTTCTGACTTGTTGGCTGTTATGGAGCAGCAGGCTTGATTGCTGGTGGACATTTCTTCTGATGTTATCCACACCTCGGCTATGGCTACTGAGGCCTTGATTGTGGCCAGAAGGTCTCTTTGGTTATGGCAGTGGAAGGCGGACAATGGGGAGAAGGCAGCACTTCTGAGACTTCCTTTAGAGGGACAGGCTCTTTTGGGGGATCAGTTACCTGCCATGATATCTAAATCTTTTAAAGAACAGAAACATGCTTTGCCTTATAAAAGGGGGGCATCAGCTAACAAGGGTTGGAAGAAACATCCTCTGTCTTCTCCCAAATATGAACCAAGATCCTCTTCTTCCACAAAGTGTGGATTTCAGCCCTGCTTTTCTCATATGCAATCTGTTCCATCTAGGAAGGGGCCTCCAAGAAGGACCCCTGACAATTACGGTTGTGGGGAAGATTGGCTGGATGGAGGCAGGCTATGGCATTTTCTGTCTGTTTGGTAGGAGGATGCCGCAGATCCCTGGGTACTGAACACTGTGGAGTATGGCTTCTCTGTAGAGTTTGATCGAGGTCCTCCGGATACCGGGGTCTGACCGAAGCCATTGTCTGTGGATGGAGTCAGGAGATCAGCTAGCAGGGTAGGGTCCAGGACTTATTGTTGAAGGGAACCATCTCCAGGGTGCCTCTGGGGGAACGTGGAAGAGGGGCTTATTCCATCCTGTTTATGGCCCAGAAGGTGTCAGAGGGTTTTTCGTCCAGTTTTATATCTCAAGTAGGTGAATTCTTGGGTCAGGAATGTTCATTTCCTGATGTTGACTGTACAGGTAATTATTCCTCTGATTGGTCTGGGGGATTTTTTGGGGTCTCTGGATCTGTAAGATGCCTACCTTCACGTCCCTATTGCAGAACCCTCCAGGAAATTCCTGTGGTTTACAATAGGAAACAATCATTTCCAGTTCTGTGTTCTTCCTTTTGACCTCAAGTCCTCTCCCAGGGTTTTCACAAAGGTGCTGGCGCCTCTGATGGCTCTTCATGCAGAGGGGAAGTTCGTGTATCCTCATTTGGATGATCTTTTGGTACAGGCTCCCAGCGAGGCCCAGTTACACGTTCATGAGGCAAGGGTCTTGCAGGTCCTCCAGGGTCACAGATTTTTGATAAACTGAGGGAAATCAGATTTGGAGCCCCCCAAGGACTTGGTGTTCATCAGGGCTCATTTTCTGATGTGGCAGGGGTTGGTGACCGTGTCAGAAAGGAGGTTGCTTTGCCTACTGGAGCAGGTGGGAGCTTTGTTAATGCAGGTGGCTCCCAGGGCTCTCAGATGGTTACAATTGCAGGTTACTTGGCTTCAATGGTATTTCCAGTTTGTCTGGTCAACTGGATTCTCTTCCATTGGTCTCTGGATCCTCACAATCTTCAGGGGAGGATTCCATTGTCAGTGTCTATTTCAGGGAGTTCAATTGGTGGCTGGTGCGATCTCATGTCTGGCAGGGGGTTCCTCTGTCTCCCCCGGTTCCCCAGATGGTGATGACCAATGCCAGTCTCTCCACGTGGGGGGCTTGGCTGAGTTTGGAGCAGGTGCAGGGGTTTTGAATTCTCAGGGAGTCACAGAAGTCTTCAAATTTGAGGGTGTTGAAAGCTGTTCTTCTAGCAACTGGTGCATTTTCAGGTACTCCTAAGGGGAGAGGTGGTACTGGTGCAGACAGACAACTTGGTCACCAAATCATACATCAACAGACAGTGGGGACCAGGTTCAGGTCTCTGAATCAGATTGCACAGGACATTTTTCTTGTGGGCTCAGGTCTCTGTTCTGTCTCTTTGGGCCCTCTACATTCAGGGTGTGGACAATGTCCGGGCAAATCTGTTGAGCAGGGTTATTCCTTCAACCAAGGAATTTTCCGTTCTGCCTTCTCTATTCTCTCTTTTGGTGCAGAGGTGGGGTCATCTGGTTGTGGACTTTTTTGCATTCCCAGAGAATGTGAAGGCGGAGAAGTTCTGCTCCCAGTTTCGGTTCTTTCTAGCTTGGGCAGTAGACTGGCTCACTTGTCAGTGGCCGCAGGGTCTTCTATATGTGTTTGCCCTATTTCAGTTGCTCAGCTTTTTCTGGTGCAAGTCCCAAGGGTGAAGGCTCAGGTACTTTTGATGGACCCCCGTTGGCCTCAGGCGAATTGATTCCCTTTATTCCAGTTATTGTCCATTGAGTAGGTTCTTTCACTCCACCCCTCTCCTCTGATGTTTCCATGCCTCTACCGGGGATCCTTGCAGAGGCTGCATTTGATGGCTTAGAGGTTGAACGGCATGGTTGATGGTTTTAGGGGGACTGGGACATCTAACCGTGACCTTGCTGGCTGCTAGGCGAACGTCCACTTTGCATTCGTATGCTCGCCAGTGGAAAGTATTTTCCTCTTGGTGTTTGCGACAATAGGTGGATCTTATTGTGGCTTCTCTATTTTTGGTGATGCAGTTTTTACAGGATGGGGCCCACATGGGTTTGTCTGTGGCTACTTTGTGGGTCCAATGGGCTGAGATCCAGGCTTTTCAGGGTCCTAAGCAGAATTTGAAGGATGAGGAGAGTTTGATGCCTAAATTTTTTAAGCTGCTGTTGAACTTGTTTCCTAGGATTGTTAGATTATTTCCTAGTTGGAATCTCTAGTTAGTGTTGGATGTCTAATCGGGTCCACCCTTTGAGCCTCTGGAGGAAACTGATTTGAAACATTTGACTTTCAAAACGTGTTTCTTGGTTGCTAATACATCGGCCAGATGTGGGATTTGCCCTGCAAATTCCCTTTTTGTAAGATTTTCCAGATATGGTTGCCCTTGTTCCAGTTCCCTCTTTTGTCCCTAAGGTGAATTTGGCTTTTCATGCCCATTAGATGACCCTGCCTTTTTTTGTCTGGCCTCTTCCTCTGAGGAGGAATACAAGTTGCCTTGTCTGGATGTGTGTCGGGCTTTGTTATGTTACATGAAGGTTGTTGCTGCTTTTCAGAAGAGGGATTCCTTGTTTGTGAATTTTGGTCCTGCTAGGAAAGAGGAGAAGCTTTCTACTGCTTCTTTTAGTTGATGGATCCGGTCCAAGGTGTTGTTGGCTTATGTTTTGAAGGGGATGGTGCCTCCCCCAGGGATTCAGGACCGTTCCACTCATGGTATGGCCACTACCGTGGCTGAATTGCAGGACTCTTCTGTGGTGGAGATTTGTAGGGTGTCTATTTGGGCCAATTCCTCCACTTTTGTTCAACAATATAGAATTGCTGAGTTGGAACGTTTGGAGGTGGTTTTTGGGGTCACGGTGCTGTCCTCTATGAAGGAATAGGGGTGTTTTTGGGTCCTATCTGGTTGTGATCAAGGTCTTTCTGTGTTGCAACTCAGTTATCTGTCTCATGCTTAATTGCTATGTCTCATTTGTTAATAAAGAAGGTGAGGGAGGGACAGGAGGTTATGCGTCCATTACTTACTGTTAATGGCATTACTCCTAGTCCTAATCCCTCGCCTTCCTTCCAGTTCTCTCCCGCCCTCTCGGTACAGAACAACTGAGTTGCCCTTTATCTTGTTTCTGTTCAGGAGGAGGTATGTGTTTTTAATAGAGGAATGGAGGGGTCTATGGGAGGCAAAGGGGCTTCATTGGTTAATAAGGAAGGTGAGGGCATGGGACTAGGAGTAATGCCATTAACAGTAAGTAATGGGCACATGAGTGAGACAGCAATGATTCCAACTTTCGACCCACAGCTGGTAGATCCCTGCAGCAGGCGCTTCAACCCACCTCACCTGCCTTGAACTCTGAAAGCATGGCTTATTACAATTATACAAAGGTGCTTTTCTTCCAGGCACCGGGCGGCTCCTTACACAACATCCAAGACTTAGGACATCGCCTTTTAGGAAATAACGTAAAGAAATGGCCTAAAACACAGGTTGCTCCAAATTTCTCCAAGTTCTTGGTTGCATATATAAACCAGATCCAAATTAAAAATAAGAACATTTCTAGTGGGCATTTAAAACCCCTTTTTGCAACAAAAGCTGTGTCTTTTTAATGAAGCAATTTGGATGTGGATTGGGTATTTTTTTGGTGCATTTAACCGAGTGCGTCTTGAAGTAATTCAGTGCAATCCAAGGATGTGAAAATAATAAACTACCTGCAAGTAGAATTTGTCATAATCGCCCGACAAAAGAGGCTTCTGGAGTGTCAATTTCAGGTATCAGTCAGCTAATCCATCAGGCCAACCAAAAATTTAAAGTTTCAGTTTCTAATGATGGTAATAAAAAATTGAATTTTTTTAACAGTGGCCAAAAAACCGAGAGGCAAAGTGGCTTAATGGAGCACGTCTATTATTCACAAAAAGCACTTTCTGGTTCCAGGGTTTGGACAGAAATAAAAGACATCACATATGTGCACCTTAGATTCCTGCAAGGAGCCACTGCCCCCTTGTCTGTGTGCCACCATACCAGGTAAGGCGTTCCTGGGACTCTGGGGCTGCTTTAATATCCATGCACCTCTTTTCCATACCCCACTATATCAGTGTAGAATGTCCTGGGACTACCAAACTAGGTTAGGATCGAGAGCCCTACTGTCCATGTACCACATCCTGAGATCCCAAAGTAGGAGCTACTGCCTTCTTGTATGTGCACCACCAGGCCAAGGTAGGAGCCACTGCCTCTTTTCTTGTGTCACAAGGTAATGGTGGGAGCTACTATCCTCCTTTCCATGCGTGATCAGACCATGGATAGGAATCACTGCCCGCTTGTCTGTGCACCACCTTACAATGTTAGGTGCCACTGCCCTCCAGCTGTGTCCCACGAGAGTAGGGTAGGAGACAGTGCCCTTCTTGTCCGTGTGCCACCAGACCTGAATGCAGCACATATAAAAAAGCAGAACATGAGGAGGAATGAAAGCATTCTTCCGTGTCTTGCCATGCTAATGTCACCCCTGGGTTGGTGTTAGTTTTTGGCGCTGCCTCAGGTTTACGAGAATTCATAAATCTGAGGCAGTGTCAAAAGCAATGGGTGTTGCGGTGGAACAACACCAGCAACACCCACTGCATGCCCCTCTGACACAGAAAACTGCATTGGAGGGGCCCATATTTACAAGGAGGCGTAACACCACAAAAAAGTGGAGTTACACCTCCTTGTAAATATGGAGCAGTGCTTAGCTCCACGAGAGCGTCATGAAAAGCGATGCTCCAGTGGCGCTAGGAGCTTTTAAATATGCCCCTGATTTTTTTTCAACGCACAAAACGCCGAGAGGCAAAGTGGCTGCATGGAGCACGTGTACTATTCACAAAAAACTCTTTCTGGTTCCAGGGTTTGGACAAAAATAAAAGACATCATGTGTTAGCGCCTTCGTTTCTTCCCATAAACCAAGGCACGTTTTGTTTAATTGATGTCTATTCACCAAACAGTTTGGAGCCACCACTGATCATCTCATAAATTGACTTTTTATGTAAGTGTATTTAATAAAACATAGCATAATCGCATTCCCTCTGGAGGTAATTTGAAATGATTATTGCTGGTTTGCAGATAACCAAAGCCACAGCTGCGCAGTTAGTGGGTTATTTATTGGGCAGTTTGCTCATACATCAGAGGGGCAATATTTGCTACTTCTTCTGGATTATAATTGCAGACTTTTAACTCTTATTTCTGGGTTTGGGCTCTTAGTTACAGTGTACAAGCGCACCTTACTAAAACCTCTGAGACCTCCAGACATAGAAAAACAGTATACGCTTGCAGAATGCTTACTTCTACACATTATAGAAAAGCCATATATGTAAGGTAATATCGTAGGAACACAGAACAGAATGTTGATCTTACCCTTTCGGCTGAACCTCTTTGGAATAGTTTTTTTGTACTATAAATTAACTTTATTTTTTTTTAAATCATTAGACGAAAAAAAGAAAAACATTTAACTAAAGTATATAACCATGTTGTACCTTCTCAAAACATTACAAAAAAAACCTTGGAAATTTATTTTAAAAAAAACAAAGGTAACTTACATTATAGGTAGGAAAATTTAATCTAAAAAACCTTTGAAATTCACTAAACAAACAAACGTTTTCATGGACATTATAGTTAGGAAATAGAATTTGAAAAACTTGGACATTCACTAAAAAAACAAAGGTTACAGGGGTGTTATAGTTAGACTGATATTTAAAATGTACAAAACTATAGAGGTTCAGCAGCCGAGTCTCAAAATGGCTGCCAACACTCCCTTGTTGAAGTGTTGGCAGCCAATAAGATCTCAGCACGAGATCGGGAGGGTTTGCAGAGCCTTTGCCTCCCTCTATATAAAAATATAGGTTTTCTTTAATGTTTCAAAAACTACTGAATGGATTTACATCCCATAATGAAAAGGTCGCTTTCTGGACCAGGAGCTAGCTTTCAGCTAAATTTGGTGTAAATCTGTTCAGTGGTTTGGCCGGTATTCATATTCAAAATTCACTTGAAAATTATCACGGAGAAAGCACATTTTGGGACCCCTCTTATCTTAGCCTCCGCTTGATGGATCACCCCCAAAACTTACCAGACAATAGCTGACGTGAACGTCAACCATTTTGGGAAAATTTTGTGAAGATTCATCAATCAATTCAAAGATATAGGCAAAAAAATAAAAGATAATTTTTTAAAGAAACTAGGTTAGGTTCTATAACTTGCGCCCTAAGGTAACTATTACCTTGACATGCACTGTTTTTTTTCTCAATAATTGTATTGCAAATGTTGCAGTGATAATGTTAATGATGCCATACAAGATCTCATCAATTATATAATATGCAGAGTAATTAGCTGTGCATGGTGAAGGCGCGAGTTATAGTAACTTGAAAGAACTCTAACTATAACTGCTGAATTTCTATGGTTTTGTATGAGTAAATTCAGAACCTAATGTATGCCTAGTGGCAGTCGCTGATAGGTAGCTGTAGTTAGGACCATGTTTCCATAGAAAAAGTGTTTTTTGACTTATCTTTATCTTTGGCATCATTTGACGGTTCTTCACAAACTTTTCCCAAAACAGTGTGTCAGTGATTTTTGTTGCACACTGAAAGTTTTGGGGTGATCTGTCAAGTGGGAGCTGAGAAAAAGGGGGGGTTTCAAAAACATTTTCCCATGTTAATTCCTGCAGGACCTTTGACCACGTCTAACGCTCGAATCGCTGGATGAAATTACACAAATTTTGCCAAAAAATATCTTTTGGTATGCAGGTTGTGCTTTCACTGATTTGGTGTAAATCTGTTCAGTAGTTTCTGAGAAATTAAATGGAAAAAACATGTGTATATCTAGGGCCACGGATCCTTTGCAATGTTT
The DNA here is from genome assembly GCF_031143425.1 of Pleurodeles waltl. Taxonomy (NCBI): domain Eukaryota; kingdom Metazoa; phylum Chordata; class Amphibia; order Caudata; family Salamandridae; genus Pleurodeles; species Pleurodeles waltl. Next base: position 1,380,213,275 of record NC_090444.1, on the reverse strand, counting down.
TTGCAATGATTGTGACATAGTCTCAGATGTGCACAACAACAGGAATGCTGTGATTGGCTAGCCATAACCTCACCAAAAAGTTGTGGTCACTGAGGCACGTTCCCCAGGACTGAAAGATAAAGTGAAAAGTGGCATAAGAGGTCAGGGTGGAGGTACCCTAGCCCCAGTGGTGTGATACAGAGGTCCGTGAGGGTAAAATTACGTAATTCATTTTTTTTTTTTTACAGGGAATGATGTTTGTGAATATGCTTTGACTCTCTGTGTGGCTCCCATATAACATCACAATGAATTTGTGAATATTGGTGACAACAACAAAAAATCTAAGATTTACTCATAACTATTACATTCAGACAAAGTAGCAGTGAGACTGTCATGCTCCCACTCACAGACCCACTCAGAGAGTTGGACACCCAATTTAAGATCCAATCAGACAATCATGTGTCCACTCACAGATCTACTCAAACACTCATGCAGCCACTCACAGAACCACTTAGACCCTCACACACTCACTTACAGACCCACTCAGAGACTGATGCATCTAATCACAGACCCACTCAGATCCTAATGCACCCATTCACATACCCAACAGAGACCCTTATGCCCCTACTAGAGAGACACACTGAAAAGCACATGAACTTACAGACCTACTAGGAGATTCAGGCACTCAGTAACAGAGCCATGGAGACACTTACGCAGAGACTCACAGACCTATTCATACCCTCACACACCCACTCACATACTCAGTCAGACCCTCAGGCTCCCACTCACAGACCCACTCAGACCCTTACGCACCCATTCACAGACCCACTAAGACACTCGTGCACCAACCAACAGAGCCATTGAGACTCTAACACAGCATGTCACAGACCCATTCAGACACTGTCACACACACTCCCAGACCCACTCAGACCCTCCTGCACCCAGTTGTAAACCCACTCAGAGACTTACACACTCACTCACAGACTCATTCAGAGACTTACACGCCCACTCACCGACTGACTCAGAGAGTCACACACTCACTTAAACCCATTTAGACAGTCATACACCCTTTCACAGACACAGTCAGAATCCCATGCAGCCACTGACAGATCCACTCACAGACTGATGCATGCACCCAGTTAAAGACATAGGGGGTTATTACAACTTTGGAGGAGGTGTTAATCCGTCCCAAAAGTGACGGTAAAGTGACGGATATACCACCATCCGTATTACGAGTTCCATAGGATATAATGGACTCGTAATACGGCTGGTGGTCTATCCGTCACTTTACCGTCACTTTTGGGACGGATTAACAACTCCTCCAAAGTTGTAATAACCCCTATAGTCACACTCCTATGTTTTCACTCACAGACCGACTCAGACACTTACATATACCCATTCAGACCCTAAGGCACCAACTCACAGATCCACTGAGACCCTTATGTACCCATTTGCACACCCACTCAAACACTCATGCACACACTCACAGACCCACTCAGACAGTTATGCACCCATTCACAGACTCACTCAGACAGTCACACACCCACTCACAGACGCAGTCAGAGACTCACACACTCTCATATACCCATTTTGAAACTCACAGACCCACTCACAGACCCACTCAGATCCTTGAACACTCATTCACAGACCAACTTAGACCCTCACACACCCCCTTACATACCCACTAAGATACTGACACACCTACTCACAGGCTCACCCAAACCCTAATGGACCCACTCACAGACACTCTGAGAGCCATATACACCCACTCAGAAACACACTGAAAAACTCATGGACTTACTCATTGATCTGCTCAGAGACTCACGCACTAACTTGCAGACCCATACCGAGACTCATGCACCCACCCACAGAGCCATCCAGGCCTTAACACACCAAGTCACAGACTCACACAGACACTGTCACACCCACTCACAAACACACACAGTCATACCCTCACAAACCTAGTCGCAGACCCACCCACAGACTTACACACCCATTCACAGACATACACACCCACTAACAGACCCACTCAGGGACTTATGCATTAATTCACAGACCCACTCAGGGATTCATGCACTCAGTCACCGACCCACTGGGACACTCATACACCCCATCACACACCCATTCAGACCCTCACACAGTCTCTCACAGACCCACTTAGACACTCATGCACCCACTCACAGACCCACTCAGAGACTCACACAAGACTCACATACCAACTCACAGACCTACTCAGACCCTCAGGCACCCAGTTGGAGGCCCACTGAGACAGTCATGCATCCATTCATTCACAGACCCATTCAGATCCTCAAGCATCTAGTTACACACTGACTTAGACTCTCATGCACCTACTCACAGACTCACACAGACTCCTATGCAATCACTCACAGACCTACTCAGACAGTTATGCATTCACTGAGAGACGTCCTCAGTCAGCTATGCTCTCATTCACAGTGTTAGTCATATAGTGATGCTCCCACTCACAGACACACTCTAGCTCGCATAAACAAGGTCACAGGTACAGTGGGAGAGTCATAGCTATGTTTATAAAGTTATTTAGAAAGTGATGTTAATAGTGTGATGTAAAAATGTTCTTATAGATATAGTTATACATTTTGAATGGGCTGGTGTCTATTGAATGCCTGTTTTTGTATTGTGCAGTCACGATTGCTTCCTGAAGGTCACAACGTCATCTGGATTATCCTAAAAAATTGAATGCCAAATTTTTCTAATGAAGAAAATTAGTAAAAATGTTGGCCAGTAGGATGGCCCTGAGAAGAGCCTTTGTTTTCATTGTGAGTATGTACCAGCTACATATGAGTGGATGCAGAGTTTCAGGTAGCTAAGAAACACCCTGTTGCCTTCATCTTTGAAGTGCACACCGTGACCTCTATAGATACCATGCATATGAAAGCGCTGATTGTTGTGGTAGATGTTATGATCTTAGAGGAATGCAGAAACAGTTTTAATAACATGTTTCCCGGTTTTGTCGATCTGTGGACTGAATTGATTTGACCAATTCCATTACTGTCTTTGGTATATGTTAGAACATAGCAAGACAGTGTGAGGAAAAAGTGTCATCAATTGTGCAGAGGTATCCTTCATTAAGTTTTCCAGTCCTACCCCAGTCAGTGTGCCCAGGTCATTACTACCACTGTTCACAATCTTGAAGTCAGAATGGTAATCTTTAATGCTTTTAACCAAAGACAGCAATTGATGCCACTTTAACCCTCTGTGGGGTTAATATCCACATTAGGCAAACTCAAGTCCATGTCAATGCCATTCTTTCTAGAAGCCTCCCTAGCACACAAACATAGCTGTGCCCAATTATCCACACTCAATCCATTCTCAAATGAAGCAGTAGTAGCAGAGATGAGAAGGCTGAGGTGAATGAGGTAGTAATTGAAATTGGGGGGGCAGTTGAAATGGCTTCACATTTAAAAATAACATTGATTGGATCATGCAAATGCCCTAGTGAATACATTTAGGTTGTGATTTCAAAGGATTATTACGTTGCTCTATAATTGGGTCTGACATACAAAAATGTAATACTGTTTTGGAAATGCTTTTCTTTCTGTACAGTAAACCACACCCGTTGCAGCTCATTTTGTAACTAATATGTCCTTTCTAGAATATTCTTTGAATTTTACTATGGGGACTCTGCTAAGAGTGTTTTGGGGGAAGGGTGTTAAAGAGAGCGTTCTGTTTTTGTAACACTTAAAGGTGTTTATATTCATTATTGCTTAATACGTTTTTGATTTCCTAGTGAGGGATTTCTATTACATTGTACTGTACTTCTGAATCCCTAATTATATCAAAGAACATATGTTTTTGGACACCCATTTTTTGCTAATGTGCTGCAATGTTCGCGATTAAGACGCAATTATGTGGAAAAAGTTCACCATGTTGGGTTCCTTAACAAAAGTGCATGAAAGGGTTAACACATGCTAACCATACAGAACTGGACTTATAAAAGTAAAATACAAAAGGTATATTTTTATTTGCTGACTACCACAGTATCAGTGCAAATCTTTTGCATGAGAGTGGTGTGTCATTCTTATGCTTAATTTTTACAATTCCTGAGAAGTTTCAATCTATCCAATAAGAGGAAACAAATAATTTCACCAATGAACTCAATCTTCAGGAATGTGAATTGCACTTAATTCTGAGAAAAAAAGATTACAAATGCACATGTCTATGCCAGATTTTAAAAAGAATTATGAAATATATACAGAATTATGTAAAGTAGGTGAGATGATCCATGAGTAGTACTGGGACTGGTTTTATATATGTATTAATAGGCAGCTACAATGCAATTCCTTGAGGTACAGAATAGGGTCTAAGAGGTTGGTGCGTAGAATGTCATGGTACAGCATATATGTGATGCTTTACTTCATGGTGTAATTACTAAAGAAAAGCAGTACAGTAAGCGTTAAAGATATACTTAACAATAAATTACTACATGTGAAAATTTAAAATTCTGTACATGATGTGTTGTTCACACAGGATGTTAATCCTTTGAATTCTGGGCGTTGTAGTCCTATTTATCCATCTTAAAAGAAGATTATAAGACTTAAAATTGAAAGGAGAAATCATGCACTGTAGGTGTATATGAAAGTTGAATCTGTTGAAGTTGACAGCAATTTATTAGATACTCATTTATATAGGTGTTGGTAAATTATAAACCAGGTTTGTATGTGGTTAGATGCTAAGATTTGTTCTTTAAAGTAATACTGAATCTCATGTGTAGCAGAAGAATGGTAAGCATACTTAACCATGAGGGGTTTACACATGGGTCAGCCCTAGCAGTGCAGACCTTGTATATGGTGTCACACAGGTAACTTTTTATAGTATGTCCAAGATGTTTGTTAGTTGTGTAACAAATCTTTTAGTAGCCATTACTCGTTTCGAAAATATGCTGTTGGTAACTGAGGAACCAAAACAGATGCCTAGCAGCTATGGTGTATGATTAAGTTTATGTACATTTTCTCATAACTCATAATCTGTGGTGCTTTTGTTTCAAATAAGATAGTTTTGTTTTTTAATTGAATAAGTTGCTTATGCTCTTGCAGACTTCTATGTAAAATACTACATATTTATATTGTAGTATCAAAGGGAATTGCGGACACACTCACATGCCTCTATATTCCCTAACACAGGCAGTAAGGAATTTATTCAGCCACTTGTATACACATTTACAGAGCCATACTGGTACTAAAACAGGCAGTCATAATACCAGTGCATATACTAAAACATCTCATGGCGCTATCACTGATGGACACCTACATTCACTGAGATATATAGGCAAGTATTGACACAAGCTTTTCATGCATCTAGACAAATACTGCTTTAATCATGGTTGAGGTTTACTAGTGCAGAGCCTGTAAAACCCCTTTCTCTAGTTTCAAACTCATGTTTTATCACCTCTGTGATATGCTGTAGGTATGCCATCAAGCACTGTGCTTAAGTGGTTAAGAAATCTACTTTCCAGTTTTAGATTCTTACTCATACACTTGCAAAGTTGTAGGGCAAGCACTATACAGAGCATACCACTCAATAATCAACTGACATTCACATTTCCAAACCATGCATCCTGTCACTCAGCCAGTGACAGAGCAACAGAGAAACATCTACATTCACTCACATACTCAGAAAGTGGCTACATATGCAGCACCATGAATGGCAATAGAAAACATACTCACAGACCCCTGAATTCCCTAACAAAAGCAGTAAGGTATTTGTTCAGCTACTTAGGTACACATTTAAAGAGCTATACGACTTCTAAAATAGACATTCACATAAAGGCAGGTGTACTGAAACACCTCTGGGCACTACTACATGTTGAAAACGACATTCACTGAGATGTATAGGCAAGTACTGGCACTATCTTGTCATGTATTTAGACAAATATGGGTTTAATGAAGCCCAAGGCTTACTAGTGCAGAGCCTGCCCATGTTGTGTCACTGCCTAAGTAAAGTTGGCCTCCAATACCCCTTTGTCAAGTCTCAAACTCACGTTTTAGTAAAAAATAACTGACCTCGGTCATTTATTGTAAATATTTCATCAGCAATAGTGCATTGTGCTTTAGTGATTAAGAAAAGTACTTTCAGATTTAGAAACGTACTCATACAGTTGCATGCCACTAAGTGAAAGCACAACATACAGCATACCACTCAATAATCAACTGACATTCATGTTTCCAAAGCATGCATCCTGTCACTCAGCCACTGACAGAGCAAAAGAGAGACTTCTACATTTAGTCATAGACTGAGAAATTACTTATATATGCAGCACTATCAAACTCAATTGCAGATACACTCACATACCCCTGTATTCCCTAACACAAGCGCTACTGTATTTCTTCAGCTACTTATGTACACATTTACAGAGCCATACAACTACTAAACAGGCAGACACATACCAGCAGATGTACTAAAACATCTCTTAGTACTACTACAGATGGACACCATTCACTGAGATATATAAGCAAGTACTGACACAATCTTGTCCTGTATCCAGACAAGTGCTGCTTCAATCATGGGCAAGTCCTACTATTGCAGAGCCTGTATGTGCTCTGTCACTTGCCACTCAAATTGGCCTGTACAACCCCTTTGCGAAGTATCAAACCCACTTTTCAATACAAATAACTCACCTCTTTAATATGCTGTAGCTATGCCATCAAGCAAGGTGCATTGTGATTAATTAAGAAATGTACTTTTCAGTTTTAAAAACATACAGGAACTGACATTCATGTTTCCAAAGCAGGGATCCTGTGTCCCAGCCACTGTCAGAGTGACACAGGGACTTCTACATTTACTCACATACTCAGAAAGTACTTATGTATTCAGCACTATCGAAGGAAATTGCTGAGATATTCATATACCCCTGTATTCTAAAACACAGGCACTGAGGTATTTTTTCACCCACTTATGAATACATTTAGAGAGCCATATAAGTACTACAACAGGCAGTCCCGTACTGACAGGTATATTAACCCACGTCATGGTGATAGTACAGGTTCATACCTACATGTATTCAGATATTTAGGCAACTACTGGCACAACCCTGTGTTGATACATTAATAACAGAACTGTTTACATTGCTATTATGTAATTAAAATGTTTGACGTAAAATGATATAATTTAAACAATCTACTGTTTCCTTTCAGATATAAATTTCTTCTTAACTACGCACAGTTGCAATGCAGTTAAAAAGTTAGAGAAGGAAGAAACCGAGATAACAATACTATCTCCTCACAACTGAGAAACAAAAGGGGCAAAATGCAGAAAGAATAGAATACGGAAAAAACTGGTGGTTAGAGAACAAAGGCATTTCTTTAAAAAGTGTATAGTCAACTTGAAAGACAGCTGAATGGAGTACATAAGACACAAAGTTTGCTATCAACTAAGAAAGGAGTGAACGTACATCAGAAGAAAAGTATAAAATCCTACAATGAGGGACAGAGTTTAACTATAACAAATGAAGAAGTTGAAAGAAGGAGACAAACTATTGTTCAAAAGGAATGTGTTGAGGGTGTGGTTGATAAGGCTTTTACTCTGAAAAGGAAGCTGTTTATTCTGATTCTAAACAGAATGAAAATACTAGATAAAATAGTATTGAGTATGAGGAGAAAAATTCAGCAGAAAAGATTGATTAATATAACACATTTTTGCAAAGTTTTCAATTGTGAATGGAGACATACTTCTAGTACTGAACCTTTCTTTATTGAAGAGAGCTACTTACAAGAGAACACATTAATGCATGCAGTTGATGAATCTAGGTGATGTTATGAAGTAAAAGATGGTTCTCCAATTGAAAAAGAGGTACAGATACCTAGAAAGTAGAGGAAGTCATAGCAGAAGAGGTACAGGGAAGGCGTAGACATGGCCCTGTAGATAAATGGAGCTGTAGTAGTATTTGTAGTGTACGACAGCAATCAATTGACATTCTCAGGACTTTTCTACATATCTCGTCATGCAAAAGTCTTAAACAGAAAACGTCAGTTTTGCAAGGTTTAGATCCATGTAAAGTAAGGAAATATAAGACCTTCAGTGACACTTACTAGCATGTCTATCTAAGAAAGTGTGCCAAAGCACCTTTCATAATTTTAGAATGCTAGTTGTACACAACTCTGAAATTCAAACTTTAGTTAGGAGGCTTTACCACGTGAAGATTCCTGCACTATGTTTATAAGAAATGAATAAAACTATTTTGCATGGTACTTTGGCATATGTGCAAAAGGTTTGTGATGATGTACTATTTTGTTTCTTTGGCCCTGCAGAAGACCATAGAGAAAATGAAGAGTTGATATGCACAGGTGTAGCATAACAAGAGGCAGGTATTAGTTTTGATAACTTTACTGAAGCGATTAGAACATTTTAAACAGTCTGTTCAGAAAAACTGGACTGTATATGCTGTAGACGCACTCACTATAAAGGTCAAACTTGTTATGTTATTGTATCTTCAAAAACTGAAGAAGAGAATTTAGAAAAGTGGCAAGAATTTGCAGCTTTTTTGTTTGTAGAAGAATGCTTTGATTGTTTTACACATCAAACCTATATGTAAATATTGTTATAAAAAGATAGAGGAGAATAAAATGTCAGCTAGAACAATGTATAATAAATTAGAACTGGTTTCAATACCCACAGGAGCTTTAGGATTTGAAAGTTTATGGGTCTATACAAATGCAATCTGTATAACCGTTTCAAGCCATAGTCCGTGCAAAGCCAAAAACAGAAATCTTACCTCCAACTGAGCTCCAGAAAGGTCTTAAAGGGAGGGTTGTATACTTACCATTAGAATTGAAGCAGAATATTGAAACTGTAGGGTGCAGAATGATGTAGAAAAAAGGACTTGTCATTCTAGTCAATGTTGTCCCAACCTAGAATAAAAAAATATGGCAAGAGCTAGTAGATGTTACTAAAGTTAAAAATGCTACATTATGGGGGTCATTCTGACCCCGGCGGGCGGCGGAGCCGCCCGCCTGGAGGGAACCGCCAGAATACCGCTGCGCGGTCAAAAGACCGCCGCGGGTATTCTGGATTTCCCACTGGGCTGGCGGGCGACCGCCAAAAGGCCGCCGCCAGCCCAGTGGGAAACACCCCTCCATGAGGATGCCGGCTCCGAATGGAGCCGGCGGAGTGGAGGATGTGCGACGGGTGCAGTAGCACCCGTCGCAAATTTCAGTGTCTGCAGTGAAGACACTGAAATTCAAAGTGGGGCCCTCTTACGGGGGCCCCTGCAGTGCCCATGCCATTGGCATGGGCACTGCAGGGGCCCCCAGGGGCCCCACGACACCCATCACCGCCATCCTGTTCCTGGCGGGCGGAACCGCCAGGAACAGGATGGCGGTGAGGGGGTCGGAATCCCCATGGCGGCGCAGCAAGCTGCGCCACCATGGCGGATTCCCATGGGCAGCGGAAAGTCGGCGGTACACCGCCGACTTTCCGCTTCTGGCCGCGGCTGTACCGCTGCGGTCAGAATGCCCGGCGGAGCACCGCCAGCCTGTTGGCGGTGCTACCGCCGACCCCGGCCCGCCGGGGTCAGAATGACCCCCTATATTTGGTACAAAACAATATTTGCTTTAAAAATGTACGTGAACTTCAAGATATTACACATATGGAGGATGATTCAATTTCATCAAGAGGTCAAATTGAAAAGATAGATCAAACAAGATCAGAAGAAATTCATGAACACTATAGTATTCATCCTCTTCATTCCAAAGATGTTATAGGAGATGCTATTGATCTCTTTCAAATGAAAAAACAAAACAAAAGTAGCTCCATTAAGTGTATGGGAGAACAGCTTAGAAGTTTGCTGTTTTCCACAACTGTTTCCTACTGGAGTAGGTGGTAGATATGATGACCAGCCTCTACAAATGCGGCCTCTACTTGCATATTTCATCTCCTAATTGAGAATAACTTGTCTGGCTTTTCTTATATGGTTTATCACATTCTGAAAATAGTGCTAAATATGCACAATCTGTCAGGAGGGATTTTGTTGAAAAAGTACATGTGAAAGACGAAAATATGGAATACAACTTAATTAACTTGATGGCATGTCAACATGGTACCAACGCTTATTGCTATCATTGTCATGATGAACTAAAATGCATGTTAAGAAACAAACAAATACTTGGTTTCTGACACTCAGTTGTGCAGAATATGCAGGAGATGATCTCCTTGATTTCTTACGAGTTGCAAATTCAAATATAAAAGACATCAAGGCCCTCATTACGAGTTTGGCGGGCAGTGGAGGCAGCCCATCATACTCGTACCGCCATCAGGCTGCCTGTGCGGCCAGAACACTGCCGGCCCTATTAGGAGTTCACTACAGGGCCTTAACATTGTCGCCGGCTCAAGCAGTTCGGCGGATGCAGCGGCACCCATCATGCTTTCCACTATCTGTAATTCGGGCAGTGGAAAGCACAACAGGGCTGTCCATGGGGGGGCCCTGCACTGCCCATCCGGGCACCCCCTTTCTGCCAGCCTTTGCAGGGGGGCTACTGTCATGCAAAGGCTAGCAGAAAGGGGACTCGTAATCCCCAGGGCAGGGCTGCAAGCAGCGCTGCCCTGGTGGATTACAACGGCTGAGGCCTCCAGGCTGTCAACTGGCAGCAACCTGGCGGTGCTGGCGGTCCTACGGTGGTGCTTTTGCCACAGTCATAGTGTTGCAGTCGGACTGCCTCTTTGGCGGTGGTCCAACTGTGGCCCTCGCGGTCTGGTGACCAGGGTCATAATGAGGGCCTAACTTAAGACACCTGGATAACTATGCTCACTGGATACAGTAAACACTTGCAGATATTTTAACCACAGGATTCAAACAATGATGGCTTTCAGCTGCAACAAAACTAATCCTCCTCTTGGCAAAGTAACTCATTTCTTTTGGCGCAAAGAGTATCAATCTAGAGGTGTGCCACAAATTCACATGCTCTTAGGGTTCAAAAATGCACCAAAGTTTGGAACAGACACTGATGAGTCTGCCTTGTCTTTCATAGAACAGTGCGTAATATGTGCTATCCAAAAATAAATTACTGAGAAAGGATTGAGACAAGTACTATGATTCCAAAAGCACAGATATGGTAAACACTGCAAATCACCAAAATATACTTATAATCTAAAAAGACCAGAAGTTTTAAAAGACATAAATGACTATAACCCTGTTATTCTGAAGATGTGGAATGCAAATATTGATCTACAGTTTGAAGCAGATACTTCCATTGCTGTTGCTCAGTATGTAACTTCTTACATCACAAAGTCAGAAAGGACAGAGATAAAAGATATCTGGGTGGAGATTTCTGCAGAGGAAGTCTTGCCAACAAATTGTAGGTTTTAGTTTGAAAATGCTTTCCAACAGATAAATTGGATCTTATGAATGCACAGATAGGTTGAGCTTGCAACGTTTGTTTTCCAAGTCTAGCAGAATTGTCTGGGTAAGCCTAGACCTTACAAACAGTTGTAATAAAGTATTTAAGTCTTTCCAAGAAATGCAGTATCTTGCAGAGTTTGAAAACAAGAGTACAGGCATTCTGAAAAGTAACATGCTGGTTACATACTAATCAAGAAGGAGTCCTCATCTTGAAAGCATGTGTCTCTATGAAGTACATCAGTATTCTCCATATAGAACTAAAGTAACTGAAAGTGAAGAGGAAGGAATGTTTGTAGTCATTGGATGTGATGGTTGTTTGGTAAAACACAAAAAATGAAATCTAATAAATCACAGAAAGTTTATTAATGAAACTGCAGAGAAAAAAGAGTTTTTCTATTTGCCACTTTTGCAACTCTTCAAGCCTTGGCGTGTTGAATAAGATTTACTTGGACAGTGTGATTCTTATGAAGGCTCATTTAGCACTCTGAAAGTCAGTATTCAATGTTCTGTGTTTGTAACATATGTGCAGATGTTGAAAGATGAAATTGAACAGTAGGAAAATATTGTTGCTGAGATAGACAAGGAGAGGTCACATAGCAGACGAACGTCTGTACCAGGAAGTCAAGATCTTCTCAGGGAACCAGTAATTCAAAATGAAGTAGCTATAGCAGTGAATGAGGTGGCGATTGCAATGCAACAGGCAAGAGGGACAATTGTAAATTCTGAACAGTTAGAGGAGCAATTGAATAAGGAACAAAGACATATTTATAATTAAGTGATAGGTAAAAAAGAGCATGGATTTCTCCATGGGCAGAAACTATGTGAATGTTGTTCTTTTAAACCAATATTACTATATATCAGTGGACAAGCTGGGACTGGGAAAAGCTTCCTAATTAAAGTTCTCACCATTTATTTATAGAAGTCTACAGATTCAAATGTGTTATGTGTAGTTACAGCACTAACAGGATTAGCTGCATATAATATTAAAGGTATTACTCTGCATTGACTACTAATGCTACCTGTTGAACATGACAATAAATTAGAATATCAGAAATTATCTGGTGACGTTTGCTATGAAGTATCAAGTGAGCATGGTATGAAACATAATTCTTGCCTTCATACACCTAAGGATGAAGCAGATTTGAAGAAGTATGATGTACTCTTAGGAGGAAAACATTTAATTTTCTTTGGTGACCTACTCCAACTTACTCCTCTGAAAGAGCAACCAGTTTTCAAAACACTTTTGCATGAAGAAACAGGATAGTCCCTGGTAAGTATTTGTTTTGTGAACATTTGGTTAAACTTTGAATATAAGCAGTTACTGAAGAACATCTGGCAAGCATCTGATATGGAATATGGAGACATACTAAAATACATTAGAATGGGAGTCCTGACAAAACAAGGGAAACATACTTTGGAAGCTCACCTTATCAGGAGTCTATTCCCATCTAACATTACAGCACCAGAAATAAAGTTAAATTTCATTAAAGAAGAGAAATCTATAGTTTGTTTAATGCCAACACTTCAAGAGTACGCCAACTTTAATGAAAAATTACTACAATTGGAGAAAGAATATATTTTAGAAATGTCAGCTATTGTTAAAATGGAACATCAGGGAGTCACAGTCCTACTGACAGATAAACTACAAGCTAAATTGGATTCTTTGGAGAAATCTTCAGTTTCCTAGACATCAGGATTAGAAAAGCATGCTCTAACCAACCATAAACCCCAAGGTTTAAGCGTAGGTGCAGCTTTGGTCAATATTGGAAGGTCTGTATTTAATGAAGGAATGTCATATGTAGCATTGTCATGAATTAGAACATTATCGGGATTGTTTTTGATTGATTTTGATGAGAACAAAGCTAGTGCTGAAGAAAGCTGTGTAACAGAGTAGAATCTGTTAAGAAGTATTTATGGTCCTCATTTAGGCCAGTACCCTCTTTATGAGAAATGGAAACTCTGTTCAAAGCAGGAGATTACAATACGTGCTACAGACCCTCAAGAAAAGAAAGGGCAGAAGGAGGCCCCAAACACTGATAAGAAGAGAAAACTGGCATATATTAGTAAAATTGTAGGTTACCAGTAGGAGAACAGTTCAATTATCAACTGCTACGCCAATGTCACTCTCAACATACTATTCCGTTTACCCCATTTAGTGAACAAAATTTAACAAAACTCAGATAAGAGAATGTCTTCAGCAATATATATTTTGGTTCAACGTTTACTGAATGCAGAAGTGTAATACATTCTGCTTCAGGGATCCTTTGTGATCTTTTAGATACATGTACGGGATCAATAATATTTTCTCTGAACACTCAACAAAACACAGGAATTCATTATGATCATGCTTGGTGTCTCAGAAGAAGAACAAGTAAATAGTGATAACATTTGTGGACTCAGTTACAAATGGACACATGCTATTTTACATTTAGCACTGAAATTAACTCTGAAAGATTTCTCCACTTAACATTACCAGGTTGTAAAAATGTGCCTTTTGACAAATTGTACAGAAATGCTAATGCAAATATGTCATGCCCAAACTGCAGATATGATGTTTTCTCTGCACTGTTTCTGCAAAGAAAAGTCAAATATCTTATAGTAATGCTACAACGATGCAGACCAGATGGTTTCAAATTGGAAACTCAAATTACAAACTTTTAAAGCTGGACAAATATCACTTTTAGGAAGAACTTTCACTACCATGGTTATCATTTTCCATGAAGGAGTTACTACAATGTCTTGCTGTTACACTGTGTATTTAAAAAGTAAGAGGAGACAGACAGAATGCTGTAGGAGGCTGGACTGGCTTGTAGTGAGTACTTAGGGGTACTTGCACCTTGCACCAGGCCCAGTTATCCCTTATTAGTGTATAGGGTGTCTAGCAGCATAGGCTGATAGATAATGGTAGCTTAGCAGAGCAGCTTAGGCTGAACTAGGAGACGAGTGAAGCTCCTACAGTACCACTTAGTGTCATATGCACAATATCATAAGAAAACACAATACACAGATATACTAAAAATAAAGGTACTTTATTTTTATGACAATATGCCAAAAGTATCTCAGTGAGTACCCTCAGTATGAGGATAGCAAATATACACAAGATATATGTACACAATACCAAAATATGCAGTAATAGTATTAGAAAACAGTGCAAACAATGTATAGTTACAATAGGATGCAATGGAGACACACAGGGATAGGGGCAACACAAACCATATACTCCAAAAGTGGAATGTGAATCACGAATGGACCCCAAACCTTGTAGAGGGTCGCTGGGACTATTAGAAAATAGTAAGGGTTAGAAAAATAGCCCACCCCAAGACCCTGAAAAGTGAGTGCAAAGTGCACTAAAGTTCCCCAAAGGACATAGAAGTCGTGATAGGGAAATTCTGCAGGAAAGACACAAACAAACAATGCAACAACAATGGATTTCCAGTCGAGGGTACCTGTGGAACAAGGGGACCAAGTCCAAAAGTCACAAGCAAGTCGGAGATGGGCAGATGCCCAGGAAATGCCAGCTGTGGGTGCAAAGATGCTGCTACTGGACAGTAGAAGCGTAGGTTTCTGCAAGAACGACAAGGGCTAGAGACTTCCCCTTTGGAGGACGGATCCCTCACGCCGTGGAGAGTCGTGCAGAAGTGTTTTCCCGCCGAAAGACCATCAACAAGTCTTGCTAGCTGCAAATCATGCGGTTGGTGTTTTTGGCTGCTGCTGTGGCCCAGGAGGGACCAGGATGTCGCCGATTGCGTCTGGGGACAGAGGGGGCATCGAGCAAGACAAGGAGTCCTCTCAGCAGCAGGCAGCACCCGCAGAAGTGCCAGAAACAGGCACTACGAGGATGCGTGAAACGGTGCTCACCCGAAGTCGCACAAATGAGTCCCACGTCGCAACAACAATGGATTTCCAGTCGAGGGTACCTGTGGAACAAGGGGACCAAGTCCAAAAGTCACAAGCAAGTCGGAGATGGGCAGATGCCCAGGAAATGCCAGCTGTGGGTGCAAAGATGCTGCTACTGGACAGTAGAAGCATAGGTTTCTGCAAGAACGACAAGGGCTAGAGACTTCCCCTTTGGAGGACGGATCCCTCACGCCAGGGAGAGTCGTGCAGAAGTGTTTTCCCACCAAAAGACCACCAACAAGCCTTGCTAGCTGCAAATCGTGCAGTTGGTATTTTTGGATGCTGCTGTGGCCCAGGAGGGACCAGGATGTCGCCAATTGCATCTGGGGACAGAGGGGGCGTCGAGCAAGACAAGGAGTCCTCTCAGCAGCAGGCAGCACCCGCAGAAGTGCCAGAAACAGGCACTACAAGGATGCGTGAAATGGTGCTCACCCGAAGTCGCACAAAGGAGTCCCACGTCGCCGGAGAACAACTTAGGAGGTCGTGCAATGCAGGTTAGAGTGCCGTGGACCCAGGCTGGACTGTGCACAAAGGATTCCTGCCGGAAGTGCACGGAGGCCGGAGTAGCTGCAAAAGTCGCAGTTCCCAGCAATGCAGTCTGGCGTGGGGAGGCAAGGACTTACCTCCACCAAACTTGGACTGAAGAGTCACTGGACTGTGGGAGTCACTTGGACAGAGTTGCTGGATTCAAGGGACCTCGCTCGTCGTGCTGAGAGGAGACCCAAGGTACCTGTGATGCAGTTCTTTGGTGCCTGCGGTTGCAGGGGGACGATTCCGTCGACCCACGGGAGATTTCTTCAGAGCTTCTAGTGCATAGAGGAGGCAGACTACCCCAACAGCATGCACCACCAGGAAAACAGTCGAGAAGGCAGCAGGATCAGCGTTACAGAGTTGCAGTAGTCGTCTTTGCTACTATGTTGCAGTTTTGCAGGCTTCCAGCACGGTCAGCAGTCGATTCCTTGGCAGAAGGTGAAGAGAGAGATGCAGAGGAACTCGGATGAGCTCTTGCATTCGTTATCTAAGGAATCCCAAGAGACAGAGACCCTAAATAGCCAGAAAAGAGGGTTTGGCTACCTAGGAGAGAGGATAGGCTAGCAGCACCTGAAGGAGCCTATCAGGAGGAGTCTCTGACGTCACCTGATGGCACTGGCCACTCAGAGCAGTCCAGTGTGCCAGCAGCACCTCTGTTTCCAAGATGGCAGAGGTCTGGAGCACACTGGAGGAGCTCTGGGCACCTCCCAGGGGAGGCACAGGTCAGGGGAGTGGTCACTCCCCTTTCCTTTGTCCAGTTTCACGCCAGAGCAGGGCTAAGGGGTCCCTGAACCGGTGTAGACTGGCTTATGCAGAAATGGGCACCAAATGTGCCCATGAAAGCATTTCCAGAGGCTGGGGGAGGCTACTCCTCCCCTGCCTTCACACCATTTTCCAAAGGGAGAGGGTGTAACACCCTCTCTCTGAGGAAGTCCTTTGTTCTGCCATCCTGGGCCAGGCCTGGCTGGATCCCAGGAGGGCAGATGCCTGTCTGAGGGGTTGGCAGCAGCAGCAGCTGCAGTGAAACCCCGGGAAAGGCAGTTTGGCAGTACCAGGGTCTGTGCTACAGACCACTGGGATCATGGGATTGTGCCAACTATGCCAGTATGGTATAGAGGGGGCAATTCCATGATCATAGACATATTACATGGCCATATTCGGAGTTACCATTGTGAAGCTACATATAGGTAGTGACCTATATGTAGTGCACGCGTGTAATGGTGTCCCCGCACTCACAAAGTCCGGGGAATTGGCCCTGAACAATGTGGGGGCACCTTGGCTAGTGCCAGGGTGCCCTCACACTAAGTAACTTAGCACCCAACCTTTACCAGGTAAAGGTTAGACATATAGGTGACTTATAAGTTACTTAAGTGCAGTGTAAAATGGCTGTGAAATAACATGGACATTATTTCACTCAGGCTGCAGTGGCAGGCCTGTGTGAGAATTGTCAGAGCTCCCTATGGGTGGCAAAAGAAATGCTGCAGCCCATAGGGATCTCCTGGAACCCCAATACCCTGGGTACCTCAGTACCATATACTAGGGAATTATAAGGGTGTTCCAGTAAGCCAATGTAAATTGGTAAAATTGGTCACTAGCCTGTTAGTGACAATTTGAAAGAAATGAGAGAGCATAACCACTGAGGTTCTGATTAGCAGAGCCTCAGTGAGACAGTTAGTCATAACACAGGTAACACATTCAGGCACACTTATGAGCACTGGGGCCCTGACTAGCAGGGTCCCAGTGACACATACAACTAAAACAACATATATACAGTGAGAAATGGGTGTAACATGCCAGGCAAGATGGTACTTTTCTACTCAACCCCCCCACCCCCCAAACGAAGGACAATAAGACTAGCCATGACCTGATGAGTCTTCATTGTCTAAGTGGAAATATCTGGAGAGTCCATCTGCATTGGAGTGGCTACTCCCAGGTCTATGTTCCACTGTATAGTCCATTCCCTGTAGGGATATGGACCACCTCAACAATTTAGGATTTTCACCTTTCATTTGTTTTAGCCAAAGTAGAGGTTTGTGGTCTGTCTGAACAATGAAGTGAGTGCCAAACAGGTAGGGCCTCAACTTCTTCAGTGCCCAGACCACAGCAAAGGCCTCCCTCTCAATGGCAGACCAACGCTTTTCTCTAGGGGTCAACCTCCTACTAATAAAAGCAACAGGTTGATCCTGGCCCTCAGAATTAAGTTGTGAAAGGACTGCCCCTACTCCTAATTCAGATGCATCAGTTTGGACATAGAATTTTTTAGAGTAACAAGGGCTTTTCAGGACAGGTGCAGAGCACATGGCCTGCTTCAGCTCCTCAAAAGCTTTCTGACAGCTACCTGTCCACAATACCTTTTTAGGCATCTTTTTGGATGTGAGGTCATTAAGAGGGGCTGCAATGGAGCCATAGTTCTTAATGAACCTCCTGTAATACCCAGTGTGGCCTAGGAAGGCTCTCACCTGAGTCTGAGTAGTAGGGGGAACCCAATCAACAATAGTTTGGATTTTCCCCTGAAGTGGTGCAATCTGTTCCCCACCAACAAGGTGTCCCAGATAAACCACCTTCCCCTGACCTATCTGGCACTTTGAAGCCTTGATAGTGAGGCCTGCCTTTTGCAGGGCCTCTAAAACTTTCCATAGGAGGACCAGGTGATCATCCCAACTGGAGCTAAAGACAGCTATATCGTCCAAATATGCTGCACTAAAAGCTTCCAGCCCTTGCAGGACTGTGTTCACCAACCTTTCAAAAGTGGCAGGTGCATTTTTCAATCCAAAAGGCATTACTGTGAATTGGTAATGGCCTCCAATGGTTGAAAATGCAGTTTTAGGTTTAGCATCTTCTGATAATTTGATCTGCCAATACACTGCAGTCAAATCAAAAGTGCTTAGATACTTGGCAGATGCCAGTGTATCTATGAGCTCATCTGCCCTGGGTATAGGGTGAGCATTAGTTTTGGTTACCTGGTTGAGACCTCTATATTCTACACAAAACCACATTTCTTTCTTTCCATCCTTGGAATGAGGTTTTGGTACAAGTACCACAGGAGAAGCCCATGGACTTTCAGAGCGCTCAACCACTCCCAGTTCTAACATTTTCTGCACCTCTTGCTTTATGCAGTCCCTGACATGGTCAGGCTGCCTATAGATTTTACTTTTGACAGGCAAGCTTTCTCCAGTATCTATAGTGTGCTCACACCAAGAAGTGGTACCTGGCACAGTAGAGAAGAGTTCAGGAAACTGACCCAGGAGATTAATGCAATGGTCTTTCTGCTCAGCAGTAAGACAATCAGCCAAAACAACACTTTCCACTAGAGCATCTTGTTCTGTGGAAGAGAAGAGATCAGGTAGAGGATCACTGTCTTCTTCCTGTCCCTCATCAGTTGCCATGAGCAGGGTGAGATCAGCCCTGTCATAGTAGGGTTTCAGGCGATTGACATGGAGCACCCTAAGGGGACTCCTGGCAGTGCCTAAGTCAACTAAGTAGGTGACTTCACCCTTCTTTTCAACAATTATGTGGGGTCCACTCCATTTATCTTGGAGTGCTCTTGGGGCCACAGGCTCCAAGACCCACACTTTCTGCCCTGGTTGGTACTGAACCAAAACAGCCTTCTGATCATGCCATTGCTTCTGGAGCTCTTGGCTTGCCTGAAGGTTTTTACTGGCCTTTTTCATATACTCAGCCATCCTTGATCTGAGGCCAAGTACATAATCCACAATATCTTGTTTTGGAGCTTTTAAAGGTTGTTCCCAACCCTCCTTGACAAGTGTTAGTGGACCCCTAACAGGGTGTCCAAAGAGGAGTTCAAAGGGGCTGAAGCCCACTCCTTTCTGGGGTACCTCCCTGTAGGCAAAAAGGAGGCATGGTAAAAGGATATCCCATCTCCTGCGGAGTTTTTCAGGGAGTCCCATAATCATGCCTTTGAGAGTTTTGTTAAATCTTTCCACCAGTCCATTTGTTTGTGGATGATAGGGTGTAGTGAACTTGTAAGTCACACCACACTCCTTCCACATGTCCTTTAAGTAAGCAGACATGAAATTGCTTCCCCTGTCTGATACTACTTCCTTTGGGAAGCCCACCCGGGAAAATATTCCCAGGAGGGCCTTTGCCACTGCAGGTGCTGTAGTGGTCCTTAAAGGAATTGCTTCAGGATATCTTGTGGCATGGTCCACTACCACCAAGATAAACCTATTGCCTGAAGCAGTAGGAGGGTCAAGGGGGCCAACTATGTCAACCCCTACCCTTTCAAAGGGAACCCCAACCACAGGCAGTGGAATAAGGGGTGCCTTTGGGGTGCCACCTGTCTTGCCACTGGCTTGACAGGTTTCACAGGACTTACAAAACTCTTTTGTGTCCTCAGACATTCTAGGCCAATGAAACAAGGGAACAAGCCTGTCCCAAGTTTTCATTTGTCCCAGATGACCAGCTAGGGGAATGTCGTGGGCTAGAGTTAGGAGGAACTTTCTGTACTCCTGAGGAATCACTAACCTCCTGGCAGTTCCAGGTTTAGGATCCCTTGCTTCAGTGTACAAGAGGTTGTCCTCCCAGTAAACTCTGTGAGAGTCACTGACATCCCCATTAGCCTGTTTGACAGCTTGCTGTCTTAGACCCTCTAGTGTGGGACAGGTATGCTGTGCCACACTCAGCTCCTCCCTGGCAGGCCCCCCTTCACCCAAAAGCTCAGCAGTGTCTGCTTCCAGCTCCTCTGGTGTAGGTTCTGCACAGGGTGGAAATTCTTCTTCCTCAGAAGTAGAATCCACTGTAGAGGGAGGGATAGTAGGAAGTGCTTTACTTCTACTAGCCCTAGCTTTAGGGAGCACTTGGTCCATTGTTCCAGGATCCAAGCTTCCCTGTCCTTTTTGCTTTTTGGCCTGAGCCCTTGTTAAAGCAAAAATATGCCCTGGGATGCCCAGCATTGCTGCATGGACCTCCAACTCCACATCTGACCAAGCTGATGTCTCCAAATCATTCCCTAATAGACAGTCTACAGGTAAATCTGAAGCTACCACAACTTTCTTTGGACCAGTAACCCCCCCCCCCCAGTTGAGATTTACAACAGCCATGGGGTGGCTAAGTGTGTTGTTGTGAGCATCGGTTACTTGGTACTGGTGACCAAGTAGGTGTTGTTCAGGGTGGACCAGTTTCTCTATGACCATAGTCACACTGGCTCCAGTGTCCCTGTAGGCCTGAACCTCAACACCATTTATTAGTGGTAGTTGCTTGTACTTATCCATGTTAAGGGGACAAGCAACCAAGATGGCTAAATCAATAGCCCCCTCAGAGACTAACACAGCCTCTGTGGTCTCCCTAATCAGACTAACCCCAACTAAGTTACCAAAAGTGAGCCCAGCTACTCCCTTGGATTGGCTATTAGTAGGTTTGCTCCCACCACCACTGCTATTAGTAGGGACACTAGGTGTAGCAGTAGGGGTTGTAGTGGTAGGAGGCTTGGTGCTTTTCTTTGGACAACTGGGATCTGTTGTCCAATGGCCTTTTATTTTACATAAATAGCACCATGGTTTATTTTCTTTGTTTTGATTAGAAGAGGATTTGGGCCCACCACCCCCACCAGAGTGTTTTTGTGGGCCTGATGAAGACTCATTTTTAGATTTGTCCCCACCCTTGTCAGAAGACTTACCATCCTTCTTCTTGTTGCCATCTTTGTCACCCCCTGTATGAACTTTTCTGTTCACCCTTGTTCTGACCCATTTGTCTGCCTTCTTTCCCAATTCTTGAGGAGAGGTCAGATCAGAGTCCACCAAGTACTGGTGCAACAAATCAGACACACAATTATTAAGAATATGCTCTCTCAGGATCAAGTTATAGAGGCTGTCATAATCAGTAACTTTACTGCCATGTAACCACCCCTCCAAGGCCTTCACTGAATGATCAATGAAATCAACCCAGTCTTGTGAAGACTCCTTTTTGGTCTCTCTGAACTTTATCCTTTATTGTTCAGTGGTTAAGCCATAACCATCCAGGAGTGCATTCTTAAGAACTTTGTAATCATTGGCTTCACTTTCTTTCACAGTAAGGAGCCTATCCCTACCTTTTCCACTAAATGATAGCCATAGGATAGCAGCCCACTGCCTTTGAGGGACATCCTGTACAGCACAGGCCCTCTCAAGTGCAGCAAACCACTTGTTAATGTCATCCCCCTCCTTATAAGGGGGAACTATCTTGTGCAGATTCCTGGAATCATGCTCTTTTGCAGGATGACTATGGGGAATACTGCAGCTGCCACCATGGGTTTCTAAACCCAGTTTCTGTCTCTCCTTCTCTACTTCTAAGGTCTGTCTATCCAAATCCAGCTGTTGCTTCTTGAGCTTCAGTCTGGTTTGTTCCACTCTCAATCTATTGAGCTCCCTTTCTAACAATCTGTCATCAGGGTGGGTGGGAGGGACATGTCTTGAAACAGAAGTATGGTGAGAATGGACAGAAGGAGATCTGTCCCTTACAGAGGGCACCCTAACAGCTTGGTTAACAGAAACATCAGTTCTACTGTGGTGAGAATGAATGGTATGATGTGAGACAACACTATCTGTATGGTGTGACTCAACATCAGTACCAACTATGCTAGACTGTCTAGTAATGGGCAGGCTAGGAAGTTTCTTTCCTCAATCTTTTTCTAGGGGAGTCCCTGGATCAGATTGGGAACCATTAGCTACTTTTTCAACAGATGGGGCCCTTGTGGCCTTATCTTGTTCTCTAAGCATGTTAAGCAATAATTCCAAGGACGGATTCTTCCCTACACTCAAACCTCTTTCTACACAGAGACTTCTTGCTCCTTTCCAGCTAAGGTGGTCATATGCAAGTTTGGACAGATCAACATTTTGGCCTGTGCCAGACATTTTAGAAAGAGTTTAAGTGACAGAAAAAGTGATAAAAAAGTTTTTAGAGCTTTTAGAAAGACAGAAAAAAAAACTTTGTAAACTTTTTAAGAACTTTTAGAAAGTTTAGAAGTACTTTTCAGCACTTTAGAAAAGAGTGAAAAGAGGAAATGCAAAACTTTTTAGTTATGTGTACATACACTGAACTTGTTTTGTATATTTTTCTCTTATGAAAAGTACAATGACAAGAGTGGTAAGTAGTCTCAAAGCACTTATCCGACCGCTGCACAACCAATGTAGGAGGCTGGACTGGCTTGTAGTGAGTACCTAGGGGTACTTGCACCTTGCACCAGGCCCAGTTATACCTTATTAGTGTATAGGGTGTCTAGCAGCATAGGCTGATAGATAATGGTAGCTTAGCAGAGCAGCTTAGGCTGAACTAGGAGACGAGTGAAGCTCCTACAGTACCACTTAGTGTCATATGCACAATATCATAGGAAAACACAATACACAGATATACTAAAAATAAAGGTACTTTATTTTTATGACAATATGCCAAAAGTATCTCAGTGGGTACCCTCAGAATGAGGATAGCAAATATACACAAGATATATGTACACAATACCAAAATATGCAGTAATAGTATTAGAAAACAGTGCAAACAATGTATAGTTACAATTGGATGCAATGGAGACACATAGGGATAGGGGCAACACAAACCATATACTCCAAAAGTGGAATGTGAATCACGAATGGACCCCAAACCTATGTGACCTTGTAGAGGGTCGCTGGGACTATTAGAAAATAGTAAGGGTTAGAAAAATAGCCTACCCCAAGACCCTGAAAAGTGAGTGCAAAGTGCACTAAAGTTCCCCAAAGGACATAGAAGTCGTGAAAGGGGAATTCTGCAGGAAAGACACAAACCAACAATGCAACAACGATGGATTTCCAGTCGAGGGTACCTGTGGAACAAGGGGACCAAGTCCAAAAGTCACAAGCAAGTCGGAGATGGGCAGATGCACAGGAAATGCCAGCTGTGGGTGCAAAGATGCTGCTACTGGACAGTAGAAGCGTAGGTTTCTGCAAGAACGACAAGGGCTAGAGACTTCCCCTTTAGAGGACAGAACCCTCACGCCGTGGAGAGTCGTGCAGAAGTGTTTTCCCGCCGAAAGACCACCAACAAGTCTTGCTAGCTGCAAATCGTGCGGTTGCTGTTTTTGGATGCTGCTGTGGCCCAGGAGGGACCAGGATGTCGCCAATTGCGTCTGGGGACAGAGGGGGCGTCAAGCAAGACAAGGAGCCCTCTCAGCAGCAGGCAGCACCCGCAGAAGTGCCAGAAACAGGCACTACGAGGATGCGTGAAATGGTGCTCACCCGAAGTTGCACAAATGAGTCCCACGTCGCCGGAGAACAACTTAGGAGGTCGTGCAATGCAGGTTAGAGTGCTGCGGATCCAGGCTGGACTGTGCACAAAGGATTTCTGCCGGAAGTGCACGGAGGCCGGAGTAGCTGCAAAAGTAGTGGTTCCCAGCAATGCAGTCTGGCGTGGGGAGGCAAGGACTTACCTCCACCAAACTTGGACTGAAGAGTCACTGGACTGTGGGAGTCACTTGGAGAGAGTTGCTGGATTCAAGGGACCTCGCTTGTCATGCTGAGAGGAGACCCAAGGTACCGGTGATGCAGTTTTTGGTGCCTGCGGTTGCAGGGGGACGATTCCATCGACCCACAGGAGATTTCTTCGGAGCTTCTAGTGCAGAGGGGAGGCAGACTACCCCCACAGCATGCACCACCAGGAAAACAGTCGAGAAGGCTGCAGGATCAGCGTTACAGAGTTGCAGTAGTCGTCTTTGCTACTATGTTTCAGTTTTGCAGGCTTCCAGCGCGGTCAGCAGTCGATTCCTTGGCAGAAGGTGAAGAGAGAGATGCAGAGGAACTTGGATGAGCTCTTGCATTCGTTATCTAAGGAATCCCAAGAGACAGAGACCCTAAATAGCCAGAAAAGAGGGTTTGGCTACCTAGGAGAGAGGATAGGCTAGCAATACCTGAAGGAGCCTATAAGGAGGAGTCTCTGACGTCAACCTGATGGCACTGGCCACTCAGAGCAGTCCAGTGTGCCAGCAGCACCTCTGTTTCCAAGATGGCAGAGGTCTGGAGCACACTGGAGGAGCTCTGGGCACCTCCCAGGGGAGGTACAGGTCAGGGGAGTGGTCACTCCCCTTTCCTTTGTCCAGTTTCGCGCCAGAGCAGGGCTAAGGGGTCCCTGAACCGGTGTAGACTGGCTTATGCAGAAATGGGCACCAAATGTGCCCATGAAAGCATTTCCAGAGGCTGGGGAAGGCTACTCCTCCCCTGCCTTCACACCATTTTCCAAAGGGAGAGGGTGTAACACCCTCTCTCAGAGGAAGTCCTTTGTTCTGCCATCCTGGGCCAGGCCTGGCTGGACCCCAGGAGGGCAGATGCCTGTCTGAGGGGTTGGCAGCAGCAGCAGCTGCAGTGAAACCCCGGGAAAGGCAGTTTGGCAGTACCAGGGTCTGTGCTACAGACCACTGGGATCATGGGATTGTGCCAACTATGCCAGGATGGTATAGAGGGGGCAATTCCATGATCATAGACATATTACATGGCCATATTCGGAGTTACCATTGTGAAGCTACGTATAGGTAGTGACCTATATGTAGTGCACGCGTGTAATGGTGTCCCCGCACTCACAAAGTCCGGGGAATTGGCCCTGAACAATGTGGGGGCACCTTGGCTAGTGCCAGGGTGCCCTCACACTAAGTAACTTAGCACCCAACCTTTACCAGGTAAAGGTTAGACATATAGGTGACTTATAAGTTACTTAAGTGCAGTGTAAAATGGCTGTGAAATAACGTGGACGTTATTTCACTCAGGCTGCAGTGGCAGGCCTGTGTAAGAATTGTCAGAGCTCCCTATGGGTGGCAAAAGAAATGCTGCAGCCCATAGGGATCTCCTGGAACCCCAATACCCTGGGTACCTCAGTACCATATACTAGGGAATTATAAGGGTGTTCCAGTAAGCCAATGTAAATTGGTAAAATTGGTCACTAGCCTGTTAGTGACAATTTGAAAGAAATGAGAGAGCATAACCACTGAGGTTCTGATTAGCAGAGCCTCAGTGAGACAGTTAGTCATAACACAGGTAACACATTCAGGCACACTTATGAGCACTGGGGCCCTGGCTAGCAGGGTCCCAGTGACACATACAACTAAAACAACATATAAACAGTGAAAAATGGGGGTAACATGCCAGGCAAGATGGTACTTTCCTACAAATGCAATGACAGCAACCTAAAAAACAAACAAAAACTTTCATTCAAATAACCAAAACTCATATCTTCTCTTTCTTCAACCAAAGTTCTAAGTGTACACAGTGTTTCTTGCACAAGGTTCATCAGTTTTTTAGATATTATTTAGCTTATTAAGGGTGATATCTTTCAAAATGATCTCGAAAAGACAACACCCCTTTTAATATTCCAGAAAGAAGTCAATATATCAAGTCAGTACAACACTCTCTAATTAAAGTGTGAAACTGGATGGAGATACTACAATTATAGTAGCCTGAAAGTGA
This sequence comes from Pleurodeles waltl, assembly GCF_031143425.1. Lineage (NCBI taxonomy): Eukaryota > Metazoa > Chordata > Amphibia > Caudata > Salamandridae > Pleurodeles > Pleurodeles waltl. The sequence goes on along the minus strand of NC_090444.1, from coordinate 1,380,187,085 downwards.
AGGAATACAATTAATTGAAAACTACAAAAGAAGTCCCCTTCTACATCCTAATTCAGGAAAAAAATTACAGTGTTGACTTTTATGTACATGGATCATCAGCACTATAGACATCATTTGGCCTAAAATGGATGTTTTCAAATTCATTTCTAAAACTGAACAGTACAACACATTTATTTATGATCTTGTACCAGACATAATTATTAAATAGAACTTTTACAATCTGCTTCATTATATTACTATAGTAACTTGAGACAAATCTACTAATTAATTAAACGTAATAAGCGCGATGCATAGTATCACTTATTTGTAGTGACCTACTGTGCATATTGTTTTTTTTTACAGTCCATTAATTGTTATTTCCCTGATGTTCGAAGATGATGCTTTATAAAACCATTCTTTACGATGAAGAAGTATAAAAGCTGAGCACAGAAAAGAAACAAAAATTATATTTTAACTAAATTGTAATACAGTTGTTATATTTCTGTATGTTTAAAGATTAAATACTAATATATCTTTTTCTTTTTTCTCTTTTTTAATAGTGGCTGCAGTTGCCTCATAAAAAAAGTTTTGGAACGGTAAAAATATTACATATAGTTTTGCATAGAGTGTTTTTAAAAATAAACTGCTCTTGCCATATCTTTTCATAAGTTTACTCTGTCTATATTCAATTTAAATGTTCTATGTACCGTAAAAAATCTTCATATACTCATACATGCACTTATTCAATCACTGAAGAAGTTCTTTATGCAAACACTAACACTCTATATTCTTCACCCATTCAGCCTCTCACAGAAATACTCAGGGGGTTATTACGAGTTTGGCAGTGTCATGACGGTCATGTTCGCAGTGGTTGTCGTACCACCAACAGGCTAGCGAAGAAGACCACCAAATTATGAGCATGACGGTCTTCTGAACGGAATACAGCCAATCCACTGCCAGCACCGCCAGTACGGTCAGGATGCCACAGACGATTGTAGTCACCTTCAGGCCGGCTGCACAGGTTAGGAGGCTGCACACCTCCAAGGTTTCTATTGCGGTCCCACCACCACAGAAATCCTGGTAGAAACCAATTCTATAACAGGAGACATTCACCTTCAGGAAAAAGTACCCGTCTTGAGCCGCAATGGAACCTGAGCTATACGTCTTCCCACTGCTCCTGCTTGCCCAACAACTCTGGAACCAGTGACAACGATGATGACAGCAAATGTGAGTACGCACACTTACCTGTCACCATTGCACAATGCCAATGTATCTATGCACACACAACATACACATCCTGAAAGGATGGTGATGGCGACACACACACATACCCTCACACTGAAACGCACACCCACACACAGCCACATACACACACGCACACACATAGTACATACTCTACGGCCAACACACACACACTTCTAAAACACACATCAATACCCACATACACAGCACCGGCACAGTCATATGCAACAACACACAACACAACCATATGACACAACAGCACCACAACCGCAAAACCTCGAAAGCACTGTCATTCATCCACAATACACACCTCCACTTGACAAATCATACATACACCACAACCTAATAACACCAGAAACCACCACACACAACACACATCCATACAATAATGCATAAGTCATACCCTGCCAATACACATCACAATGCATCTGACATCACAACGCTCTGACATCCCAATCACCACACACACTCTCACACATAGTACAACCACATAAGGGCATACAATGCTCAAAATAACACCTCAGCACAATCACTACACACAAAAACAACTTAAATCCATGTCCGAAACTCATCATACACAGCTATCACAGCTAGACAAATGCATTGCACACAGCCACACATGCTGGCCAGACACAACTGGTAGGACAACCAACACACACAAAACATAGTCACACACAAACTAAAGCAGCCAAGACCAAAAAACAACCATGAGGAATGAAAGGCAGGACAAAAATGTAACACTTGAACCAACAACTGGTTGGCCCAGATGTATGGCAATAAATAAATATATACAAAACTATGTACATAATAAGAAGGCCATAAGCCAGTCCAAACACATATGTGCATCAGGCACATATTGCATATTCCATTTCCCCTACTTGACTCCTGACTGCTATACAACCTCCACGGATAGGGCCATAAAGGGGGCAGGCAGGCGCCTAAGGGAATGGGGGGCAGAGTTTGGGTTTGGGTTTGGATTTTGGAAGGTTGATCATTGGGCTTGAGCTTTAGCTTGGGAGGGGCAGGCTTCGGTCAAGGCTTAGGGGAGGGCTGGGAACTCTTGGGAGGTGTTGACTTCTTGGGGGGAGGGGCATGGGTACTAGGAGGGGGCTGGGAAGGTCTTTGAGGTGGAAGGGCTGGACTTGGGGAGGGACACAGATCTTTTAGAAGTCACACAGGGTGGGAGAGCTGTATGGGAAAGGGACAATTAAGAGAGGAAAAATTTATTTGACACACAGGGACCGTCATGGCAAAATTGTTTGGGAGTGGAGGAAGAGTGAGTAGTTGTAAGAGGTGTTTTGGTGGATGTCTTGGGTGCATGTATGTGGAAGGTATGCTTATGTGTGCTGGGTGTCTGTTTGGTTGGTAGGAGTGGGCGTTTATGTGTCTTGGGAGGAGGGGGTGGAGGTGCTGGGAGATGCCGTGGTGGAAGGGTGACTGTCTGTTGGGGTGGTGACTGCTGGTATGGTGGATGTGCTGCATGTAGACATGTCTGTGGTTGTGGTTTCTGCGGATGAGGTGACTGTGGTGGATGTCTGCCTGTCTGCTATTGTGGTACATGTGAGTAGGATAGATGTTGTGGCTGTTTCAGTGAATGTTAGTGTTTTTCTGTAGGTGTGAAGGTGAGGGTGGTGGGGGAGCCAGCGCAGGTAGTAAGTGCTGGTGTGTCTGCAGGTGGGTATTGTTTGTGTGTATGCTGGTAATGGGTCTTGTGGTGCTTGTGTGTTTCAGCAGTATCCTTGGATGTTGAGGTGGATGCAAGCTTGTCTGTCTGTGTACTTTGGATGGGATGGGGAAGAGGGCTATGAGATTGGTAAGAGGAAGGTGGAGAGGGGACGGAAGACAAACGGTGACTGGCTGCCATCAGTGTGGAGGCCACAGTCTGAAAGGATCTCTGTAGGCCAGCCAGTGTACTGTGAATGCCATCCAGGAAAGCATTACTCTGCTGGACTTGAGTTGCCAGTCCCTGGATGACATTCACGATGGTCAACTGACCCACAGAGATTGACCTCAGGAGGTCAATAGCCTCCTCGCTGAGGGCAGCAGGGTTGACAGGGTCAGAGGTGCCTGCAGTGAAGCTGACACCTACCCTCCTGGGTGAGCAGGCACGGAAAACTGAGTGGTGAGCTTTAGGGAGGATGGTGGTAGTAAGGTGGATGGTGGACAAAGATGGTGCTAGGGTGGTTCCAGAAGGATCCACCACCACCACCACCAAGGAGTCTCCACTTGAAGAGTATTACAAAGATAATGATGTGGATCCTGTCTCCCCTGTTGCACTCCCCTCATCCTCCAGGCCACTGGGTCCCTCTCTGTCGGTGGTATCAGCACTCCGCGTCCCGTGGCCTGCATCATTCCCATTCGCCTGAGCCTCATCTCCTGCGCCTGCTGATGCCGATGCACACAAATGGAGAGAGAGGGATGGAGAGATAGAGAGGGAGAGAGAGGGTCATCACATTCTTCACATAAACACATTACAAAATGGACAACTGTAGGTATACATCTCCTGGCTAGGCTATGTCATTTAGTAACCCAAATAACCCACATCATGTCACAACATGTTTCTCCTCTGCACCCCTTTATGTCTTCTCTCTCACCCACATCATAATCCAATTAAGGTAGCATGACTGGAGCATTCCAAGAAATCACACATAAAGCTATGTCAGCATGCTCATCATGTCCTGGCTGAAGCAGAAAATCTTTCCTAATCTGGATCATAACTCTCCGTACTCCTACAACCTTTAAGAAAGGCAGTTGACTGATCACAACATAACATACATGTTCTGAATCTACACCTGACCAGTCCATGTCCATAAGTAATGTCCCATGATAATTAAGAAAACTCAATTCACAGACCACACAGCACCTGCCATTCTAGTCACATGCCTGGCTGAACCCCCTGTACATATATGCCATGGTGGATACAATCACTGATGTAGCCACAACATGGGGCACTTCTGGACAGGTGACATCTGATGTGAAGAATACATGTCTGGAGAACAGCCATGTCACTACATGTGCCAAATCCCAGAGGAACATCTGCAGACAACATATCCCACACCAACACCTGTATCAGAAAGAGTAGTGCAGCTAAACCATTAAATCTTGACATTAGAAGTAATTCAATAACAATTTCTGTCCAGACTGCCCACATCAGCTATACTAAGGGTAGCAATGACTGACCCACTATATTACATGTGCCCCCAAGAAACCATTGAGACATGATGTAGGCAGATAATAACATGAGTTACACTGTTATTGGTAGGACATTGGCACACATAGCACGGACACTGCATATTGTCAAAGGGTAGCTTTGCCTAGCCACTTTCTGCCTCAAGAACATTGGGATAAATATGATTTCCCCATATGGAACTGCCATGGAAATGCATGAAAAGGACATATAGACAAAATCAGAAACCCAAAGTAGACTAGTCTTCCCTTACTACCTTCATATACCCCATAGTATAAAGATGATGGGATAATAGGGATACATCTACAGACCCATATGTACTGTCCTATACTGGCCATACTTGTGGAGTGATTGAGATGCCTGCCTCACATGGAGTCAATAACTGTACCAAAACAAATGTTACATGGCCCCTGTACAACATATGTCAGGCACCCAGCTGTAAGTATAGGTGATCAAGACATATGGGAGTGCTCAGACACCTTATAGCTACAAAAACACATATGCTGAAGGATGGACCAGGACATCCATAAAAAGGCTGGATGGAGTCACACATGTGACATTGTCATCTGAACCTCTCCTCATGCAGTCATAGATATATCGTTACACAGGTGATCTAAACTTACACAAAGCAAACCATGAATGAGAGATCTACATCTTAAAATCAGGCAATGTGGGTACTATGTATTCCCTCTAACCTACATACATGTAGCACCTACAACATTGTCACAGCTGCTACAGTGTGACTGCAAACACTGTACATCCACAGCCAAGTACAAGGAAACAGTCAGTACTTACCTCCTTGTGGCTGCTATGCTGCCCTCAAACGCTCATCCACCTAAGGGTAGGCCACCACCAAAATGCAAGCTATTGGGGGGGTCAGGGTCTGACAGGCACCCCTCCCTCATTGGAGGACATCCCCAGCTGGGTTTCCTCAATCTTCCGGGCCCAGCATCTCAGGTCCTCCCACCGCTTGTGACAATGGGTGCTCTGCCAGCTGTGGACCCCCAGGGTCCGCACTTGCTTGGTGATGGCACTCAAGATCCTATTCTTCTGATGGGCATTCACCTGCATGGATGACACAGCCAAAAGGAGAAAGTCACATATACATGCACCATACCAATGGGAGCGGTCCTTTCACATCTGTCACTGAAAGTAGTCACACATACCCATCCTTTCTGCTCGCATTCTTTCACGATGTGGCATCTGCATGCATATACATCCTCACCAGTTCACATCCCCAAATAAATGTCACTCACAACACCTTTCTCACATGGCTAGGCCATTTAACTCACCTCTGGTGTCACATATAGCTGTCCATACAGCTTATCTAGCTCTTCAGAGGTGAAGGCAGGGGCCCTATCACCTGCAGGACGTGGCATGATGGCTCCCAGAGGCAGTACACAGCAGCTCATGTCATGGAGGTCTTGCAGGCAACAGAGTTAGGAGTCAAGTGAGCAAAACTGCAGAAAATGTCGGTCACTGCCAATACATACAGGACCGTCATAGCCAGCGGTCATGCCCATTGGCCCCAGTCCACAAAAGGCAGCAATGTTAACCAATGACAAGATGCATGGTGGTTGCAACCACCTAGCGCCATGGTGACTTCCGCCGGCGGACTTAGGCCACTTCCAACTGTCCACTACAGTAGGTCAGGCACCTGCCATTTTGGGTACATGTAATCAAAAGATGTGCTAAATAATTTGAATCAGTCACTTACTCACCCTATTTCAGTGTAACCATAGGTTGGGCCATCATGCAACATATTGTGACAATCTGAACAGTTTGTGCATATGTTGAGAACTAAGTAAAGCAATTCTGAGGTACATTGGCCACGGCTTGGTATGCGTAGATACCAAAACATATGTGTAGTGAGTCCATGACAGCAATGTAACCCACACATGTACAATGACATGTATTTCAATTGTACATTCCAATTTACATGTAGGCCAATGTAGCAATGAGGGTGTATTAGGTGCATTTCTATGGTCTGTATTTAATATGTCAACAGTCCTACGCCAACTCTACAGATGTTAGGTGTCAGGTAATATATAATGTGTTAGTGATGTATCAATACTGCATAACTCATTGTACATTCTCTCCTCTCAACATAATTATCCTACCATGAGGAGAGTGAGACAGCGACCAGTGTACTGTTCACTAGTTGACCTGGAAACCATGGAGGACAGGCATGCCATCCAGACATATCATCTGAATTGTCATACCATCATAGATCTATGTACACAGTTGGAGCCAGATCTGATGCCAGCCATTTGAAATCCCTATTGCATACCTTCCATCGTTCACATATTGTCAATGTTACACTTCCTTGCCACAGGGTCCTTTCAGAATACAGTCGCCTTAACACCAGGGATGTCTCAGCTCCTGTTCAGTCTTGTGTTGAAGGATGTACTGTGTGCATTATTGAAGCACCTGGACAGCTACATCAGGTTCCCCCAACAAGTGGATTTGGCATTTGTGGAGGCAAACTTTCATGAGATGGGACTCATTCCTCTTGTGGCAGGAGCCATTGATGGCACCCATGTAGCCCTCATCCCTCCCAGTGCCATTGAACAGGTATATAGGAACAGGAAGAACTACCACTCAATCAACCTACAGGTGGTGTATCTGACAGACCAGTACATCTCACAAGTCACAGCCAAGTCTACTGGATCAGTGCATGATTCCTACATAACGCAGAACAACAATGTCCCACATTTGATGGCATGACTACAAACAGAGAGGCCCTAGCTGCTTGGTAAGTATACATTGTATTGTGTGTTTCAGTGTTATGTTACCTATTATCAAATAATAGCCGGCCACTGAAGTTATTTATGTTTTGTTCTACCATTATGTTCACAGGTGACTTTGGCTGTCCAAACCTTCCTTGGCTGTTAATACCAGTGAGGTACCCAGCCACGCCAGGGCAACTCCGTTACAATGAGGCCCACAGGGGGACAGATAGTGTAATTGAGCGTACATTTGGGCTCCTGAAGACAAGATTCAGGTGCCTGGACCTATCTGGAGATGCCCTCCTCTACTCACCTCTCAAGGTACGCCAAATAATCGTTGCCTGCTGCATGCTCCACAATATAGCCCTGAGACATCAGATACCATTGATAGAAGATGAGGTGGAGGCAGCAGGACCACTGGCCAGTAATGATGATATGGCAAGTGATGAAGAGCCAGAGGAAGAAGGAGCAGCTGACTCTAGGACAGAGCTCATCAATCAGTGCTTCCACTGACATCCAGGTATGTGAAGTAGACCTTTACAGGTATTGAATGCACTGACTTTGATGTTGATTGCTGCCGTAATACCTCCTGACTAGATTAATCAGAGGTGGTGTAATGAGCTCCAACGCCTATATGTGAGTTTTGGATGCAGACTAATAGATCGTAAGATATACAGTAATAGAGGGTCAGCTCAAAAATGGAATGTTACATCTGACCCTAACATTAACTTCTGGAATAGATTATTCAGTATTGGGCTATGTTTCTTGCACTCTCCTATCCTCTTTTCCTTCTCCTGCAATTGCAATTTCCTGTATGCCTCTATTAATGACAGATAGTAGGTAAATTGGATATAGTTACAGTGGGATGAAAACTTGTTTGTACTCTCTTCATACATATGGAAATGTGGCAGCTTCGTCCTTTCCTATTACCAGTGGGGCTGGAGGGATGTGAAATTGTATTTTTCATGTCAGTTGAAGTGTGTGGCCCTTGTGTGAAGAATGGATCGTGGCTTCTGGCTACACAGTGGGTGGAGTAGTTTGTGATGACCATGGGGCCTAGCTGTATTTTCTGATGTTGCTGTCCAAGGTGCAGATAACTGTGTAATGACAAAGCAGTAAGAACATTACTCCAGGTATATGCCCTGTATTTGTGTATGGTTAATGTACTACGTCTTCAGTGATGTCATATGTGTGTACGATGGAATATACGATCATGTAGCTATGCTATGTGTATATGAAGAGTCTGTAACTGGGGATTTATCTAGGTCCATTCTGGGTGCCCCTGCTTTGAAGGTGGGTTACGATGGCCATGACTTCTGTTATCTGTATTTGTGCCTTCCATCTTGATAATGCTCTCTGTGATGCTCTATGTTATGTTATGTTATGGGCATTTGTAGAGTGCTGGCTACCTGAAGGCCTCCCAGCGCTGGATGCAAACCTCTAAGAATACCTGGGGGACTGGAGTCTGGCAAGTACCCACAACAGTCATGACACACAACTGTATTTTCCTTCATGCCTCCTCACCACCCAAATACTCCCTAATTAACTGAATTCCCCACTGCACCTCCTACCTAAATGCCCCACAGCCCTTGGCAATGGCACGTTAACGACTGGCAAATCAAATCACTGCGACTCCCAGAATGCACTAACATCACTTTTTGAACACCTTGAATGTGCACAACACATCACATTTCATGCATGTACAACTAAAGTACTAGCTACACCATCTAGATTGACCTAGTGAGGACTAGTACATGGCAATGACAGAAATGCAATGGCACACTCACAATGGCATACAAAACGACATACAGCTACAGCTGGGTGACCACAGATCACATATCCCAAGCCAGAAATAGACTGATCTGGGTTGGAAAATAAGATGGCTGAGTCAATGCACATGCATAACATCTAGATACAGGAGTATTACCCTTGCATACTCACATAATGTGTTCCCAATAGGACACAATTGTGCAATGTACAGCTATAAATTATGACATCTAGCAAGTCACACAAATCACTAGGTAACAGAGGTAAACAGTCATGTCAATGATCAGACAATAACACAACTCATCTGCTGTGCAATCTGTACCAAACCTGTATCACAGCATCCAAAATGGAGTGTAGCAATCGAGTCACAGAGTAGTATGTACAACAAAGGTATCTTGTGCATCATCTGTCAATGTCATTGCAGGGAATAATGTAGAGTCACTGTCATGCATCTCATTAAGAGGTAATCAAACACATCTTCCAACCTTAACTCTTTGTCTCATTTCTTCCACAGGTAACCAGCCATTGCCAGCATTGGAGAGGATAACAGACACTGCCAGTCCACCTCAGGATGATAGCCCAGTTGAGGACAACCTGCTTGGATGTCTGGACAATGACAATCTGGCCCATCTGAGATACTTGGTCAGTCAATGACTCCCTGTCTCACCCTGCCCACATCAACATCCACCACCCCTGGTGCAACCATATCACAAGCAACCGTTCGTCCCCTGAACCTGTGTCCCAAGGCCTGTTCAATCTATTGTGTGCCCCACAGTACAGGGACCTCGGTCAAACTTTGACATCCCTGACAATGATGGCCCTGCTACCACTGGGAGTGGGCCCACCGTGCCAGGGGCACAGGTAGCTGGGACTCTGGTGTGTGGGAGGGATGCTGTGGGCCAGAAGATGGGGCCTCAAAGGGACTCCACTGACAAAGAAATCATTTCCCAAGTCCCGGGCACATACCAAAGTTCACAGGACAGAATGGGCTAAATTATAACCATGTTGGGGGAGAATGAAAGGCTACAGAGGGAATACCACTAGGAAGTCATGCAGCAGTGGCACCATTGCAGGGGTGCTGAGGGACATCACAATTCACGGACGAAGGCCAGATAGACAGAGAGCACAGCAACTGAGAACCCCACCACACAGAGGCACACAACACCATCACCCATACAACATTACATGCATAAAACACCACACACCACTACACATCAACACACACATCAACACTTACAGCACCCCACACATCACCCACACCACCCCATGTCACGCCAAAGACATCCCCGGTTTTCCGAGGAGGAGCTCAGGGTCATGGTGGAGGAAATCCTACGGGTAGAGCCACAGCTATAGCCAGGAAGATGGAGCTATGGCAAAGAATTGTGGACAGGGTCAACGCTGTGGGACAGCATCCAAGAAATCGGGAGGACATCAGGAAGAGGTGGAACGACGTACGGGGGAAGGTGCGTTCAGTGGTCTCCAGGCACAACATCGCGGTACAGCGGAGTGATGGTGAGCCCCCACCTCCTCCCCCACAACTAACAACATGGGGGGAGCAAGTCTTGACCATCATGCATCCAGAGGGCCTCGGAGGAGTCGGTGGAGGAATGGACACTGGTAAGTTAAATCTCAACTATCATATCCCCCACCCTACCTGCATGTTATCACACACCCCCACCCTCACCCCCTCCCCTAATACTCAAACTCCTCACTAATGTCCTAATAACACAAACCACTCATCCCAACACCAAGCCCTGCACAACACAACTAAGCATGGTCACCCCTCACCAAAGCATGCTCACTACACATACCCAGAACAACCCCCTAACCATCATCACACAAACCCACACAGAGGAATGCTTGCACTGGGGTACACAAACACCCACCCATTGCACACCATTACACACACACATGCAATAATCATGCTCTTATATCCCTGCAGGACCACTAAGGAACGTCACCACACCGGAGGGTCCAGACAACTCCACTCCACCCACAGAAGAGGCCCACAGTGATGACCGCAGCTCTGCCCTACTGGATCCTGATGACCAGCCCGGACCATCGTGGGCCTCGGGACAGTCGGTTCCCCTTGCACAGGCACAGCCCAACACTGACTTTCCACCCTCTGGTAACACCAGCACAGCACCCACCCAGAGGGCCCATACCTCCGTACCCAGGACATGTCAATCAGCGGTGTGTCCACCACTACAGGGAACCCAGGATAACCCAACACCCCAACAATAACAGGGACCTGGGGGCAGTGGTAGTGGGCACACGGTCCAGGGGACGGAGGCACAGGAACACTGGGGAACTGGGAGGGCTGCTGTGCGACAGGGGGCGGACAGGCCAAGGAAACCCACTCTCCACGAGGCCCTATCCTCCATCATGGGAGCATACCACCACTACCAGGAGACGATGGCGATGGTCCTGGCCAAGTTTCAGGAGACCCAGCGCCTGCAGGAGGAGCAGTATTTGGGGTTCAGGGAAGAGCTCAGAACCATCAGCTCCGCCCTGGGCACCATCGTAGGGGTGCTGAAGGACATACAAAAGACCATGAGGGACACCGTGGCACTCCAAGGGGCCCCTGACACTAGCCAGGACGATGAATTGCCCACCACCTCCGCCGGCGCTAGTGGACAGGAAGCCCCGCCACAGGACCACCACACCAGCACCCCACCCCCTGCAGACGGACAACCACCACGCAAGCGGTCCCTGAGATCCAGGAACAGGACAGAGCAAGATGGCAAGACCCCCGCCAGGAAATGAGACCACCCTGATTGTCCTCCCACTGTCCCACTTTGTTACCCTGTCCATACTGAAACTGTCAGCTCCACTTCCTATGCCCATATGGGCAGTGCACCTGTGTGACCAATGGACTGGACTCTGCCATGGACATTCCTCCACCATCCCCCATCACCACATTACTACCCCCCTCCATTTTGGGGCACTTAAATAAACACCCTTGAACCACAAAACAATCTGGAGTCAGTCTGTGATTTGGTAAATATGTATTATCAATGACAGTGTCAAAATGCGTTTCCAATTCTAAAGCCAACATACCTATGTCACACACCACAAGTCCTTGAAGGATGCAAGCAGATGACACACGTTGCTAACCACACCTATGAAACCGTAATGGAAAGGTACAACTCAGTGACCAAATACTGCTATGAAATGACAGACAGGATAGAGGTAGAAGTATGAAAGTGAATGTAATGGTAAAAAGAAAACTGTTCTCACCTGTGTGTCACTGGAAATATTGCTGTATGACTGACTCCCTGTTGTCTATGTCTTCTTCCTCAGCGTCCTCCTCATCACTGTCCACAGGCTCCACAGGCTCCACAGCTGCCACAACACCGCCATCTGGACCATCCTCCTGCAGAAAAGGCACCTGGCGTCGCAAAGCAAGATTATGAAGCATCGAGCAGGCGATGATGATCTGGCACACCTCCTTCGGTGAGTGGAATAGGGAACCACCTGTCATATGGAGGCACCTGAACCTGGCCTTCAGGAGGCCGAAGGTGCGTTCGATCACCCTCCTAGTCCGCCCATGGGCCTCATTGTAGCGTTCCTCTGCCCTGGTCCTGGGATTCCTCACTGGGGTCAATAGCCAGGACAGGTTGGGGTAACCAGAGTCCCCTAATAGCCACACACGGTGCCTCTGGAGTTGACCCATCATAGACGGGATGCTGCTATTGCGCAGGATGTAGGCGTCATGCAATGAGCCAGGGAACATAGCATTTACCTGCGAGATGTACTGGTCTGCCAAACATACGATCTGTACATTCATGGAATGATAACTCTTCCTGTTCCTGTACACCTGTTCACTCCTGTGGGGGGGACCAGAGCTACATGGGTCCCATCAATAGCACCTATGATTTTGGGGATATGTCCAAGGTCATAGAAGTCACCTTTCACTGTAGGCAAATCCTCCACCTGAGGGAAAATGATGTAGCTCCGCATGTGTTTCAGCAGGGCAGACAACACTCTGGACAACATGTTGGAAAACATAGGCTGGGACATCCCTGATGCCATGGCCACTGTTGTCTGAAAAGACTCATTTGCAAAGAAATGGAGCACTGACAGCACCTGCACGTCAGGGGGATTCCTGTGGGATGTTGGATTGGTGACATCAGGCACGGCTCCAACTGGGTACATAGTTCCTGGATAGTGGCACGGTCAAACCTGTAGGTGATGATTAAATGTCGCTCCTTCATTGTCAACAGGTCCACCAGCGGTCGGTACACCAGAGGATTCCGCCATCTTCTCAAATGTCCCAGCTGACGGTGCCTAGGAAGGACAACAGCGACCACAGAGTCAACAAAATCCCAGGTATGTACAAACAGATACACAGAACACGACACCAAAGACAAAAATCTTCCTGTATGTGTGTCAAGTGTAGGCCTAGGTATGTGTGACGCAGTAGTAAATGAAGCCATGTGGGCCCCTGAAATGGCGGCTGCCTGACCTCTAAACTGGGACAATGGGATGTGAGGCATCTCTGCTGCCGTTGTACACCGTCGCGGTAGGCGGTCGTAGACCGCAGCGCAATGCTGCATTGGTGAACATTGGACCCTATGGGTCCCAGGAGCCAATGATGAAGTGCGCCGGCGGTGATGATACGCACTGCCGCGGACGTCACCGCCGCGGACGTGACCGCCATTTTCTATCTGTTCAATCACTCAATACCTGATCTTCGACAGGAGAGGACCTACACTGCAAGTGCTGCTGTGACCTCGGTCTGGAAGAGACAATGGCTGCTGCGTCTGGGGAAAGGGCCCCTGCCTTCACTGCTCAGGTGTTGGAGAAGCTAGTAGACGGGGTCCTCCCCCAGTACACGCTACTCTATGGTCCTCCAGACCAACAGGTAAGTACACAGGGAGCACGTTGTATGGGCTATGCCTGGGTGGAGAGGGCTGGTTGTAAGAGGGAAGGGGGCAGAGTTCAGGGAACATGAATGAGTGTGAATGCATGTGCCACATGGCAAGGGCAGGGATGTGGGCCACTCACTTCGGCGGTGCAGTTGGTAATGACTTCTCTTCTTCCCCTGTGCATGTCATGTAGGTCAGCGCCCACCAGAAGAAGGACATTTGGCGTGCCATCGCCAAGGACGTACGGACCCTGGGGGTCCACCAGAGACGGGGCACCCACTGCCGGAAAAGATGGGAGGACATTCGCCGCTGGAGCAAGAAGACGGCGGAGGCTCAGCTGGGGATGGCCTCCCAACGTGGGAGAGGTGCCCGTCGCCCCATGACCCCCCTGATGTTCCGGATCCTGGCGGTGGCCTACCCAGAGTATGATGGGCGCTTGAGGGCATCACAGCAGACACAAGGGGGTGAGTACACCCTCATTCTGGGGTCTTTGCGGGCAGTTGAGGGGTCTGGGTGTGTGAGGAGGGCTGTGGGTTTCCCTAGGCCAGGGCAACTTCCGTAGGCTAGGCCCCTCCGTAATGCAGGCCATGTGCCACTCCACCCCACCTCAGTAGAGTGCTAAGTACAGGTATACATGCCCCTGTGGCATCCATGTGTGCAGATGTCCACCATAGCGATGTAGGCCATATCCCAGGAATTGCATATGTAGAGGCCAAGAGCACGGCGTAGTGCAGAGGGCTGCTGTGTCTGTATTGTCTGCCAACGGTAGCGGTAAGCCATGCACTCAACCTCTCTTTCTTCTGTCGTCCCCCACTTTTTCTGCTCTCCTTGTTCTTTTGTGCATCAGCATCATCAGGCGGAGGTACAGTGGCACCGGAGCATGAGGGGGCTGCATCCCACATGGCCATGAAGGGCCGCACCACAGACTCAAAATGCACCAGTGGGACGGAGGGCGAGGGTAGTTACACGTCAGTCGCCAGATCACCAACCAGTGACACAGACTTGTCCGCCGATGGGAGCTCCCTTGTGGTGGCGGCACCATCTGTGCCCCCCACTTCTACAGGTACAGCCGCCACCTCCCCTACCAGCACCGCCCTCCCAGCAGCCCCTCAGCGTTCGCCCTGTGCCCGCTCACCCAGGAGGGTGGGCATCACCTTCGCCCCAGGCACCTCAGGCCCTGCCCCTGTCACCCCTGCTGCCCTCAGTGAGGAGGCCATTGACCTCCTCAGGTCACTCACTGTTGGGCAGTCTACCATTGTGAATGCCATCCAGGGTGTAGAAAGGGAGTTGCAACACACTAATGCATTCCTGGAGGGCATCCATTCTGGTCAGGCTGCCCATCATCGAACCCTGCAATCTCTGGCCTCAGCACTGATGGCAGCCATTGTCCCTGTGTCTAGCCTCCCCCCTCCAACTTCCTCCACCCAGACCCAATCCCCTGTACCCCAGCCTATCCCAAGCACACCATCAGACAAGCATGCATACACCTCAACACACAAAAGTAGCTCAGGCAAACATAGGCACCACACATCCCACAGGCACTCACACAAGCATCACACACATACAGACACACCAACATCCACTGCCTCCATTGTGTCCCCCTCCTCGTCGTCTCTCTCCTCCCTCCCAGTCTCGTCTACACTCTCACCTGCATGCAGTACATCTACAGGCACTAGGACTCGCACCAGAACACCCGGCACCACACCCCGCTCACCTGCACTCACCACCCCCACTACCATTTACACGTCCCCTGTGTCCTCTCCCAGTGTGTCTGTGACGCCCCCTCCCAAAGTACACAAACGCGGGCACCCACACACCCAACATCCATCCACCTCACGACAGCCTCCAGTACCTGCACCTGCACCCAAAACACCTAAAGTGACACCTCCTACAACCACCTCCTCTTCCTCCACTCCCAGACCCCCTCCAGCTACCCATCCCAGTGTTCATCAGAAACTCTCCCTCAGCAACGTTGACCTCTTTGCCCCCACTCCCACCCCTCCAATTCATAAGTCCCGTAGTAGCGCCTCAGCCAAAAAGACTCCAGTACCAGTGGTGCGTGTTACAGGTGTGTGGAGTGCACCCGCCACCAGGGCAGGCAGTGTGACACAGAGCCAAAGCACTGCCAGTCCACCCCCTGTAAAGCGCCTCAAGTTGGAAAGTGGCCGACGGGACAGGGTGAAGACTCCTGGCGGCAAAACTGCTCACAAGGGTCTCAGGGGGATTGCAGAGGCAGCTGTGACTCCTCCAAAGGTGGTGAAGTGCCAGAAGAAGTCTGCACAGTCTGGTAAGAGCCGCACGGAGGAGAAGGGCGCCATCCTCCCCGGCGGCCGGGACGCCACCGCCAGCACCTTTGTCACTGGTCAGGAGACCACTGCCGGAGTCATTGCCCATGAGGGCAGCAGTATCGTCACTGGTCAGGGTACCACCGCCGGAGTCATTGCTTAGGAGGGTAGGAGTATCGTCACTGGTCAGGAGACCACCTCCGGAGTCATTGCCCAGGAGGGCAGGAGTATCGTCACTGGTCAGGAGACCACCGCCGGAGTAATTGCCCATGAGGGCAGCAGTATCGTCACTGGTCAGGAGACCACCACGGAGTCATTGCCCAGGAGGGCAGGAGTATCGTCACTGGTCAGGAGACCACCGCCGGAGTCATTGCCCAGGAGGGCAGGAGTATCGTCACTGGTCAGGAGACCACCGCTGGAGTCATTGCCCTTTAGGGCAGCAGTATCGTAACTGGTCAGGAGACCACCGCCGGAGTCATTGTCCATGAGGGCAGGAGTATCGTCACTGGTCAGGAGACCACCGCCGGAGTCAGTGCCCAGGAGGGCCCCGGCTGCCACAGCCCCGCTGGGCAATGAGGGACAGTCATGCCACACACCAATGCACAGGTCAGAGACCGCCATGGCAAAGCACCGCTGAACAAGGAACTCACCGCTATGGTGAAGACCGCTGAACAGGGCAAAGCACCGCTGAACAGGGCAGAGAACCGCTGAACAGGTCAGAGACCGCCATGGCAAAGCACCGCTGAACAAGGAACTCACCGCCATGGTGAAGACCGCTGAACAGGGCAAAGCACTGCTGAACAGGGCAGAGAACCGCTGAACAGGTCAGAGACCGCCATGGCAAAGCACCGCTGAACAAGAAAATCACCGCCATGGTGAAGACAGCTGAACAGGGCAAAGCACCGCTAAACAGGTCAAAGCACCGTTGAACAGGGCAGAGCACCGCTGAAGAAGGAAAACACCGCCACATCAAGCATTGTTATCCCATGTATAGCTGGGACAGTGACGGAACAGGAACCGTCACGGGGAGCCTAATGCAGTGTGGGCACCATTCCCCCTCCAGAACCAGTGGAGACATGCATCCACTCCGTCTGTCCTTAACAGGATGAAGCACTCAGGGCACCAGTCCCCCTCCAGAGCCAGTGGAGACTGTTATCCACTTGAGAGACTGTGGCTTTGCACTCCCCAGGATTGAACAGTGGGCAAACCACCCACTGTAGAGACATGAGAGACTGTGGCTTTGCACTCCCCAGGATGGAACAGTGGGCAACCCACCCACTGTAGAGACTTGAGAGACTGTGGCTTTGCACTCCCCAGGATATGGTAGTGGGCAACCCACCCACTGTAGAGACTTGAGAGACTGTGGCTTTGCACCCCCCAGGATATGGCAGTGGGCAACCCACCCCCTGTAGAGACTTGAGAGACTGTGGCTTTGCACTCCCCAGGATATGGCAGTGGGCAACCCACCCACTTGGGAGACTTGACAGACTGTGGCTTTGCACTCCCCAGGATTAAACAGTGGGCAACCCACCCACTGTAGAGACTTGAGAGACTGTGGCTTTGCACTCCCCAGGATATGGCAGTGGGCAACCCACCCACTGTAGAGACTTGAGAGACTGTGGCTTTGCACTCCCCAGGATGGAACAGTGGGCATGGAGCCCTGTCGTGGATCTGGCGTGGTGCTGTCATGTGGCTGAGGTGCCCCCCCTTCCCTTCCCCCTGAGGTGCCTGTTGTATTTCTATCTGATGCCCCAGCAGTGTTCTCTCCGTTTGTGGACAGATATCTAGTGTGGGCCTCGCCCATGCTTTTTCGGCCCAGTGGTGCACGGACATTGATATGTGCATACCTGCACTACTTCATGTAATGTATAAAATCTTGAATGTGTATATATATCTATATATATTTGGTAACTGTATTTTGATACATTACAATTTTTGGACTGATTTCCTTTGGTCTTTGCATTCTTCCGTGGGGGTTGTGGGTTGTTCCTGTGATGTTTGGAAATGCATTGGTTGTGTGTTGTAATGTGCGAGGGTGAGGGTGGGGGTGGGGGTGTTGCGTGTGTGTCCCCCTGACTTTTGCCTCCCCCCTCCCCTATGTCGTAGGTGCAGTACTCACCGTTGTCTTCGCCGCCACTGTTGCTAGTGTTCGTAAATGAGCAGGAAGACAAGGGCAGGTAGGATTTGTAATTCTGGCTCCATGGTGTCCTCCTTCCTCGTGGGATGTGTAGAAGGTGAGCGTTTTCCCATCGCAAAAGCTGTTTCCGCCGTGTTTTTATCCACAGTGAATCCGTCCCGGAAACGGTGGCGGATTGGCGGGTTGTGATACTGTGGGCGGTACATTGTCTCCTGCCTGTCTGTTGGCGGTGACCGCCGCGCTGCTTGTCTGTACTGCCGTGGCAGTCGGAGTGTTAAAGTGGCTGTCTATGTTGGCGGTTTCCGCCACGTTCATGATTCCCTTTTTTTTCCGCCGGCCTGTTTGCGGTATTACTGCACCTTTAACACCATCTGCCAGGGTTGTAATGACCCCCAGTGTCTCCATTGTTTTCTCGTACTACAGTTAACCTTGCACCTGTTACGAATTACACTGTTGCATTCAGCAAGAACGTCGCCTTGAACAAGTTGGTTCTCATGAGAAAGAATTTACTACGGCTACACACACATATAACTTCTGGAAAAGTACAGCTTTGTGTCCTTCAGAAAAACAGCACATTACACATTAGAAATGCAGTTTAATATGAGACCAGGCAGCTAGGCCCAGACCCTTGATAAGCTAAGGCCCTTACTTTTTAATAAAGCAACTCTTAACACATAGCTCTAATTATGTTACTCTAATACAAATTCAAAGGACTTATTGCATAAAATTTAGGATTAACAAGCTTTTCATTAGTTTTCGTATACATTGGTAGCCACTCCCCATGGGCAAATTTCAAGCATGTGTATTATTTTCGATGTTAACACGTTTTCTATGCAGCCTTATTACACAATATATTGCACGCTTTTCATGTTAAAATTGCTTTTAAAAGACACACTCCAACACATGTAATACTATTTTTTTCGGCACAGGCTTCTCATCAAGTTCAGCTTCTTCACCCATCTCATGCTTGTCATCTTCATTGTTCTCTCCTCTGTCCTCTTGATGTTCTGCAATTACTTCCATTTTTTTAAATGAAAAATTGCCAAAGGAGTAAAGGGTGCAGCAGAGCTCTGAAAGTACACCTGTTCTCACTACAAATGAAATGGAAGATTTAAGAACTGAACTGAAAAATGGGTGGAGACTTCCTATAGGTATTACTGAAAAATGTTTTGACCAATCAAATTACTCTTAACGGGCCACATGTTATTCGCAGTTAACAATGTTGTTGCAACGTCCAACGTCGCTACGAAAACGGAAAAAAAACAATATGAAAATGTTTTACAACAATAACAGAATCAACCTTTAAGTACTTTGTAAGTAAAAACCCACTGTCAAACATTTTACAAAAAATTACTACATATGTGCTTTATACCTTTTCTCTAATATGCTGTAATCATGATTGTCGCGATATCTGCGAAAGCCAAAGAACATAGGGCCAGATATAGGAAAAATAAAAATTGCGAGTCGCATTTTGCGAGTCAATGCGACTCGCAAAATGAGACTCGCAATTTGGTATGCCAGGAAATAAACCGGTCCGATTTAGCGACTCGCATCCGGACTAGCAACGCTGTGTGCGAGTCCGCAGATTGCGAGGTCGCTGTTTGCGAGTGTGCAAAAAACGAACTCGCAATTAGCAAGTTGGTGTCGCAAATTGCGAGTTCCCTCAAAATTGCTTGCAGGTGCAGCAGAACACTCCAGAAAGCACACCAAAACACTCTGGAAACACTTCCTGGCACATGATGATGACATCACAGCCAGGAAGTTAACAAATACACCTGGGAGGAGGCTGGACCACAACTGCCAGTCTGCACACTGAGCTAGCTGCAGCAGCCATGGAGGGAACCCCCCGAAAAAGGAAAATTAAATTCTCTGAGAGGGAGCTTGAGGTGCTGACCGAAGAATGTTGTCAGCACCATGATGAGCTCTTTGGGAGAGCTGCCCTCACTGTTCCAGAGGCCACCAAAAAGAAAATCTGGCAGGAAATGCAAGAGAAAATCAATGCCCTGGGGGTGAGCCACAGGACAATTGAGGACATAAGGAAGAGGTGGTATGACCTCCGCTCCCGGACCAAGGAGAGGGTGGCAGAAAGGCTCCGGGAGATGAGAGGCACTGGAGGGGGACCATCATCTGTGCCACCACCCACACCCCTTGAAGACAGGATTGAGCAAACCTTTGAGCCGGAGGCAGTGTGTGGATTTGGGGACCTGGACACTTCAGAGTCCAGCACATCAACCTTGAGTACCATGTGATAAGCCTGTACCCCTATCAATGTCATACCCCACCCACCATGTACACATGTGCATGCACAACCAAATTAGCTCCATTTCAGGGTAGAAAAAGCCAGAATGAGGCATTATGGGAAATGTAGTCCAATAGGCAGTGCATAGGCAAATGTTTATTAGGAATTGTGCAAAAGATACTAGACACTGACAGTGTGTTCCCCATGTCCCACAGGTCTCCAGCAAGACACCCCCTACACCCCAAGCACCCAGGCCCAGGAGGACACCCCAGGACCCTCCAGCACCCCCACATGCACAGTCAGCAGCATTCCTGCAGTTGTAACGCCTGCTGCAACAGCAACGCCAGGAGCTGCCCCAGCAACAGCCAGGGAGGATACAGGTGCGAGGACAGGGCAGCCACCACTGCGCAGGCGTCGCAGGGCAAGAGCGTCTGATTTCCGGATTCATCCTCCAACCAGCAGTGAGGCACATCTGCTGCGGGGTCAGCGCCTGCAGAACACAATATTGGGCAGGATCAGTGGGGTGCTGCACCGCATTGAAAGACAAAACCATGCAAGCATGCAGCACCTCAACAGGCGGATGGACCTGATGTGCCAGAACACTGGGGACATTGCCTCTGCCATCAGGGAACTGGAGGCCGGACTGCTGGGTCAGGCAGAGGCTGGGCGGCACAGGGATCGGCAGATTATGTTAAGACTGGACAGGATGGCCACATCAATCGGCAGGCTAGCCATCAACACAACAGGCCTGTCGAGGAGGACAGTTGGCCTGCAAATTGAGATGGGCCATTTTGCTGGGGATGTTGCCAGGGGCCTGGGACGTCTCACACATATCATAGAACTAATGGAGACACGTGAGATGTCGAGGGCCACCGGGGAAACACCCCAAGATAGTGAAGAGGGCTCCACAGTGAGCAGTGTATCTGCCACTGACAGTAGGGTGCTAAGGAGTGGGAGGCAGAGCACCATAGATGCGGCTGGGACCAGCCAGGCTGGCAGGAGGGGCAGGAGAAGTTAGCCAACAGCCCGGACAAACAAATGTGGCACATGGCTTTAATGTGCCACATGAGTGGTTGGCATTTCCCTGCCCATGGACAATTTCATCTTGTATATCGTTCATGCATTACATTATTAAAACAGTTATTTTTCTTCCACTTAACAAAAGGAGTGTTTGGTTAATGGGTGAGTATGGTGGGAGTTTACACGTACCGTCCAAAATATTGCGTTGCAATGTGTTCCCGTCTCAGTCTGCCTTGATTAGCTAGACTCCTATCCCCATGATGGCGGTGTGGTTGTCCTTGGTCTTCCTCATCAGGATCTGGGTCTGCAGGGGTGAGAGGTAGCCCACGTCTGGTGGCTATGTTGTGGAGGATGGCGCATGCGACCACAATTTTGAAGGCGGTAATGGGGGTGTATTGGAGGGCGCCTCCGCTGCGGTGGAGGCATCGGAATCTTGCCTTCAGGAGTCCGAAGGTGCGCTCTATGAGGTTCCTGGTCCTCTTATGCGCACTGTTGTATTGCCTCTCTGAATCATTGCTGGGTGTTAAAAATGGAGTCATGATCCATGGCCTTAGAGCATATGCACTGTCACCTGTTGGGCACAAAAGTACACTGTTAGTAAGTCCAGATAGTCGTGCACAGTGACCTGTGTGTATGTCTGCAAGGTGTATGCAGCTCTACCTAGGAGGTATCCGTCTCCAAACTCCCCACGTTCCAGGCGTTGATGTATCCCACTATGTCTAAAAATGTATGAGTCATGGGTACTGCCTGGAAACTTAGCTACGATGTCCGTGATGACGTAATGGGCATCACAAACAACCTGTATGTTGAGTGAGTGGGTACACTTTCTGTTGCGGAAAATATGTTCCAGATTAGCGGGGGCATATTTGAATGTGTGTCCCATCTACACATCCAATGACATGGGGGAAGTGGGCAATGCGGTAAAAGTCCAGCTTCGTGCTGTTAATTTCTGCCTCATTCCTTGGTAAGTATATGAACTGAGGCCTGTGCGCTACTAAGGCATTTAGTAATGCCCTGAGGAACCTTGACACTGCACTTTGGGATACCCCACCTGCCACTGCAATGACCCCCTGATAGCTCCCTGAGGCCAAGAGGTGCAGTGCGCATAGTACTTGCACATGCGTAGGGATGGCGCAGCCACGCAGAGTCTTGTGTTCTAGCTGTGGTTTTAGTAAATCTATTAATTCTAGAATGGCAGCGCTGCTAAGGCGGTATTTATCATAGATCTCCTCTTCAGTTTGCTGGAAAAGGGTCTGCCTTGTTCTATATATCTTCTCCTGTCTGTGGCCCCTCCTCCTCCTCTGCTGGGCTGCGTAGACTCTCCTCTTCACTGCTATCAGGTATATGTCCGCCATCTTGAGTGACCCAGATGCCTTCTGGGTCTCCTTTTATACACCTGCTCTGAGTTAGTGGTAAATGCGACTTGCAAACTGGGTTTTTTGCGACTAGTCGCAATTTGCGAGTTGCTATTGCATATGGGTTGCGACTCGCAAATTGCGACTCGCACATTGCGGGTCGCAAAAGGGGGTCGCAACGGGTGCGACTCGCAAACGGGGCACATCGCTTTTTGCGAGTCGGAAATGGGCTTTTTGCATCCCATTTCCGATTTTGCACTGTCGCAAATTGCGATTCGGCCCCTTTGCGTCAAAGATACATGCACTGACTGAATCAGCCATATAAATACTCATGCATTCACTCACTCACACTTACACAACTCATGCACTCACTCACCTATACATGCACTCACCCGGGTATAGTAATTAAAATTACTTTATTTTTAAAAAGTCATTGAAACTCACTGAAAAATCCAAAGGTTACAGGGTCGTTATAGTTAGGAAAAGAAATATGAAAGAAACATAGAAATTCACTAAAAAAAGCTAAGGTTACAGTGATGTTATAGTTAGCAAATAGAATTAAAAACATAGAAAATCACTGAAAAAAAGCAAAGGTTACAGGGACATTATAGTTAGACTGACATTTCACACGTACAAAACCATAGAAATTCTGCAGTTATAGTTACCTGAGCTAACTATAATTGCACCCCCGTAATGCACTGCTTCTGACCTCACCTATTACATCACAGTTTTTTTCAGTGAATTGTTAACGTATTTAATTGTTAAGTAACATGCCCATTGCAATGTGCTGCCCCCACCCAATCGTGTTGCTGCCGCCCCTCCCTTGCCACCCATTGTCCTAGTCCATGCTCCTGCACCCTCATTACATTCCCGTGTGGCTGTCATTACAGCCTGCCCCAAACATTTAGCTTGCTGCCACATCCTCGCCCTCCCTTACTTTATACTGTCTGAGTCTATGCAGAAGCCACATCGTGCCCCACATGGTTGATGTGCTGCCACTGCCCTCCATTTAGCTTGATATTCCTGCCCACTTCTATTGCACTCTGTTGTCCAATTCTTTGTCCTGTCATTGCCCTCTTGCTTAGCCCCTTTGCTTAGCTTGCTCCTTCACCCTTCCTTCCTGCTCCCTGCTTTTTGCCCAATTTATTCCATGGACTTGCAACTGCCCCTCTTATCTACTCTGAGTATTCTGTTAAGCTGCCACTGCAGATGTCTACCTGCCAAGCATGATCAGATAGCTGCCGCCTGTCCATACCACGTTCACCTTGCCTGTCTGAGTTCCATGCCCCTATCCAGTCCCTCCTGTCCTCCATGGTCCATTTTGCTGCCACTCCCTTCTGCCCTCCATGCTCTGTTGCATGGCAACTACTCCTCCTTTCTGCCCTGCATGGTCTGTTGTGAAGCACCTTTCTCTGCCCTCTGTTGTCTGTGTTCAGCCCCTACCCTTCCCTTTGGTCCTCCATGGCCCTTTGAGCATGCCCTTGCCCCTCCCTCTTGCCTACCATCGCCTTTGTGCTACCACTACCCCTCCCACTTGCCATGCATGGTCTTCTGGGAAGCCACAGCCCCTCCCACCTACCCTGTGAGGTCAGATTGCTGCCCCTGACCCCATCCCACCTTCCATCCGTTGATTGTGTGTATGCCATTATAGTCTCACTGTTGCCCTCCATGGTGTGTTGTGTTTCAGTGCCCATCCTGATTGCGCTCCATAGTCGGCCTGCTACTCCTGCCCTGCCCCCTTGCTCTCTGCCTTCCGATTTCCATGTGCAGGCCCCTAGTCTCTTTCCCCTGCCTTGACTCGTCTATTGCCGTACCTCTGCCCCTCCCTCCTGCCCTTCATGGTCTGTTATTCTATAGCTGTCCCTCCTGTCTATCAGTGATCCAATGTAATATACTTGCCAACATTTTGAACTTGGTAAGAGGGACCTTTTAATATAAAAATACTGTGGAATTGAATGTCTCGTTAGACTTATATAGAAAAAGAGGAAATTTTAGACAGGAGATAGATAAAATAAAGACATTTTGGGTTTAAAAACATCAGGACCGCCACCTACCCTTGGCTAAAATAACATAAGAAGGGGATCCATTGCGGATTCCTGGCCCTTGGTACCACCACCTCAGGGCTAAATTAAACATTGGAAGGGAACTGTGTGGCCCCTTCATGAAGCCATACATGGCCCTGGGGACAACCACCCCCCAGACCCTGCTATGGGCTGGGGTACCCACCCAGGTACATAGCTGTTTGTTTTTGTTCACACCTCCCACTAAGCAAAAGCAAAGTCCAGTGGAAAGAGCTGTCAAAGTGCTCTGACCCACTAGAAGTGGATGTTTCATCTTTCTCTCTGCAGAGAAATGATTGCTCTTGCACACAGGGAGCTTCATGTTTAGCAGTCACCTGGGTGCAATAGCAATGTAGACTCCTGGATAGGTTCCCTGGGACCAAAAGTAGCCTGGGGTGGGAGCCACGTAGCCCCTTCCTCCAATTGTTTGTGGCTGCCCCCCCCCTCTTCTTTTAAGTGTGTTTACTTAGCAATTTCATATTGAAAAATAATCTGAAATCCTTTGTGAAGGTGAATGCATCACTGATCTATTGGAGCACAATCTATATGTGACTGTGATGAGTGGGTCCTTTCCTGGTGAGAGCAGAGTCCATGGTTCTCCCTTTAAATTGCTATGAGTATGCAAATGTGTAAATCACTTGGAAACTTCACCTGCTTGGCCCCACACGGTCCTCCTTAGTAATATGTAAAAGTTTTCCCACCTTCTACCAGGATAATGTATGCCTTACCAAACGGCCCACCAGTGCATTTGCCACTGACTTTGGATGAGCGAGTGTTTGTGATGCCGTGGGATGAGAGGACATCTCAACAAAATGTCCTATTGATAACAGGAAGGATCCTGGTTTGGTGGAGATTTGTCTTTATAGCCTCATTTGCCTCCCTATAGGAGGATTCATGTTGTCACACATTTCTAGATAAAGACGTACCAGGAAAAATCAAATTACCAAAATTCACACAAGGTCACTGGTGACATTTCCTTGTACTATATTATGCAGCTGTAGTCGAGAATACATACTGGACATTTACCCAAAGAAGCAGAAAGAACTCTACTTGGGTAGTCTTCGTCAACTCACAGCGTTATCACGCGCACGCCGCATCTTTCTGTTCTCCCTGCCTCTCGGGACCTTTGAGAGGTCAGGTGTGGGCTTATCAGGGCCCGTACACGTGCCATTCCATAAGTTTCAGATGCCTTCGATCTACACAGTCCTTACATCTTCAAGGACCGTCACTTCCCTGCGCAATAAGGGATATCTCTGGACACTGCTGTCGTCAACCATCCTTTTGCCTTGAAAAAGTCTGTGTGGACGAAACACGTGTTGGCTGCTTTTGAACATTGATGTGATTTCTCTCAAACATGAGGATATGGCTGTCTCTGAACATTGATTTGATCTTTCTCAATACAAAGGAATAAAGAAATCTGCAACTTTCTTCATCGTGGACTTACTATTTGGAGTGCCCTGGTTGTGTTTTGTTCTCACTGGGTAGATATTTTGTGCATAATGTGGACTCTTGTTGGATAAAAGGGCAGGTGAGATTCCTTTTTGGCCAAATCACTCACACAGCTACTGACACACCCACAAAGACACTAACACACCCTGCCACAGACACACTTAGACACTCACTTGGACACTTATGCACCTTCTCACAGACCCACTCAGTCATTCAAGTACCCATTCACAGACCCACTCAGAGGCTCATGCACTCACTCACAGACTCACTCAGACACTCACACACCCACTCACAGATCCACTTAGACACATATGTACCCACTCACAGATCCACTCAGATATTCACACATCTACTCACACACCCACTCAGGCTTATGCACTCACAGACACACTCAGAGACTCATGCACTCACTCACAGACCCACTCAGAAACTCATGTACTCACTCACAGATGCACTCAAAGACTCATGTACTCAATCACAGACCTACTCAGACACTCATGCACCTACTCACAGACCCACTTAAACACTCATACACCAACTTACAGACCCACTCAAAGACTCACACACACCAACTCACCGACCCACTCAGAGACTAATGCTCTCGCTCACAGACCCACTCAGAGACTCACACACCCACTCACAGACCCATTCCGTGACTCATGCACTCACCCACAGACCCACTTAAACACTCATGCACCCACCCACAGACGTACTCACACATTAACGCAGCCACGCACATACCCAATCAGACTCTCACACCCACTCACAGACCCACACAGACACTCAGACCTGCACCCACTCTCACACCCAGAGACACCTTCCCACACCTACTCTCACACCCAGACACTCTCACACCCACTCCCACACCCAGAGACACCCTCTCACACCTATTCACACACCTTGAGAGATAGGTCATGTGGCCATCGCACATTGCACAGAGTTGAGTGGTTATAGGGTCATGGCCACAGGCCAGGCAGCATAGGAATGGGAGGTTGGCTGCAGGCCTCGTGGCTACCCCACACTGTGTACAGCCTAAAGCCATGCACAGAGGTGGTTGAATTAACCGATAGTAATCAAAATTATTTTATGTTAACAAAACATAGAAATTCATTGAAAAAACACAAGTTACTGGGATGTTATAGTTAGGAAATAAAATTAAAAAAAACATAGAAATTCACTTAAAAAACAAAGGTTACAGGGGCATTATAGTTAGGATTAAATTAACTCATTCAAAACCATAGACGTTTAACAGTTATAGTTTCAAGCAACTATAACTAGCGCCCTAAGGTAACTAAAACTCGCACCCTCTCCTTGCACTGCTAATTACCCCATATACAGGTACAAAACTCATGACAGCTTTTATAATGTCAATAAAATATCAATGAAACATTAGCAGTCAAATTATTGAAGAAAAAACTGTGCATGGCTGAGGTGTGAGTTATAGTTAGGGCACAAAACTGATTTTAGTCACAGTAAAAAACATTTGTTGATGGTACCATAGACATTTTAGGAATGGTGGTCTCACCTAAGACAATTTTGCCCTGTGAAAAAGTCTTCTGCTTGGATTATATGAATCATGTTTGAGAGAAAACATTTTCTCATGATTTTCCCGTAGAGGTAATGGAAGGTGCTCCAGAAGCTAAAATGAAAGCATATTTTGTGTTGATTCACACTTTTTCGACCAAATGAGAATGAAGTCTAACATTCTCAGTAAAACATGTACTTCCTAAAGGAGCAGCCTGTCAGTTGACTTCCTTTTCTTCTATTGCAGCCTCCCAGAGTGCTCTAAAGAACAACTACAGTGATAACAGTCTTACTTATGATACAAGTTTGGCACACTTGAAGCCATCTTGATTGAATCAAACTGATAAAACTTAAAACATCTAATTTAGAATGGAACAAAATGAATAGGTTCATTTTATCATAGAAATTATGATTAGTGCTGTAGAAAGAAACATTAGGACACTTTTTAAGTGAGTTCTCAAATATTGTCCCCTTCTATTTTATTAAAACATTCTGACTTGCAGACTGAAAAATGGACTTTAAACATCAGCAGCAGACTGTGCAGCCCACCTTAATGTGAGTGAATTGCTCCAGGGAGGTGGCAGTCCCCAGATTTGTGGGTGGACATGGAGACCCCCCTACATTAATTTCCTATTTAGCCCAAGGGATGTGGGGAAGACCATATGACTCCACTTTTAAAAATAAATGTTTTGCCCCAAGGGAGGTTATGGTCCCTAGGGCATGGAGGGCCCCTATATATATATCTGTTAAATCTGACAGACTTAGAGTGGTCACCCCTAACATTTTGCCTGCCTCCCTCCACTTTTTGGACACTGTTTTTGCTGGTTTTAGGACTCTGCACCCTATACCAATGCTAACCAGTGCTAAAGTGCATATGCTCTCTCCTTTAAACATGATGACATTGGAACATACTCAATTGGCTTATTTAATTTACTTATAAGTCCCTAGTAAAGTGCACTATATGTGCCCAGGACCTGTAGATTAAATGCTACTAGTGGGCCTGCACCACTGATTGTGCCACCCACTTAAGTAGCCCCTTAACCATGTCTCAGGCCTGCCATTGCAAGTAGCCTGCCCTCACACAAAGGACTGCCACACCCCCTACTGGGACCCTGGCAGACAGGATGTAACTGAAAGGGGACCTTGTGCACTTCTAAGCCACTCTTTGAAGTCTCCCCCACTTCAAAAGCACATTTGGGTATTTAAACAGGACCTCTGCCCCTACCAACTCAGACACTTCCTGGAGAAGAGAACCTGAACCAGAACCTGCAACCTGCCAAGAAGAACTGCCTGGCTGCCCAAAGGACTCACCTGACTGACTGAGAAGGACTGTTGCCTTGCTGTTGCCCTGCTGCCTTGCCGCTCTCTGGCTGTGGTGAGAAGTGCTCTCCAAGGGTTTGGATAGAGCTTGCCTCCTGTTCCCTGAAGTCTCAGGATCAAAATGACTTCATTCCTGTAAGAAGAAATCCTGGTGCAGCAAAAATCGACGCACCCCCTGCCAGAAATGACGCATAGCCTGCCCCGCAGTGAGAAAATCACTGCACTACGAACCGGAATGACGAAGCCCAACTTCGCAAGAAGATCGATGCAGCGCCAGCGTAGTGACCGGAAATTTGATGCAAGGCCCACTGGATCAATGCACAGCCGAGCTGGAATGACACAGCCCGACTTCCTAGGAGGAATTGACGCAGCGCCTGCTGTGTAGTAGAATTTTCTACACAACGCCCACTGGATCGACGCAACCCCTGTGACTTCGTCCCGCTAGCGCTGGATTTCAATGCATCGTCTCCGGGGTGTCCGAAAACCCCACAATCCGAAGAGGATCGAAGTCCAAGCACCGGAAATTGATGCAAAGCCTTCCCTGCATGAAAAACAAATGACGCATTGTCTTGTGTGGCCTGAGAAACCGACGCACACCTCCCTGTTTTCCACGCTTCTCCTTCTCTGCGGTTCCTTGGAGAGATTTTGCACGCAAACCAGGTACTTTGTGCTTCCAAGAGACATTTGTTGCTTTTAACAGACTAAAGAGTTTGCATCATTTTTCCAGTGATATTTCAAAATATATTTGTTGCATCTTAAATCATTTTTGACCTACATCTTACCTGATAAATATTATATATTTTTCTAAACACTGTGTGGTGTATTTTTGTGGTGTTCTACTGTGTTACTGCATGATTTATTGCACAAATACTTTACGCATTGCCACTAAGTTAAGCCTGACTGCTCAGTGCCAAGCTACCAGGGGGTGGGCACAGGATAATTTGGATTGTGTGTGACTTACCCTGACTAGAGTGAAGGTCCTTGCTTGGACAGGGGGTAACCTGACTACCAGCTAAAGACCCTATTTCTAACAATATCTTCCAGTGCCCTGGGGAGGTGACGGTCCCCAGGGGTTTAAAAAGCCCTAGGAGAGGGGGGCCATGTGCCCCACTCTGTTTTTCACACCCTAGTGCCCCTGGGACCTGGCCCACTTTATGGCAAAGAAAAGGAAAGGTGCGGGAGACAGTGCTTTTGTTAAAATTTTATTAAAATCCATGGATCCAGTCACGGATGTTTCTGAGATTTGAAAAAAAAAACATGACGTGTAGCCCTGTCAGGGTCTCTGTGGGACCTCTAGACCAACGTTAGGGGCTCAGGATAATCCTACCAAGGCCTCTTTTCTTTTTTCTTACCTTTTTTTTGTTTGACTCAGCTTCAGCTTCCTTGTTGAAGTGTTGGCAGCCAATCAGATATCAGCACTGGGACAGTTGCATCCGCCGAGGATCTGCATCCCTAGATATCTATATTTTTCAAACTCTGATATCTGAAAAAGTACTGCATGGATTTACTCCAAATCACAAAAAGTATGCTTTCTGGACAAAGAGCCATCTTTCTGTCATAATTCTGTCCAGCAGCTCAGGCTGTTCAAAATCCCTATGGAAAAATGTATGGGGAAAATGTGTTTAGAGACTCCCCTTTTTCTTGGTCTCCACTTTACAGAGCACCCCGAAACTTTTGGGACAGCAGCTGAACTGACTGTTGTATTAGTTTTGTAAATTTTGTGAAGATTTGTTAAGTGGAGACAAAGTTATTGTCAAAATAAAAAAAACGCTGTTCCGATGGAAACTAGGGCCCTCATTATGAACACGGCAGTAAACACTGCACCGCCGGCGTTGGCGGTAACAACCGCCAACAGACGGGCGGTCCGACCTGCACAATAATGAACCAACCGAAACACAGGCATCCTGAAAATCACTCACCGTTAGCAGAGGAGTGCCAACAACGATGGCAGAGCCTGCCCACAGGCCGACAGAAAGGCCCTATCCACCCATCAAATAATGAAGCACTAGACCGCCGTCAGTTCCGGAGCGGGAACCACCGCCACACAAAGCCAGACGGAAACAAACCAAATATAAGGAAACACTCACCAGAGGCTCACACAACACGCCAAAGCAGACATGGAGAGAAAGTTGCAGATCATGCCAGCCCTTCTACTTGCCATATACCTCCACGACCGAGACCGCTGACGAAGACGACAACGGTAAGTCCTGCAACCTACTACACAAAGGAAAAAGGGCACAGTTACATACCCACCCACCCACCCATCCTTCAACGCTCCCACAACCCTTCACAGCAGCACAAGCCATACACCCCCCAGCAAGAGGTACTTATCCGACACAAGGCAAATCCAACCTGCCCAAAGTACATACATGTGCCAAACACCCTCAAACAATGAAACGAGAGACCATGGATCCAGAGTGTACCTTAAACAACACAGGCCACACATTAACCTTCATTCTGCTCACTGAGCAACATAAGCGCATATAAGGCCAATGGCCAGTCCATAGGTAAAGAAGTCCGATGGGCCACAATGGCCCCAACTTGACTCCCACAAGTGCAACGATACTCCACCTCAGAGGGGCAACACTGGGGCATCTAGGCACCACAGGGAAGAGGGAGTAGTGGGGGTAGGGACTTACGACTGGGAGGGGGGGGCTTGGATTTCTGTTTGGAGGGTGGAGTGGGCTTAGGTTTTGTGACAGCAGCTGGTGGAGCGGACTTGTGTGTTGAGGTGTGTGTCTGCGTGTCAGAATGTGTGCTTTGGACGGGGGAAGGGAGTGGGGTGCTGGAAGGGGTAGAGGTGGTAGGAGGGGGGACTGAATGACCAGGGACAGTGGCTGCTGTCAAAGAGGAGGCCAGAGCCTGAAAAGATCTCTGTAGGCCAGACACAGCACCATGAATGCCATCCAGATAAGCATTGGTCTGCTGCACCTCTGATGCTAGCCCATGTATGACATTGACAATGGTTGTCTGCCATACAGAGATGGTTCTCAGGAGGTCAATAGCCTCCTCCGTGAGGGCAGCAGGGCTGACTGGGGCATGGGATGAGGTGCCTGGGGTGAAGGAGATGCCTACCCTTCTGGGTGAGCGGGCATTGTCAACTCGGTGGGGAGCAACTGGGAGGGCGGTGATGGTATGGGGGTTGCGGAACATGACACAGTAGGGGTGGGCCCACTAGGGTCTGCCACCACCAGGGAGCTCCCTTTGGAGGAGGTATCGGAGTCACTACCTCCAGTGGTAGTTGCCTCCCCCGTGGTACTCCCCTTGCCCTCCAATCCACTGGTCCCCTTGGCATCGGACGACTCTGCCTCCGAGGATCCATAGGCCGCTGCCTCCCCACTCGCCGCTGCCTCAGCTCCCTCGCCAGATGATGCTTATGTGCACAGACAACACAAGAGAACAGGGATGGGGAGACAAAACAGGAGAGACACTTGTAAATAGCTGAATGGAGGTACATAAGTGGTTCACACATACACCCACCCAGAAAATATTCCACCAGGACGCACCTACCGCTATACTCATGGCTATGCCCCTGACTAGTGGCCAGAACCCTGCTTTACAGCAATTCCCCACAGAACTTAAGGAGCTGACATACTGCAGACTTGACCCTTACACCCCTACTCCCCACGGGGGCCATTATGTAGATGGTCATCAGTCAGAGTCCCTGTCACTAGACAGCATAAATACGAATGCACACACACACATCCATCAAGGAGCCAAAATATGGTGTATGTACTCACCCCCTTGAGACTGCTGTGCAGCCTTCAAGTGCCCATCCAGGTCCGGGTACGCCACCACCAGGATGCGTTGCATGAGGGGGGTCAGTGCCCGATGGGCACCCCTTCCTCGTTGGGAGGACTTCCCTAGCTGGGCCTCATAGATCTTCCTCGCCCAGCACCACAGGTCCTCCCACCTCTTCCTGCAGTGGGTGCTCCGCCGGTTGTAGACCCCCAGTGTCCGCACCTCCTTGGTGATCGCATGCCAAAGTCCCCTCTTCTGGTGGGCGCTTACCCATAAGGGACACACAGAAAAAGTAACACTGAGGTCAGACAATGGCCAATAATATACAGCTGGCTCTACTTCCACTATGGGACGGACATTTCAAACAGCCTAACAGAAAACATACATGCAGCATGTCAGGAACCCTGGACTATACAGTGTCACACGTGCACACATGTATGCAGCCATCAACCACATTGCACACATCTTTGCCCCCAAATCCTCCTACTCACCTGTACCTCTTTTAGTACAGGGGCAGGACCCCGTCCACGAGCTTCTCCAATTCCTTGTTGGTGAAGGCCGGGGCCCATTCCCCTGCAACGCGTGCCATTTCCATGACCAGAGGCAGCACACAGCAGTACACTCAGTGGAGTACCTGCATGCATGAGATCAGAGAGTCAAGCGAAGTTGGGGTGACGAGTTTGCATACGCACTGCGGCAGTGTGCACCGTCCCTGCCGGTGGCGATCATGATACACTAAGAATGCCCATTGACAACCATGTTAACCAATGAATTTGTGCACGGCGGTAAACTCTGCCTTACGCTATTACATCAGCCGCTAGCGGTATGAGGTCACTTCCACCACAATACTTCTGGATTACAGGGGGCAGACATTTTGGCCTTAACTATGCAGTTGTAAAACCCTCATCAGCACAATGCAGGCCCTATTGTCCACTAAACACCCATAGGCATGAAACACTATACATTACCTCACCTGACCAGTCCTGATTTATCATTGTGGTCATGTTGCTGTAATGTCACACACACACTAAGCATTTGTGTCGTCGACAATCATGCCAGCAGTGCTGAATGAGAAACAGTGTGTGCAGATGTATATGTGTTCCTCACACGTCTTTTCAACTCCTCCTAGGTACATACCCTTGTGGTGAGGGATGGCCTCATCTGTGTACAGCCCACTTGTTGATTTGTGGACTATGGTGGAGCGTCACATCATTATCAATTACAGACTCACTCATGCTGCTATTGATGAACTTTGTTCATTACTGGATCCAGCACTGAGACCGGCTAATCGTAATTAGCATGCCATACCTACTGAAGTGCAGGAGCTCTCTGCACTCCATTTCCTGACCCCAGGCTCATTTCAAGTGACAGTGGGCATGGGTTCAGGTTTTTCACAGCCAATGTTTAGCATTATACAGTCCAGATTCCTGAATGCATTTGTAAGACACCTGCAGTCCTATGTGAGGTTTCCCCAAAGTGCTGACCTCCCTGCCATCAAGTCGGACTTCTATGCCTTTCCCAACATACCCCATGTGGTAGGTGCCATCGATGGCACCCACATAGCTATCATCCCCCCAAGAGTCAGTGAACAGGTGTACAGAAACAGGAAGAACTTTCATTCCATGAACATTCAATTGGTGTGTACTGCAGACCAGTACATCTCCCATGTGAATGCCATGTTCCCTGTATCAGTCCATGATTTATTTGTGCTAAGGAACAGCAGTGTGCCACACAAGATGGAACAACTACAAAAGGACAGAGGATGGATCATAGGTAGGTGTTTCTGACACTTATGGGTTGTCATTGACAGTCCTGTTTTGCACCATTTTCTAGGTGATTCTGGCTATCCCAACTTGCGTTGGCTACTGACACCAGTGAGGAATCCTCGACAGATGCAGAGAGGAATTACAATGAGGCCCATGGACGTACTAGGAGGGTGATAGAGCGCACAATAGGTCTCCTGAAGGCTAGACTTTGTTGCCTACATATCTCTGGCGGTTCCCTGGCCTACGGGCCTCAAAAGGTGTGTAGAATAGTGGTTGCCTGCTGCATGCTGCACAACGTGGCTGTGAGGAATTCTATCACCTCTTGGAGGAGGAGGGTGCTGTATATCCAATCCTCGGAGAGGGGATGAGAGTGGTGGTGATGATGAGGAGGGGGAAGATGTAAATTCCAGGACCCAACTGATACAACTCTACTTCCAATAACTATGTGGGACTGTTGGATGAGATTGCTGTCTGTGCAGCATACTGTTAGTGTGCCTTTTCATCTAGGGTGTTGTTGGGTCAATAGTCAATGCCACTGTGACCAGGTCTGCCTAGGACAGGTAACATTATAGCATAATAGTTCAACACATCTGTAGGCACCACAACATGTTATGCATTTGGTGCATTTCCTTCTGCTCAGATAATAATAAATGAGTTATAATACAGCTGCATCCATACTTCACTTTGTTTAAACATAATGACAAGGCACATTGTAATATGTGAACAGGTGTTTTATTTGGTGCAGGGATTAAATTGTGCAGATGACAGTGATGGGAGTGGGATACTGGTGGTTGTTCAATGTAACAACATGGTCTCAGCATTTGTTGGCAGTAGTGGTAGGTCCATCTATGTTTACAAGAGTTTGTTGTTGTGTTTACACGGTTTAGTCATTGATTCAGTGAGACACTTGGAGGACAGTTAATGCCAGAGTCACTTCTTTGAGGGGGCCTTCGTCTTGGTAGGTGTTCCAGTGCTATATCTGGGCCTGAGGGTCCGTTTGGGTGCCTGGTGTTGGCCTGTACGGGTCGAGATGGATGTCCCCTATGTGTCCTGAGAGAGTGAACATGTGCAGTTGCTGCTTATGCTGTTGTTTTCCGGTCTGTAGCCTGGCATGTAGTAGAGGCTTCCTGGTCTGTGTGGGCCTCAGGCTGTGTTGGGACAAGGTGCAGCAGCACACCTGCTATGCTGGCAATTGTGGCACTGTGAAATGTCCACTGCTCAATGGCCTCTTGGTGGTGTGCTAGCTGCATCCTTTGACTCTGCTCCATGGTGGATGCTATCTGGGCCAATCTGTCCTGGGTATGGTGATATGCTCCCAGAACCTCAGAGAACACGTCCTAGGCTGCTGCGTCAATCCTGTGGCCTCCCCCCTGGCCACTGATGCCCTCCCATTGGGCCTAGCCCCCTGTGCATGTGTCCCCTGCACAGGTCTGGCAGTACCACTTGTACTGGGCCCACCGTCTTCCTGCCTGTTAGGTGTCCTCTGTCCATGTGTTCCACCAATCTGTGGCCTGGATACACAGGTGTGGGGACTGTTGCCCTGAGCTGGTGTTGTTGGCTGGGTGGTAGGGATGTCAGTGGTGTCCTGGGTGGGGCTGATAGATGATGACAGTCCAGGACTGTGAGAATGGCCAGGGTGATCGTCAAAGTCCACGGTTCCACCCCCAGTGTCCTGGGAGGTACCTCTGTCTCCCTGTGGGGCACTGCCACTCCTTGTCCTGTCCGTCAGGGTGGCATAGGTGGTGTTGCCTGTTGGGGGGAATGGATATGTCTGTTACAATTGCATGATTGGATGGGGTGCACAGGACTGGGCAGTTTTGTGCAGGTTTTCACACTTTGTGGCCATGCAGGGTGCTTTTGGGAGGTTAGCATTGCATTTTGCTTTGATGTGGAGGTGCATTGTGGGTGCTGTAGGCCATTGTGATTCCTTGCAAGGGTGGGTGGCTGTGCACAGGGGGAGGGATGTCGGTATGTTAGTGGGTTTGTGGGCATGCAGGGGGACTGGATGTTGTGATTGTGGGCTGGGTGGGATAGTGGTCCGTGGGTGTTGGAGGGTTGGGGTGGTGCTTGCATTACATGTGTGATGGATATTGGGTAAATGTAGATGACTTACCCAAGTCCATTCCTCCAGTGATTCCAGTGAGTCCCTCGGGGTGCAGGGTGGCCAGTACCTTTTCATCCCAGTAAGTGTAGTCGGGTGATGTTCGTGGAGGTCGTCCGCAAGTCTTCTGCACTGCAATGTGGTGCCTGGATGCCATGGACCGGACCTTCCCATGCAGGTCGTTCCATCTCTTGCGGATGCCATCCCTGGTTTGTGGATGGTGTTCCACTGCATTGACCTTGTTGACTACTGTCTGCCATAGCTCCATCTTCCTGG
The DNA here is from genome assembly GCF_031143425.1 of Pleurodeles waltl. Classification (NCBI taxonomy): domain Eukaryota; kingdom Metazoa; phylum Chordata; class Amphibia; order Caudata; family Salamandridae; genus Pleurodeles; species Pleurodeles waltl. The sequence goes on along the minus strand of NC_090444.1, from coordinate 1,380,150,037 downwards.
CGATGGGTGTGTGCTGGACCTGTGCCCTGAATAATTGTGGCTCGATCTTCAATATCTCATCCACCATGGTCCTTACCTCCCACTCTGTGAAGCGTGGATGTTTGGGGGGTGCCATGGTGTATGTTGTGAATGGTGTCTTTTGTGGATCTAGGTGAGGATGCTCTTGTGTGGTTGGATGTATATATCGTGTATTGTGGCATTTGGTGTCTGCTTCTGGGGTTCTCTGTATTAGTTGGCCTACTCTTGTTGCAAAGGATAGTGGGGTGTGTCTGTGAGTGTTTTATAGTGTTGTGGATGTGTATCAGGTGTGTGGGTTTCAAACTTGCCAATGTATGCAGTTCTTACTGCTGGGTCCACTTGCCGCCTGTGTCGGTCTGTACGAACAATTGTCGTTCGGATTCCACTTTCCACCCGGGTGATTTGCGCTTCATTATTTGGAGGGCGGGGAGTTTTTGTGCTTGGCAGTGGTGGGGTGGGAGGTCCAGCATTTCCGCTGACAAGGTCCTGACTGGTGGCAGGATTTTTTTTGACGGTTTCTAATTTTTGCATCATTATATGCCGGATTTCTGTTCACCGCCAATGGCGGTCTTCTGTTCGCCATCGCCACGGCGGTCTACGGTGTTTACCTCTGTGTTCATAATGAGGGCCTAGGTCCTAACATGGCCCCTCTCAACTTCCAATAATTGGCTGTGCCCCACCCTCTAGGGCCAAAATCATTTTATTGTTTTTAATTGGCCAAGCCCTGGGAAATGGAGTACACAGGGCCAAATTTGACACAGGGAGGGGGCCTGTGAGAGGATGGTTCTGACCATCTGGTCTGCCCTGTTTTTTCGCTTTTTGACCACCTGGTTTTAGACCCTTCACTGTGATGGAGCCTCAGAGTCAGGGACGCACCCACAATAAACTCATGGTAAAATGGACTGCGCATGTTTACCGCCGATGCCGCCTTGCTACAGAAAGACTGTTGTGGTGCAGCAAGAGTAGAAGGCCCCCGGGCTGGTTAACCCTAACCATGTATGCACACGTGTGTGCACCCATGTGAGGGCTGCATGGGGAGGATTACTGGTGTGCACAGCCCAAGAACTGTGCTTAGGCAGCCTGGCATAGAAGGAACTATGCAGAGTGGGTGGTGACCTGGAGTAGGCCTCATGAGATGGGTGTACCCATGTGAGGGATAGTCAGTGTGCTTACTGTCTTTTTACTGTAGGGACACTCCAGTAAGTGTCAACGTCAGTGTGCTTCCTGTCTTTTCACTGTAGGGACACTCCATTAAATGTAAATGGGAAAGAATGGTCTAGGGCGTAAGTCAGGTCACCTAGGGCCCACAGAGACCAGATTCACACTAATGTACGCTGTAACCTGTATGAAAAGAATGATGCAGTAGGTTACAAAAGCATAGCTGTATATCTTATGGGTCATCCAGGCATGTCATTTTCCTCTGACTCAGCTCAGGATTAGGGTCAATTACTGCTCTATCCAGATGCCTGAGCAGGGCCTTGCAACAATGAGCCATCCAACAGCCTCTGCCAGGAATTAGGCGGAGACGCCCTGGAAGGAATGTCAGGGAGGAGGGGCTGAGTTTCAGAGCACATGTGGCCCTAGCTCCTGGACAATGCTATTTTGACTTATCCCACAAGACTTGCAGGAAGGAGGCGACAGGGGCAAGGAAGTGATGTGGCACATCTGGATAGGCCAGAAATGCAGGCCTGCCGGACATTTCTGCCCCCACTTACAAGGTCCTACACAGGGGAGAGCTTTCTCTCCTGGCTGTGCTTCACTGCTGGACACGGGGACTGCAGACAGACGTCATTGGCAACTGGAAGGAAGAACCCTCTGACTGCTGCTATTGCAGGGACTCTGCCCCTGAAAGACTTCAAGCCCAGCAAGGCACATGCCAGGGCCAGGTAAGCTGCCCCCTCACCCCCCTGGAAGACTAGTTGGGGGAAAGACTAGGCTGGTGTAAGAAAAGTGCCCGGCTCAGAAGAAGAGGAGGCACCCAGAGGAAAGGCTGGTGCAGAGAGTCAATGAGACTGGCTCCCTACCATTTGGGAACCTTCTAGGCCAGGAGGGCTTGCCACAAGGAGCAAAACAACACCAAGATCATCATAAACGGCCCAAGGGTGCCCCAGACATCAGATGGAGACGGTCTGTGACCTTTGGCCTAATGCAGAGTGAGCAGTGAAGTGCGTGGGGCTTCGCAGCTGACCTGGTTGATGCCCCCCCGGGTGGGCAGGAGCCAGGGGCTTCCCCCAAAAAGAAGTAAAGCCGGGAGCTGCTGTCACGACCCCCATGAAGAGGAGCTGGGGGGTCCCAGACCCCATATCGGGGCCCCACAGAGAGAGAAGGCGGAGAGCATGTCGTTCACCCCACAAAAATGTCATAGTATGGCCCCGGACCCCATCCAGGGGTCCCGCCAAGAAGAACAGTCCCCCGCGAAGATGGCCACCTGCCGGGGGAGAGCCAGTGTCTGAAGGCCAAACCAGGGAACACTGTTGTGCTCCCCGTTAGGATTGTTCTGGGGTCCTGAACCCCATCCTTGGCCCCAGCAAGAAGAGAAAGACAGGGCATGGCCCTGCCCTCCGTGAAAAATGGCCAGATGGGCCCAAGACCCCAACCCGGGGCCCCCCCGAAGAGGCTGAAGGCGAGGAGGGCTGTTGAGCTCCCTGGAATGGTGAGAAGGGTCCCCGGACCCCATCCGAGGGTCCGAACGAGGAGGGCTCACAGGTGGCCCTCCCAGCTGTCGCAGCAGAACACATCTTCCTGACTAAGCGGGCAGACACCCAGTGCAGGGCCAGCTTCCTTGGCAGCACCTGGAGGTAGGTGCTGGCCATGCGAGGAGCAAATGCGAGCCTCTTTCCATTTACTTTATCAAAAGAAAAGCACAGACTGGACAATCATTTATTGAGATTCATGCTTGTGTGCTCATGAATAGGGATTACTAGCCCACAAAACCTCTCTTGAGTAAGCCTTGGACTGATCTGCAACACTACCCTATGAGAGTCAAGCTCTACACTGGGGTGTTTGGTTCCCAGTGGTGGTCGTGTGCGAACCCATTACTTGTGCAGGGCACACAACTAATGACCCACCTTCCAACAGGGCCACACTGTTACAAGGGAGGCTACATGGTCCTCCTCCCCTCTCACAAATTGGGTGTGGCCCCCCTCCATTCTAGTAATGGTCTGGGCCCCAAGGGATGTTGTGCCCCTTGGGAATGGGATCCCCAGGACCATAATTGTCCTGCGGAAGGAGACTACGTGCACCCTTCCAGGTTGCACACATATGGAGGGGAGACACAGGGCAAGGCTGGAGGTAAGGCCGTGTGGCTGACCCACCTCCGTGCACAGCTGAAGGTCATGCATGGTGTGGGGTTGGGTGCCTACAATGGATTAGCTGCAGAGACTGGTGGTGTTGAATTGACATAAAGTAATTAAATATTACTTCATATTAAAAAAACATAGGAATTTACTGAAAAAACTAAAGGTGATAGGGACTTTATAGTTAAGCAATAGAAGATTTAGATGTGCCTTATTGTCAAGGAAAAAGTGGCTGTCCAACTGCCACTCCTTAGTTGTCAGTTTGGGGGGTGAAAGGAGTTGAAAACTCACCTTTTTATGACTCGTCCTGCCTTTGACAGGCCACAACTGGACAACACCTGCCCTTGCTGCTGCCACTGACCCATAGAGAAAACAGGATCACCCCCCATCAATGGTGTACAAGGTAGGGACATCACATTGGCAGGGTTCATAGGAGGTGGGGACCACTAGAGACATATACATGTCAGATTAATTGTTTTAATCAATGAGACATGAGTGGGACAGACATGGGTGGGGACACATTGGTACACCACGCACATCATACACATACACAGCTGTCATTGTGGTGCCAGTGTTCATTGGCAAATGAATGTTGGCACAATAATGACAGTACATTCACACCTGTTAGCTGTGTCCATGTGTGCATACTGCCTGGGGACCTGTACCTGTCATGTTTTGCTGAGAGTTGTGTGTGTGAGTCAGTATGAGTATGCAATTGGCAGGGTGAGGTGCGGCTGTGTGTGAGTATGTTTGTGTAGCTGAGTGGTGTGTGTCCTATGTCAATGGTGTGTGTATGCTGTGGCATAAATATGAGTCAATGTGTATTTTTGGTATGTAGGGCTTGTGTTGTGTCAGACTGGCAATGGGTGAATGTGTGTATATACAGTGTAGTGTTGGGGTGCACCTATGGCTTAGGGGACGCGTGTGTGTGTGCCACTCACTTCCCTTCCAGAGCCACTGTCACTTTATAAAGTCCATTGAGTCCCGCTACCTTCTCCCGCCATTACAAAACGTCTGCCAGTGCAACACCTGTAGGACTGTAACATTTAAATCTGATGGGTAGAAAACTGCTGCCTTGATTGTCTTCTCAGGTCCGCTGTCTAAGTGGCTTGCTGGTAATATCGGCAACATCTAAATCAGGCCCATAGTTAGGCTTTAATTTTAAATATGCAAAACTATAGAAATTCAACAGTTATAGCTATACTTGACTCAGGAAACCATAACTTGTTCTCTAATATCCTACATATTACATCAGTAGTGACATCTTGTAATACAACATTCATAATATACTGCAACATTTCCAATAACATTAGTGATATCAGAACTGTGTATGGCGGGGGGCCCGGCTCCTGGTCCAATTCGAAACATCAAACAATTTGTTCTTGTTTTTCTTCTTTGGGCATCATAATTTCAGGTTAAACAGAGTGTGAAACACAAATAAAAAGAAAATAAAGGGCCTACACATTTCAGCTATCCCTTCAACTGGGCCTCACATAAACTCCCAACAGGCTTCATTATGCAGTCCTTCATTCATTTCCCTATCCCCAAACACTAGAGCTGTGACCATCAATTAAAATCCCATAACCATACATCTGCCATTTTTACTCCTGGTGATGGAATTTAGCATTTTCATACTTTATATTCCTTGTGTTTGCATTCATTAGCTAAATAAATTTGACAACATCCGTTATCACTCATAATATATATTCGATAAAAAAGATCTATTCCAAAGGATTTGAACATTAGCACACATCTCAATGGACAATTTTAAATGAAGCATAATAAATCCTGAATAATGCAAAACTTATAATGTGTATCAAAATATTGCTACTTATTACAGTCCAAGTCACTGATGTTAAGAGTTCAAATTACAACACCTTTGTATCTAGGTACTAATGCAAACATCAAATAAAATGCTAGTGTCAACAGAGTAAAATAAAGTGCTAATGTGCTAATTAATATATATAAATATAGATACTATATACAATTCCCTGCCAGTGCTATGGGATATGATGATTAAAACAAGAGCTCTATACAACAGGTGCAGACATCTCTCATCATTCAAAGCACATCTGTCTTAAATCCATATTTCTATATGTCATATATGACTCAACGCATCCCAATACGACTCTGTTTCCTAGAATTGTGAATCAATATGTTTGTACCAACATTTAAGTGCATTTGCACTAAAGTGCTCCAGAAAGTGCAATCAAGCAGTAAAGTGCGGAGGAACGGGTACATCAGTACTAGAATAACTAAAATAGTGCAAATCACATAATAAAGTGTCCAGAATTAAGTGCATCAGTGTAAAGATGATTACAATAGTGCAAATCATGAATTAAAGTGCTCAAAGTCAGATACCTAGATAGTCTAAAGTGAAGGCAAGACAGCCAACTGTGTACCCGCATAGTTAGAGTCAGATTCTAGGAATCCTGGATCAGAAGCACTCATATCAACTTGAAAGAAAAAGGGTCATAAGATATATCCAGCAACAAAGGCTTCCTCATTAGACAACACTGAAAGTGGGTCCTCACAAACCTATGTGCAACTTAATGTCCACAGACTGAACAAATTGCATAGCCATATATAGGTCCAGTGCAGGGTCAAACAGACACAGCAGATAGCGGAACACAGGCTGTGTACATTGTAACCACACTGGTCAAAATGACAGAGATCCATTCAAATTCAATTCCTGGAACAGACACACTCTGAAATACTGTATCATGTGTTTTTGATACAGAAGGACGTCTGACAAATTCACCACTATTTGGTTTCATGGTGGTGGAACATCCATTGTGAAGAAGAAAAAATAAAGCCAAGATAGTGATGACAAAGAAAATTACAACTAGTATCCCTCAAAAATCACTAGCACCCAAAGAGCTCAGAAAGGATGTGATCACTCCAAACATAGTTCAGAACGTGCTCACAAACTTATACTCAATCACTTTTAAAAAGTGTACTACACCAGCGGAACTGTATTAAATCTCCGGTGAATAAGTTCGCCAAAATGCTGGATCAAGATAGTACGTAATAGCAATTGGATTTTCGCAAAAGACCATGCAACTTGGAGATCAAAGGTCTCTCTAGCACCAATCAATCATGGAATTGTAAAGAGTGACTAATCACCCATAGAGTCTCAAGGCACTGTATATGGGCGAGGTGATCAGTCGAAGAGCCAGGTCTTGAGGTTTTTCCTAAACTGCTTCAGTGATGCGGTCTGCTTGAGCTTGAGAGGTAGCGGGTTCCATGTACGGGCTGCTAGGTAGGAGAAGGATCTTCTTCCTGCTGTACTTTTCCAGATCTTGGGGAAGGCTGCAAGGGAGACCTGGAAGGACCAGAGATGTCTGTTGGGTATGTAGAAGGTGAGGCAGTGGTTGAGGTATGCTAGTTCTATGTTGTGCAGTGCCTTGAAGGTGTGGATCAGGAGTTTGCATGTGGTGAGCTTGTTGGCTGGGAGCCAGTGTACGTCTCTGAGGTGAGAGGAGGTGCGCTGTGTCAGGGGATGTCCAGGATGAGTCTGGCTGCTGCATTTCTGGACTCTTTGTGGTCTTGATTGAAGTTTTTTGATAATGCTGGCATAGAGTGCATTGGTAGTCCAGTTTGCTTGGATGACTGTCTTCCTTGTGTTGGGGGAAATCCATATAAAAAATCTGCAGTAGTAGTTGGAGGGTGTTGCAGATGATGAAGACACAGCATTGACTTGGTGTGTCATCGATAGAGTGGAGTCCAGGATGATTCCCAGGTTGCGCCTGGTAAGAAGGGGTAGGGGCATTACCCAGAGTGGTGAGCCATTAAGAGTCGTTAAAAGCAGAAAGGGTGGAGCCGATCATGAGGATCTCTGTCTTGTCCAAGTTGAGCTTGAGGCAGATGCCCTCCATCCAGGTGCAGACTGCTCTCATCCCATTGTGGAAATTCCTCTTGGCCTGAGCAGAGTCCTCCGACAGGGAAAGGATCAGTTGGGTGTCATTTGTGTAGGAGACTATGTTTAACTTGTGTTATTTAGTGATTGTGGCAAGCGGGGCCATGTAGATGTTGAAAAGCGTAGATCTTGAAGATCTTTGGGGCACTCCGTAGCAAGTGTCATTAGGTTCTGATGTGAACAGCGTGAACGGCAGTAGTCTGACTCTCTGTGTTCTTCCAATGAGGAACGACCTGATCGCTCCAGGAATTTGTCTTGGATGCCGGCATTGTGCAGTCTGATACAGAGGGAAGAGTGGAGACAGTGTCAAATGAGGCAGAGAGGTCAAGGAGGATTAGTGCTGACGTGCCTCCACAGTCCAGGTGATGCCTATATGATCAGTGGGTGCTAAGAGTGTAGGTTCGGTGCTGTGGTTGCTTCTAAATCCATACTGGGATGGGTCTAGGATATGGTGTGTCTCGAGGAATTCGGTGAGCTGCTGGTTGAAGGCTTTCTCCATTACCTTGGCTGGCAAAGGGAACAGAGAGATAGGTCTGTTGTTCCTCAGCTCCAGAGAGATGGGTCTGTTGTTCCTCAGCTCCCTAGGGTCGGCGGTGGGTTTCTTTAGTAGCAGGCTGATTTTGACGTGTTTCTAGTCTGTGGGGAATGTGGTGGTCTCGAAGGATTGGTTGATGTTTTGGCAGAGCTCTAGTGCTCTGGTGGTGCTGGCCAGGCTGAGGATGTGATGAGGGCATCGATCTGAGGGTGCTCACAAGTCGATAGGTAGAGTGCTGGCATCGAACTAGGGTCTGTGGCACTGGATGCGGTCCAGGCACTGATGGACACAGACCTGCTTTTGACATGCCAGTGGTGCACCCGTTGTATGCTGCAGCCATTAAGAAAGGGAGGGAGATGGTGGTCCAGTCAGCTGGGAGGCGGCAGGGTAGAAAAAGTGCTTTGCGGGGAGGTGCCACAGGGGCAGAGCTGGGGAGAAAAAGAGGGAGAAATGAAAAAAATTAGACAGAAGTGAAAAATAGAAGAAAAGGCAGAAGTAAAAGGAAGGAGTAAAGAGAGACAGACGATACTTGCAAATGGCCACTAGGCTGCCAGGGATAAGGGGAAGGCAGAAGCCTCTGGATGGAGGTGGGCCTTGACCTGAGAGTCAGGCAGGCTCTCAGTTCATCCCAAGTAGAGGCAGGAGGAGCTGCACTGCTGTGGGCAACAAACGCTGACCAGGAGGTCAGAGGAGTCTTATATGTTAAAGCAATGTCATTCTGAAACAATAAGGCTTTCAGTCTGCTCAGTTTATCTAAATTAATGCTAAAAAAGGGATGGAAGGCCAAACACTATTATGCTTTACTACATGGGTAGGTAGAAACTCCCATTGCTACAGAAGCTAATGACCCTGGAGACTGTCACCACACGTGGAACAACTCCTTTCATCCCACAAAAACCTTGATCATTCATCGCGTTGCCTACATAAACTTCCAGAGCAAAGCCTGGGGGTGCCTTCCTGGACACTCTTAACTACCAATTGTGGCAAAAACTTGAATGCAAAAACACCTCCCCTTTCAGAATCCACTTAGATGATTCACTTAAGAAGACCAGGCTCACCGACCTTTGGAGGACCCCAATCTCGCACAACGCCTTCAAGAAAGCTGGTGGGAAATCACTTAGGCTTCAATCACTACTGGAGGACAAAGTAGCCTTCTCACGGAGGTCTCACTCATCGATGACTTTGCACACTTACAGGTCTTTGACACCAGATTGATACCTAGGCAAGGGCTTCTCAAGGCGAATGAAAGAACAATCCTTAAAGTTTCGACTTGGCCTCCTACCACTTGCTTTAAATGCAGCCCCCTGGCTGAGGAACACAACCAACTCTATCTGCTGCTTGTGTGGTGAGGACACAGAAGACCTCCTCCATGTCTTCTGCTCATGCAATCATCTTGCACAAGAATGAAAAGTCATACTAAAGATCAAGTTTAATGAAAAAGGCATACGGACACAGAGACAAGCAGTGATGGTGTGCTTTGTACCTCTGGACCTGCAGTTGAACTGTGCTTTGGTGAAGTTTCTATTGCAGGTGTCACAAAAACAAGACTTAAAAAATCAGCACCATCCCCCCTGTGATTCACAGGAGGATAGCTCACAGCTCAATGCCTGACAATGGACTATAATGGCACTAAGTGATGCTCTACTCACACTCAAGCAAGCAAAATCTTAAGTAGCAATCCTCTACTATGTTTTAAAACGAGCTGCTATGGAGCGCAAATCGAAATGACTGGACAATGCGCAAAATCCCTCTATGATGACTTAGTAATATCACAAATGTATTTTTTTTTAAGTGTTTGCCTCCTTTTCATCTTTGTTATGGTTTTAAGTAACTAAACACTAATCTTACATTACAATGATCATTCAGAATGAAATAACTCCCATTTGAGAGCAATCAGAACACAGAGCGAATCATGGAGACTGGTGTTCTTTTTAGAGAACACATTACATTCACCATTGACTCATCACACACTCCATGCAGCGTGACCTCTTTACAAGGTAATGAATGACCAAACAAAGTTTCACATTCATTTCCAATAAAGAAGACTTTAGTTTCCCATGCACACACTTGTAATTGAAAGGCAGAACCCGTGAACCAAACTATTACCCATAGCTTCATATCTACCTACATGATAGTGTTTCAAAAAGGATGTAGACTGTACTGGAGAGACTGGTAATGATATAATCCCCTTGATTAGCCCCGTCACTGATGGTGTTTCAGCTACTAAATAGGGCAACTTCTCTAAAAGTTCAATGTTCAGCATGGTGTAAGTTGCATCTTTCTTTACCATACCGTCTGTATGCATGTCAAATTAAAGGGCTAAACCAACTCTGCTGTGTTCAGGTATTTCCTTAGTACACAGTTTGATTTTAAAACCTGTAATGTCCGACTCAATTGCATAATCGATATCAGCTGTTTCTATGCATGCTACAAGAAAAACATATCAATTTGTAGACTATTGAGTGAAGATGACAATGTAATTCAGAAAATAAATTTGAGCTGATGGAGTAGTCATACCATTCTCCACAACAGACGAAGATTTTCAAAATGTTCCCTACAAACCTGTCTCAATCATTCAGCAGCATCTTGTTGAGAAATTTCCCAAATTTCATTGTATATGGCATATAAGAAGCATCTCGGATGTACAGTAGTGTTCCATGACCTAACAAGAAATCTAGTAAATCCATGTCATCAGATAGGAGAGATGGTGTTCTTTCACTGCAGCTAATTTGGAATGTTGTAACAATTGTTGGTATAATTTCCCCACACTGAAAGTGGTCCCTATCCCTGAATGTTGTGACTGCAAGTATCGGGGGTCTGGTCTGATAGCTTTAAAACAAAAAGGCAGTTTAAATGTTCCCTAAATTGACTTCAACTCAATATTATTTTTACAATATTCATAACACTGTAGGGTTAAATAAGATATAAATGAATCTGGAGAAATCAATTTAATTTGTTTAAGCATGTTTTTCTTTGCTAGTGAAAGGGCAAGTTTATAATAATAGGAAGTTGGGTCCAGGCGATTGTATCCTGAAAAATATGAAATCTTTCTCATGTATGCTTTGAAATTTTCTACTGGTGGTATCCTGCAATGTTCCCATTGAATGTAACTGAAAACTGCACTGTGAGAACTAACCCTGTTTAAATAATGGTGAGCATAATGATGGTAAGAAAACATTTCACCATAATTAGCAGAATTTAAATACAAATGTTCTCTTTCAAATACTGTGGGAGGCTGGCCTGGCTTATAGTGGGTACCTTGTGGTACTTACACCTTGTGCCAGGTCCAGTTATCTCGAATTAGTAGATTAGTAGTGTTCTAGCAGTTTAGGCTGATGGAGGTAGCTATAGCAGGGCAGCTTAGGCTGAACTAGGAGACATGCAAAGCTCCTACTATACCACTTATATCTCTTAGCACTATATCATAAGAAAACACAATACTCAGAATTACTAAAAATAAAGCTACTTTATTTTAGTGACAATATGCCAAAAGTATCTCAGAGGATATACTCCCTTAGGAGGTAAGTAAAATACACAAAATATACACACATACCAATATCAGGTAGGTAAACAGTTAGAAAAGTAGTGCAGACACTGTAGAACACAACAGAATGCAATAGGATACAATAGGCCTAGGGGCAACACAAACCATATACTCCAAAAGTGGAATGCGAACCACTAATGGACCCCAGGCCTAGTGTAGTGTGTAGAGGGTCACTGGGAGTATAAGAAAACACTAAGGGTGTCCAGGATACCCCACCCCAAGACCCTGAAAAGTAGGAGTAAAGTTACCCTACTACCCCAGAAAGACAGTAAAGTAGAGATAAGGGTTTCTGCAAAGGCAACAACAGACTGCAAAGCACTAAAAACGGATTCTTGGACCTGCGGACCTGTAAAGGTAGGGGACCAAGTCCAAGAGTCACACAAGTTTCTTGGGGGAGCAGGAGCCCACTAAACCCCGGATGAAGGTGCAAAAGGGCTGCCTCCGGGAGGAAGAAGGCAAATATTCTGCAACAACGGAAGGTGCCAGGAACTTCTCTTTTAGTCAGAATACGTTCCACAGCGTGCTGGAGGATGAAGAGTTGTTTCCACGCAGAAAGACCGCAAACAAGCCTTGCTAGCTGCAAGAGTCGTGGTTAAAGGTTTTGGGTGCAGCCAGGGCCCAGGAAGGACCAGGAGATTGCCCCTTGGAGGAGGAGACAGAGGGGCACTCAGTAATACAGAGAGCCTATGCAGAAGCAGACAGCACCCACAGAAGCACCTGAACAGGCATTCAGAAGATCTGAGCATGGCAGTCATCTCAGCACAACTAAAGAGGGTTCCACGAAGTCAGAGTCCAACTCAGCGAGTTGGGCAAAGCAGGACAGAGTGCTGGGGACCTGAGCTAGGCTGTGCACAAAGGAAGTCTTACAAAAGTGCACAGAAGCTCTAGCAGCTGCAGTTCACACAGTAAATAGGATTACTGTCTGGCATGGGGAGGCAAGGACTTACCTCCACCAAATTTGGACAGAAGGGCCACTGGACTGTCGGGGACACTTGGATCCAGCTCCGGTATTCCAGGAATCACGCTCGTCAAGATGAGAGGGAACCCAGAGGACCAGTGATGCAGAAGTTTGGTGCCTGCGTTGGCAGAGAGGAGATTCTGTCGATCCACGAGAAATGTCTTCTTGGCTTCCAGTGCAGGGTGAAGGCATACAGCCCTCAGAGTATGTACCACCAGGAAACAGTCGAGAAAGCCAGCAGGATGAGGTGCTACAATGTTGCTGGTAGTCTTCTTGCTACTTTGTTACGGTTTTGCAGGCATCCTGCAGCAGTCAGCTGTCGATCCTTGGCAGAAGTCAAAGAGAGAAGTGCAGAGGAACTCTAGTGAGCTCTTGCATTCGTTATCTGAAGAGAAACCCACAGGAGACACCCTAAATAGTCCTCAGAGGAGGATTGGCTACAGAGAAAGGTAAGCACCTATCAGGAGGGGTCTCTGACTTCACCTGCTGCACTGGCCACTCAGAGGTGTTCATTGTGCCCTCACACCTCTGCATCCAAGATGGCAGAGGTCTGGTACACACTGGAGGAGCTCTGGGCACCTCCCCTTGGGAGGTGCTGGTCAGGGGAGTGGTCACTGCCTTTTCCTTTTTCCAGTTTCGTGCCAGAGCAGGGCTGGGGGGACCCCTGAACCGGTGTAGACTGGCTTATGCAAGGAGTTCACCATCTGTGCCCTTGAAAGCATTTTCAGAGGCCAGGACAGGCTACTCCTCTCAGGCCCTTAACACCCATTTCCAAACACCCTCTCGCAGATGAAATCCTTTGTTCTGCCTTCCTGGGACTGGACTGCCCAGGTCCTAGGGGGGCAGAAACCTGTCTGAGGGTTGGCAGCAGCGGTAGCTCGAGAGAAAACCCAGGAGAGTTAGTTTGGCAGTACCCAGGCTCTATGCTGGAGCCCCGGGCATGCATGGAATTGTCCCCCAAATAACAGAATGGTATTGGGGTGACCATTCCATGATCCTAGACATGTTACATGGCCATGTTCAGAGTTACCATTGTCATGCTACATACAGGTATTGACCTATATGTAGTGCATGCGTGTAATGCTGTCCCCTCACTCACAAAGTCTGTGGAAATTGCCCTGAACAATGAGGGGGCACCTTGGCTAGTGCCAGGGTGCTCTCACGCTAAGTAAATTTGCACCTAACCTTCACTAAGTGAGTGTTAGACATATAGGTGACTTATAAGTTACTTAAGTGCAGTGTAAAATGGCTGTGAAATAATGTGGGCGTTATTTCACTCAGGCTGCAGTGGCAGTCATGTGTAAGAATTGTCTGAGCTCCCTATGGGTGGCAAAAGAAATGCTGCAGCCCATAAGGATCTCCTGGAACCCCAATACCCTGGGTATCTAGTACCATATACTAGGGAATTATAAGGGTGTTCCAGTGTGGCAATTAGAATTGGTGAAATTAGTCACTAGGATGCAGTGACAATTTTAAAAGCAGAGAGAGCATAAACACTGAGGTTCTGGTTAGCAGAGCCTCAGTGATACAGTTAGGAACCACACAGGGAACACATACAGGGAACACTTTATGAGCACTGGGGTCCTGGCTAGCAGGATACCAGTGACACAGGCAAAAACAAACATACATACAAGTAAAAATGGGGGTAACATGCCAGGCAAGATAGTACGTTCCTACAAATACAGAGTAGCTGTCCAATTTAGACACATCCATTCATCAGAGATAGCACCATCGACAATAACATTGTCCATTGAGATTTTTAAAACGTATTGTGTTTGCAGTTTCAGTAGGACCAAAAATATCAAACAGGACCTTTTTCCATCTGAACCGGGAGAATCAGAAATGTTCACAAGGGACGGGTTTCTTTGCACTCTTTGCTAGGAAGAATGAGGCTTCAACGCCTCGGATACCAGTCCAGGAGCAGTACATTCTGGAACAAAATGTCAAAATCAATAAGAATACTGTGACAAACCCAATCCAAATAAAGAGAAACATCAGTGAAATTGCAATGCAAACATAGGACCAATGGGGAATCTGGTAAGTCTTTTTTAGCCAGGCAAAAAGGACATGCCTCATGCACAGAAGAGTGTAAAGAATTTGAAGAAAAATCACCAATATTGATAAAGTCACCAGAGGCTGTGTATGTGAAAACAGGGACCTCACGTAATGCTGGAGGACTGGTAGTCACTTCCAAGGGTGGTTGGTAATTCATGATTTCATTCATAGAAACAACAGCTGAAGACTGTAAACTCATATCTGGAGCTTGTCCTGCAGTAGCAGTATTAACAGGAACCAATGGAAGTTCAACATCTGTATTCACCATTCTGGGAGAAACATTACTTTTGTTGCTCAATCCTTGCATAAAGATCTCATTCAGAGTAGTGAGAGGAGGCAGGTAACTACTCAGGAGCCCCTGTGGACTAATGTGTAGGACTAGCCACACAGTGTAACTTTATCTGATCTATTGAGACAAAGCAATTACTTTTATAACCAGCAAGTGGGGGCAAAATCACAGCTCTTGTAATTTGAATGCCTAGAACTGGCACCGGTGCATGATATGACAGTCCAAATTCTTTCTTGTTGACAATCTTCACACAGACTAGAACCCTAACCCTTGGAATTCAGTTGTGAGGTGTTGGTTGCGCCTTCATCCCATCAGTGGCAAAATGTTGGGGAATGTTTCATTTGAGCGCTCATCACAGAAGTGTTGTGATTCCTTTGAGACAGCAAAATGTTCATTTATGTCAAAAAGGCATGTCCACTGCCACTTTGCCCTGGTTATCAAAAGCTGGAACACACATCTGGATGTCAAAAAGAGCCTCATAGGGGGTCCAGTCTCCCAAAGTTCTTTTGGGCAGATTATTAAAATCTCTCTGGACTCCATACAAGTGATGAATCCAACTATGACCTGAACCTAATTCTCTAGCTGTTAAGGAAGGCTTTATGTCAGGTTTTTTCCTCTCCACTATCAAATTTCCCTCAGGATGATAGGGAGAGGAGCAATTAACAGCAACTCAAAGGGTCAGATTTATGAAAAGTGGTACTGCACCTAGTGCAGCACCACTTTTCTTGCACACCTTAGCACCCCGGTAACACCAGCATGTGTGCGCCGTATTTAAAACACAGCGCACAATGGAAGTAGTCAGGGGTACTAGCATCATAATTTTTTATGTTAGTCTGGCACTTTGCAGGAGTAGCATCAAAAACTTTGAAGCTAAACCTGCAAGGCACCCAGTGGCCCATTGTAAACAATGGAGCCTCCCTTTAACACCTGCTCTTAGTAGGTATTTAAAAGGCCAAAAATAAAATGACACCTAGCGCCAGAACGCCGCCTTGCATACATAATGTAGCCCAATAGGTCACAAAGTGGTGCAATGCAAGCATTGTGCTATTTTGTAAGTATGGTGCAGTGTTTTTTGATTTCCAAATGACGTTAAAGTGGCATTGGAATGGCACTGGGCCCCCTTAAATCTGGGTCAAAGTGTTCCCATGCTATCTCTTTAAGAATTAGGCCCTCATCATGACATTGTCAGTAACGGTTCCGCCACAACGGCAATGGTAGTTGGACCGCCGCCAGGCCGGCGGTGCAGGACGCCATATTACAACCATGGTCATCAAGCCACTGAAACATAGCCAGTTTACTGACAGTACCGCCAGTGCTGCCAGACTGCCGACAACAGCAGTTGCCAACCCCAGGCCGGTGGTAGCCACTGCACTGCCCACCCTATTACGATACTGCAGACCACTGCGATTTCTGGGGTGGAACGACCGCCACGCAAAGCCTGGAGGAAACAGCAAGTATAAAAGGACCCACTCACCTCCACGGACACTGACGACTCAGCAGAAGCAATAGAAAGCCACCTTGAAGTCTTTCTAGTGCTCTTCCTCGCCTCCCTCCTCTAGGACCACCAATGATGATGCCGGCGCCATCGATGAGTACACCTCCAGAGCACACAAGGAGGGAAGGTGAGAGTTACACACCCACACACAACATATACACCATGCACGGACTCCATCGTGCACACACACTACACAACACCCGTACCGAGACACACACACGCCCACACACACACACACACACACACACAAAACATAGCCATGCCAAACATACAAGTCACATATACACACCTCAGATCGAAACTACACAATCACACCAATATCACTAACAAGCAGAGACACAAACCAATACAAATACACAACAATACATACAATGGCCAAATACAAGAAATAATAGTGAACTTGAATGAAGAAATGCCCAGAAATGTACATTGAACAGCACATGATAGATATATGGAAACTTACCTGTAAACAAAAAGACTCCACAAATGCATGGTAAGTAAACCAAAAGGAATCCTGTTGCCCATATTTATATGAAATGAAATTCAATACAAATTTGCAACAAAATACACCAAGGCCCTTAGGCCAGTCCAATGTCCAAAAGTCATTAGTGTGCCTGGCAAAGGCCCCAACTTGACTCCTGACAGCCTAATTGCCTTCACAAGGTAGGGGCATCAATGGGGCAGGCACCTCAATTGATTAATAGAAAACCACACATTTACATTACATATTTGATTGGTACAGGCAGATTGATTAATCCATCTTTGTCCCTTTCGAATTTTCCCTCATTCCTCTTGGTGTCAATGTGTTTCCTACAGCATTATAATTTCATTATCAGTGAGTTTCAGGAATTCTAGAATCTTCCTCCTCCTGCTGGCTACCCTAAGACCTTTTGTGTTTCATATTAAGACCCTTAGGCTCCATAGTTTGTTGGATTTCAATGGTACATTCCCACTACCTCTGTTATGATATTCTTCCAACTCTTTTTGAGCCATTTGTCGCAAGTGAGGACTTTAATTTTTTTTATTTTCTCCCCACCTTGTGTTTAACTAACCTACTGTTTACAATTAATGTGAATCCCCCCACATACTTGTCCCCACCCTTCACTCTCCATATCTAAATTGGGTAGTTCGTTATACCCTTTCAGCTTTATCTCCACGATGTATCTAGTGTTTCATTTTTATCTGTCTTATTAGACTCTCAACCTAAGGAGGTTCTTTTAGGCTATATATTTTATTATTTCACATTACCTTTAATGTTGTGGGAAATTGCAGTTGTGGGTTGCTCCGTATGCTTATAATTCCTGGATGCATTTCCCCAGCTCCCATAGCCAGGTTTGAGTTGCCTTTGAAATATCCGACCCAATACGGAAGTACTATTTATCTTTTTTAAAACTATTTGCTTTTAGAACTTCAGAGAGAATCTGCTCCTTTAAAGAATTGGAGCTGAAGTAGATTAGGATCTTTCTGGGTTTCTATCAGCTGGGATTTCTCTTGAAGGGGTCCAGATGCACCATTTGTATATCATGATCAAGGTCCATGGAAGCAGCGAAAGGGAGTTTGGATGAAAACATGGCTAGGCATGACCCCTGCTAGTACGTAGGCTGTGAGCTCTACATCTCTCCGGTACTATGAGTAGGGAACATAGCAGAAAGTGAACCTCTCATCTCGAGGGCTCAATGTAGACTGCAGTGCCTCATTGTTAGACTCTCTTTGGTGTTTTTTTGTGGCTTGGATGGGTGGCCCGGGCCTTTATCTCTGTCCCTCACTTCATGGCTCTGCAGGGCGTGGGACTCTCAGGGTTCCGTGGTCGCTGGCTGCTTCGCAATTACACTGGGATCATTGTGTTGCAGCCCGGATAAGATTCTGGAGTGTTGTCGTCAGCGTCAGTACAGGTTGATGATGAAGTTGCATGCTCCGTTGCACCCAACAACCTCAGCAGCTCAGTACGCTTTCAAGCCACAACTTATGAGCCCTACACGAACAACCAAGCTTGGGGAAAAAAACAAACACCAAGAAGCAGTGAAGTGCTTCACCACCTCAAGGAAGGTCTCTAGTAAATGGACAGACGGGTCGGACTCAACAGCATCCACAGAAATGGAAACACAAAAAAATGCAGGTAAAAATAGGTATACACTAAAGAATAATCAGCTGGGTTCAGAACTGCTACAAAGTAAGGGGAGGGAATTTAGTGGATTACAGCAGATCAAGGTGATTATCTCCACCTCCTATGGTTTCCTCTCCTTTTCAGGCACCCAAGACAAGTTGGTATCAAGCATGCCTCATTCTTATCTACCTCGACTCAGGCACTGAACTACAATCAAAAAGATACCGGAGATTCTAGAGACACAGAGGTAAATGTAGGAGGGAAAGTCAGAGTAGCCCAGTTCAATCAAACCTAGGGGAACACCCAGGTCTAATTCTCACAAATCACTTCTAAACTCTCTCCCTGGTTTTCACTGGAGATAGCACGACAGGAGCAATGCAATAATTACCTTGATAAGAGGGGGCTAAAAATCAATGTTCTACCGAGTGGGAAGACATAGAATCCCTACTACTCACATTAACAGAGTTAATTAACACAAACTTTGCAATATCAGAGCGTAATCAAGCCAAAATACAGGGGACCTGTGGTAGCCCAGATCATAAAATAACTGACCTTGAGAGATTACGGGGGTCATTATGAACATGACGGTAAACACTGTTCCCTACCATGGCGACGAGGAACAGAAACCCGACATTGGCGGTGAACAGAAACCTGCCATATAAAGAGGCAAAAATCAGAATCTGGCAAACAAATTCCAGCCACCAGTCACTGCCAGGACCTTGTCGGCAAAAATGCAGGACATCCCACCCCACAACCACCGAGCACACAAACTCCTTGCCCTCCAAACAATGATGCAAAAATCACCGTGCCGGTCAGTGGAAGTCGAACGACCATTGGCGGTACAGATCCCCACAGCCAGCAATGGAACCCAACAGTAAGAATTGCACACATTGGCAAGTTTGAAACCCACCCACCTGACACACATCCACAACACTATAAAACACTCACAGACATACCCCACAATCCTTAGCATCGCCAATAAGACAACTGAGATTGAGAACTCCACAAGTAGACACTGAATGCCACAACACACGAATCACACACCCAACAACACAACAGCACCTTCACCCAGATCCACACAACACACCACTCACAACACACACCATGGCATCCCCCAACCACCCACGGTTCATAGAAAGGGAGCTAAGGACCCTGGTGGACAAGATACTGAAGGTTGAGCCACAATTATTCGAGGCACAGGTCCAGCACATACCCATCGCCAGGAAGATGGAGTTATGGCAGACCACTGTCAACAAGGTCAATGCAGTGGGACACCATCCACACACGAGGGACGACATCTGCAAGAGATGGAACGACCTGCGTGGGAAGGTAAAGTCCATGGCATCTCAGCACAACATTGCAGGCCAGAAGACTGGGGGAAAACCTCCACCAACACCACCTGACTACACTGACTGGGAGGAAAAGGTACTAGCCATCCTGCACCCTAAGGGCCTCACTGGACTCACTGGAGGAATGGACTTGGGTAAGTTGTCTACAATTAGCCTATAACCATCACACCTGTAATGCATGCACCACCCCACCCCTCTCACATCCACTAGGACCACTACACCACCCAGGCCACATTCACAACATCCAGTCACCTCTGAATTCCCACAATGCCACCAACAGGCCCACATGCCTCCCCCTGTGCACAGCCACCTACCCCTGCAAGGAATCACAAAGGCACTACACCACCCACAATGCACCTCAATACTCTAAGCAAAATGCAATGGCAACCTCACAAAGGCACCCTGCATGGCCCAAAAGTGGAAAACCTGCACAAAACAGCCCAGCTCTGTGCATCCTATCTGATTATGCAATTGTAACAGACATGTCCATTCCCCCCAATAGGCACCACCACCCATGCCACCCTGACGAACAGGATAAGGAGTGTTAGTGCCCCACATGGAGACAAAGGCACCACCCAGGACACCGGAGAGGGAATGTTAGACAGTGAGGAATACCCTGGCCGCTCACACAGTCCTGGACTGTCTGTATCCAGTAGCCCCACCCAGGACACCACTGACACCCCTACCACCCACCCACCAACATCAGGCCAGGGCAACCGGACCCACACCTGTGTATCCAGGCCACAGTCACCACCTATCAACAGGCAGGAAGACGATGGCCCCAGTACAAGTAGTACCACCAGACCTGTGCAGGGGGTACAGGCACAGGGGGCTAGGCCCAGTGGGAGAGCATCAGTGGCCAAGGGGGGAGCCCACATGATGGATGCCGCAGCCCAGGATGTGATCTCTTAGGTCCTGGGTGCATACCACCATACCCAGGAAGATTGGCCCACATTGTGGCCACCCTGGAGCAGAGTCAAAGGCTGCAGAGAGCCCAACACAAAGAGACCATGGAGCAGTGGAAACTGCACAATACCACCATGGCCACCAGAGTAGGTGTGCTGCTGCACCTTGTCTCAACCCAGCCTGAGACCCCCACAGACCAGGAAGCCCATACTACAGGCCAAAATACAGCCCAGCCAAAAACCGCAGCAGCAGCAAATGGACTTGTATCACCATCTGAGGACACACAGGAGACCTGCACCTCAACCCATACAAGCCAACACCAGGCATCCAAACGGTCCCTCAGGCCCAGATATGGCACTGGAACACCTGCCAAGACCAAGGCCCCCCTCTAAGAAGTGACTCTGACAAGAACTGTCCTCCAAGTGTGCCACTAAACCACTGTTCACACCGTGCAATAACAACCCCAAAAACTGTAAATAACAGATAGACATATTACCACTGCCAACAATCGCTGAGACCATGTAGCCAATATGGACATCCATCAGTACCCCACTCCCATCACTGTAAAGAGCACTATGGCATCCCTGGCACCAAATAAATCACCTGTTCATCAATGTAAATGCCCCCTGTCATTATTTTGAATCAAATGGAAGTGTGCATGCAATTGTCATTGAAATAATTTATTCTTTTCTTAATTGCAGGAATGGCACCCCACGCATAACATTGGGTTGTGCCAACAGAAATGCCAAACAAGTGGTCCAGAATGTCACATTTCCCATGCAAACCTGGTTACAGTGACATTGTCTATAGACCCAACACCCTCATTGAGGATAAGGCATACCGACGGTATGCTGCACAGACAGCAACAGCATCAAATAGTACCACTTAGTTACTGGAAGTACAGTTGGATTAGTTGATTCCTGGAGTGTACATCTTCCCCCTCCTCATCATCACCATCACTCTCATCCCCTCTCTGAGGAAGCTGGTCTGGATATACAGCCCCCTCCTCCTCCAAGAGGGGAATAGATTTCCTCACAGCCACGTTGTGCAGCATGCAGCAGGCCACCACTATTAAACACACCTTTTCAGGCTCATAGGCCAGGGATCCCCCAGTGATATGGAGGCAATGAAATCTAGCCTTCAGGAGACCTATTGTGCATTATATCACCCTCCTAGTACGTCCATGGGCCTCATTGTAATTCCTCTCTGCATCTGTCCTAGGATTCCTCACTGGTGTCAGGAGCCAACACATGTTGGGGTCAACACATGTTGGGGTAGAAAGAATCACCTGCAAAAGGGGGCAAAACAGGACTGTCACTGGCAGCCCTCAGTTTCAGACAGCCTGGCTCCCTGCTATGTGTCAAAAAGTGTCATACACACTTGCCTATGATCCATCCTCTGTCCCCTTGTAGTTGTTCCATCATGTGTGGCACACTGCTGTTCCTCAGCACAAAGGAATCATGGACTGATCCAGAGAACATGGCATTTACATGTAAGATGTACTGGTCTACAGTACACACCAATTGAATGTTCATAGAGTGAAAGTTCTTCCTGTTTCTGTACACCTGTTCACTTACTCTTGGGGGGATGAGAGCTATGTGGGTTCCATCAATGGCACCTATCACATGGGGAATGTTGGCAAAGGCATAGAAGTCTGACTTTATGGCAGAGAGGTCAGCACTTTGGGGGAACCTCAAACAGGACTGCAGGTCTCGTACAAATGCCGTCAGGAATCTGGACAGTGTAATGCAAAACATTGGCTGTGAAAAACCTGCACCCATGCCCACTGTCACTTGAAATGAGCCTGTGGCCAGGAAATGGAGTGCAGAGAGCACTTGCACTTAAGTAGGGATGGCATGCTGATTCCGATTAGCCGGTCTCAGTGCTGAATCCAGTAATGCACAAAGTTCATGAATGGTAGCACGGTTGAGTCTGTAATTGATAATGATGTAACGCTCCACCAGGGTCCCTAAATCAACAAGTGGTCTGTACACTGATGAGGCTCTTCCCCACCACATGGGTCTGTGCCTAGGAGGAGTTGAGAACACACATGAGGAACACACATACATCTGTCCAACATGTTAAATATTCAGCACTGCTGGCATACAAGTCGATGACACATATGCATAGTAGGATGTTACACTAGAGTGACGTGTCCTCAATGATACATCAGGACTGTTGTGGTGAGTAAATGTATATTTGTTCATGCCTGTGGGGGTTGGGGACAATAGGACCTGCATGGGGCAAATGAGAAATTAATAACTGCGTAGTAATGGCCAAAATGTCTGCCCCCTCTAATCCAGAAATGTTGTAGTGGAAGGGACCTCATACCGCTAGCGGTTGTCGTAATAACGTAAGGCGGTGTTTACTGCAGTGCGATCATTCATTGGTTAACATGGTTGTCAATGGGGAATATTAGCGTATCATGATCGTCGCCGGTGGTGACGGTGCATACAAGCGCGGAGCATACCCCATCTCGTCACCCCAACTTCACTTGACTCCCGGATTACATGCAGGTACTCCATTGAGTTTGCTGCTGTGTCCTGACTCTGGTCCTGGAAATGGCACAAGTGGCAGGGGAAAGTGCCCTGCCCTTCACCAGCGAGGAACTGGACAAGCTCGTAGATGGGGTCCTACCTCTGTACGCCAAGCTCTATGGTCGACCAGATGTACAGGTGAGTAGGTGGATTGGGGACATGGATGTGTGTAATGTTGGTAGATGGCTGTAAACATGTGTGCACCTTTGACACTGTACAGTCGCGGGATTCATGGCATGCTGTGTGTGTGAGGTCTTGTTCTGCTGTTGTGAGTGTCCTTCCCATAGGGGACGTATAGCCAGCTGTATCTAATGGGCATTGTCTGACCTCTGTGTTACTTTTTCTGTGTGTCCCATATAGGTCAGAGCCCATCAGAAGAGGGGACTCTGGCATACCATCGCCAGGGAGGTGTGCACCGTGAGGGTTTACAACCGGCGGATCACCCACTGCAGGAAGCGGTGGGGAGACCTGCGGTGCTGGGTGAGGAAGACCTGCGAGGCCCAGCTGGGGAAGTCCTCCCAACGAGGAAGGGGTGCCCGTCGGGCCCTGACCCCCCCAATGCACTGCATTCTGGCGGTGAGGTATCCAGACCCGGATGGGTGCTTGAAGGCTGCACAGCAGACACAAGGGGATGAGTACAGAAACCATTGTATGACTCCTTGATGGATGTGTGAGTGTATTATAGTATGTATGCTGTCTATTGGCAGGGACTCTGACTGATGTTATTTTACATAATGGCCTCCATGGGAAGTAAGGTTGTACTTCAGGTCCCTCTGTGCTGTAGGAAATGGCTGTAGAGCAGGGTTGTGGCCACTAGTCAGGGGCATAACCATGTGTATAGCAGTAGGTGCTGCATGGTGGAATATTTGCAGGGTGTGTGTATGTGTGAACCAGTTATGTACCTCCATTCTGCTATTTACAAGTGTCTCTCCTGTTTTGTCTCACCATCCCTGTTCTCTTGTGTTGTTAGTGTACACCAGCATCATCTGGCGAGGGAGCTGTGGCACCGGCGAGTGGGGATGCAGTGGCCCATGGTTCCACGGAGG
This sequence comes from Pleurodeles waltl, assembly GCF_031143425.1. Taxonomy (NCBI): domain Eukaryota; kingdom Metazoa; phylum Chordata; class Amphibia; order Caudata; family Salamandridae; genus Pleurodeles; species Pleurodeles waltl. Next base: position 1,380,125,986 of record NC_090444.1, on the reverse strand, counting down.
CAGGGTCAAGCTATACCAAGGGGACCAGTAGGTTGGAGGGCGAGGAAAGTACCACAGGAGGCAACTACCACTGGAGGTAGTGACTCTGATACCTCCTCCGATGGGAGCTCCCTGGAGGTGGCGGACCCTAGTGGGTCCACCCATTCTGTGTCATCTTCCTCCACCCCATACCATCACCGCCCTTCCATTTGTTCCCCATTGAGTTGCCCGTGCCTGCTCACCCAAAGGGTGGGCATCTCCTTCGCCCCAGGCACCTCATCCCCTGCCCTAGTCAGCCCTGCTGCCCTCACGGAGGAGGCTATTGACCTCCTGAGGACCATCTCTGTAGGGAAGACAACCATTGTCAATGCCATCCAGGGCCTAGCATCAGAGGTGCAGCAGACAAATGCCGACCTGGATGGCATTTACGGTGCCGTGTCTAGTCTACAGAGATCTTTTCAGGCTCTGGCCCGCTCTTTGACTGCAGCCAGTGTCCCTGGTCATTTTGTCCCCCCTCCAACCACCTATATCCCTTCCAGCACCCCACTCCCTTCACCCATCCCAAGCACACATTCTGATGGCCATGAACACACCTCAACACACAAGAAGCACACTGAAAAACACAAGCACCACACTTCCCACCACAGGCATACACACAGCCAACCTACAAAGGCATACATACCAACATCCACTTCCCCCAGTGTGTCCACCTCTTCCGCCTCCCTGTCTGTCACCTCTACATGCACACTCACAGGCACTGCACCCTCATTGACTGTTGCTGACCCCATTCTGGTTGTCACCACAAAATGAGACATCCATTCATGCACCCCATACACCACACCTACACTCACCACAACGACTTTGGTTGACACATGCAGCACAGTCACCAAACTTGCAGACACACAGACAACGTACATTTACACTGGCAGCCTGTCTTGTCCCACTGTGTCCACCACCTCCTCCCAAGACACTCAAACATTCCAAGACACCTACCCAACACACATCCACCACACCTCAGCATACTGTACAGTCACCTGCACCCACGTCATGCACACCTACACCTGTCACGACCACTCCCTCTACCTCCACTCCCACACCTTCCTCCAGGTCCACCTCGATTGCCCCTAAAAAACTTTTCCATTCCTGTGTTGACCTATTCAAACCCACTGGCCCGCCCGTATTGTCTCTAAACGTGCCCACCTCCTTGCCCTGTCCACTCCTCGCACCTCAAAGCCCACCCCTGTCTGCCCTTCCCATTCCCGTGCTACCTCCCCTGTGAGCAAGAGACCCCGTGCTGGCCCAGCTACATCTGCCGCAACCCAGTCCAAGGCCACTCCACCAGCTTCAAGGACCAGACTCAAGCTCCCTCTACCTCCCAAACATAAAGCCAAGCCCCCTCCCAGCCGTAAGTTCCCACCCCCACCACCCACTGCCCCTATTCCCTGAGGTGCCTCGATGCCCCATTGTTGCCCCTTTAAGGTGGAGTACCATTTGCACTTGTGGGAGTCAAGTTGGTTCCATTTGTGCCCATCGGACTTTGAAATATGGACTGGCCATTGACCTTCTGTTGGACTTCTGTTGCTCCTGAAGCTTAATATTATATTTGTGTGGCCAGTGTTGGTTTTGGCACACTCTGGATCCGTGGTTCATTGTTTCTTTGTGTGGGGGTGTTGTGCACATGTGTGTACTTTGGGCAGGTTGTCTTGTCCTTGTGTCAGGTAAGTACCTCTTGCTCTGGGGAGTATGACTTGTGCTGTTGTGAGGGGTTGTGGGCGCTTTGCGGGGTGGATGGAGAAGGTGGGTATGTAACTGTGCCCTTTCTTCCCTTGTTTAGTAGGTTGTGGTACTTACCATGGTCGTCTTTGTCGGCTGTGTCAGTTGTGGAGGTATATGACAAGGAACAGGGCTGGCATGATTTGCAACTCTCTATCATGTCTGCTTCGGCCTGTTGTGTGAGCCTCCGGTGAGTGTTTCCTTATATTTTGTTTGTTTCTGCCTGGCTTTCCGTAGTGGTGGTTCCCGCCACGGAACTGACGGTGGTCTAGTGCTTCATTATTTGATGGGCGGATACAGCCTTTCCGTTGGTCTGTGGGCGGCCTCTGCCGTCGTTGTCATTATCAGGCACTCCTCTGCTGGCGGAGAGTGTTTTTCAGGCTGCCTGTTTTTCAGGTGGTTCATTATTTGGCGGCCCAGACTGCCTGACTGTTGGCGGTAGTTACTGCCATCGCCGGCGGTGCGGTATTTCCTGCTGTGTTCATAATGAGGGCCTATGTACCATAGAAGTCTTCTTAGGAGTATTTTGTGAGGAGGTTGATATCAACAGTAAAAACATACAGGGATTGAAGATGAGGGATAGAGAACTTCAAGAGAAATTGGAATCCTTATAAAAACAAGTCCAGAAGAAACAATTTAAGAATTCTTGACATTCCAGAAGGTGCAGAAGGCGGGAATATTAATGAGTTTGCTATAAATCTAATTAAAGAATACATCCGTTTGGTTGGCTGGTAATGTCCTGTTACACTTAGTCCATCTGCAGCTCCCCCATGCAGTTTCCTGAACTGTAACAGTGGTGTCTCATTATCATGTACTGGACTTCCTGACTGTGGCTGTATAGCACCCACCAAAGACTTAACCATTCTCTTAAAACTGATACTTGGATACCTACCATAAACACATTACTTTAGATGTAAATTTTGATATCTGAATTTGCAAAGTGGTTGTCATCAACAGGCGACTAGAGAAAGAATGTAAAGTACAGTGGAATTGGTAATGCATGAGTAGGTCAGGAAGGCAATAACGGGTTGGACTAAGTATACCCAAGATTGACAACTGTATGTGTCATATAGACCTTACCTCAGAGCCACTAAAGAGTATGGCAAACAGTAGAAACAGCACTACTTCTAGATCTGAAAACCCTGTACATTGTCAGATTTGTACTTTTTGTGGTTGACTTTGATTAAAGTGTGGCTCTAATAGCTTTATTGTTCTTAGGAATTGAGAGTGGTCTTATTAACTGATAATTATACCTGAGGATTTTGTTCCATCACCCTTTTGCAGTTTCTTAGCCACAGAGTTTTAGTCATTTACTATAGTCCTTTAGTTCTCCAGTCACGTAATCATTTATCAGGTGTTCTGTTCCCTCTCATCCCACGGGTAGGTCTCAAGGCATACGTGCAGTGACATGCTTTGGCACTGTTCTGTGCAGGGACTGGTAGTTAATGGGATTGTGTTAATGCCACTGGGTCTCTCCAATTTATTTCAGTGGTAATATGCTTCTGCCGCTAACTGTATTTTGATGTGTATTGGTGGTTGGCAGTATTCCTAGGACTGGATTTACTTTGACTTTTTTTGACATTCAGTATCCAGGCCTTTGGTTGAGCAGTTCAAGTGGAACACCGGCTCCCGGTTTTTCACATGATGATTGCAGTATTGCATATAGCATAATTGGTTCTTCTTTTGTATAGTATGCAATATCTATGCCTTAGTGTTGGGAGTGTGGCCAAAATGGCAGCCACAACAGAGGCTTACAAAGGAGCTCCATGTCTGGCTCACACTAAATATCCTGCCTCATCCTGCCATCCAGCTTTTTGCAAACTCTGGGCTTCTAACAACAATGCCCTGCCTTTGGGGACTTTAAATAACATTCTGATTGTGGGGCGCTTGCGATCGAATATCATGAGGTCTGCGGCAAACAGCCTCACCAGGCTTTGGAGTTGTGGCCTGCTTGATTGGAGCGCACTGCTTACCACCGCTGCTAACACCAAGATATGGTCTGGCAGCAGCACAGTGAGTATACCCCCCAGCTGCAATAGCTGCTCACTGTGTGCACTGTGCCTGCATGCAACGACCAAACAACCTGAGGAGCATGGTGCTTACTGTAGCATCTCCCACTGCATCACTGGCTGAACACTGCGGTCTCAGGAACTGAGAGATCTTGGCCTGCTATGAATCCTCCTCGGGTTGAGCTTACTCATCCCTGTGGCAAAGAACACTGTTGGGCAGCCACAACACCTCCTTGACATACTACTTACTTTCAATAAACCAGTGTGTTGGCCCTTCACACTGCAATGAACAATCTCCATTGGGTCTATGATTTCACATGAGAGAGGGCTGTGTCGGGGATGCAGGGGATATGCCACCATGACACACGTTGCTCTATAAGCTCCAACTGTACTATCTGGCTGAGGGATTGGGCATAAAGTGAGCGACTACCCTCCTATTCACGCATTTAAAACTACTAGCTGTCAGCTGGCTGGAACTCCAGACAACCTATGGGTTTCAGCTTGTTTCACAAAGTGCTGGAGGCCCCCTAAGTACCTCCCCTGCCCCTACTCTATGCAGTAAACCCACTGGAAATATCCACTCTCTTTGCCATCATCGAGTCCACATTCATGATGTACTGTGCCCGCTAATGCCTTATTCCCCTATTGAGACTTTTACATTGATACTTTTGTCACGCAACCAATCTGCTGTCTCACGGCAACTGTCGGTGTTGGTGCATGAAAGCTAGTGGCCCCTTAACTCCACTGCCTTATGTATGTGACAGGAAGCATGCCTCATTTTCAAGACACTGTGTTATAATGCTCCTTATGTACCTGGGATACCTTAGTTGGCCTTTATGTTGACTGTTCTAATCTAACTTGCTCAACACTCCCTAACCTCACCCACATCAGTCCTCCTGGTAGGTGGTGACTCATCTGACCGATCCCACTCTGACCACCTAGTAAGGAATTCAACATGTGGCTATTGGTCACCCGCTGCCCCGGACACTGTTGGCCACCAATAACATCACTGAGACTGAATACAATTATGGGGAAGCTCAAGACTACAAGAGTGTTGCCCACCTGTGCTGGGGAGGGGACGCCCGTCACTGCGCTTGCTGATAGGACCCTCGACAGTCTGCAATACCTGGAAGCCATCTTGCAAACTCATTCTACTCAATTCAACAAAGTACTCAGGGCCATACTGGACACTAAAACGTCTCTAGAAACTCGTACAGATATCGATCTTTAGAGGTGAGCTTAATGCTCACTGATCATCGAATATTGACTGAAAGCGTAAATGAAATGGAATCCATACTAGTAACAGGGCGACCATCAGTACAGGACCTGCAGGAGCGGTTAAAGATGTTGGAGGAAGAACTAGCCAATTTATATCACAGGGCAGAGAATGCAGAAGGTTGCTCCTGACGTGACAACATCCATTTGATGGGCTTTCCTGAAAGCTCAGAGGGCCCTAAAATGGAACTCTTCCATAAAGTTTGACTCATGAAGATGATACTTGGCGACAAGGTGTCAGAGTTCTTATCAATCGAACAAGCACATCAGATGCCTGGCAGGCCCTCTCCTTCTGGTGCCCCACCACACACCATTATAGCTCACCTTCTCAATTACAGGGATTGAGATCTGATACTTCAGTGGTTTCGCACTAAGGGTCATGACACTATGATAATGCAGTGATCACTGCGTATCCTGATTTCATGAAGGAAGTGCAACACCATCGAAAATCCTACACCAAGGTTAAACAACGACTATGTTATGTACATTACTATTCTATTTTTTATATTATATACTATACTAATACACAGAGTAGTTGAAGGTGAAATGTCTCATGTCTTTCACTCACAAGAGGATATTTGGGTCTGGCTCCATGCCAAGGGACTGATTGGTAATTTCTCTGAGAAACAAGGGACCAACGACTGGATATTACCCAAATCTCAACGAGGAAAACTCAAATCCATCCACGCTTAACAGACCAAGGATCAAGTAGCGGCAGAACAGGCCAGAGCAGTGTGCAAAGATTCACTTCACAGTACAAACTCTTTTTCACCGCTGTGCTCTGATCATCCATTGCAGTCAGGGTTGGACTTGGGTGGCTCATTCCTATTGGATGTGGAGATCAATCAGGGCCCAAAGATTACTCACAAATCAGCAGACAATCTGTAAAATGGCTCGAACAGTAGCATTGGTATAATAAGGGCGGCTGGCCATCAACTTTAATCCCCACCTTTTGATGTGTACCTGTATCACGGACACAGTGAACCTCCATGCCTCATTCAGAGACTCTAAACCTAAACTTCTTTTGCCCGACACTTTTATCAGCTGTTATTTTAGTTACCACTGAGGGACATCTAGCTGGCAGCTTTCTTTCATCTGACCTGGGGGCATTGAGTTTGTTATGTTTCTGACCTGGGGGCATTGAGTTTGTTATGTTTCTTTTCTCTTAAAATGTTGTATGCTTTTATACAGCCAAAGCTTGTATGTGCAGGGTCACAGGGGTTGGCTGCAGGGGTGTTTACAACAATGGCCTCACTACTGACATATGGTATATGCAGGATACATATGATTGTATTTTGGGGTCCACCATTAAGAAATGCATTTGTAATCGATTACTATGAGTGTACTCACTGATACCCTTCTCCCACATTACCAAGTGGTAACGTGGAACGTGTGCGGCATGGCGACCCCGACCAAGCACTTTTGTGTCCACTCTTACCTCAAACGTTGATGCACACATATAGCTATCCTGCAGGAGGCACACTTAACTGCATCAGAAATGCAGAAGGTACGTACTGAATGGATGGGACAGGTGTATGGCATATTTTTCTCCACATAGGCGCTAGGGGTGCTCATCTGGATCACACCGGCCATCCCGTACGTTGGGCATCACAGAGTTTCTGTAGAAGGAAGATATGTGATTTTAGAGGGCTGCTTAGATGAGGTCAGCTTACATTGGTGGGCATATCTGCACCTAACTCCAAACAATCACACTTTTTTGACACACTCACGTCTGCCCTTTTCCAGGATCCAGCAGGCCAGGTCTATTAGCCAGAGACTTTCATTGTGTACCAGATGTCTCATGGATCGCTCTGTCCCCCAACATTGGGGACCTGCCAGGATTCAGCAGACACAATACCTTAGTAATTGGTTGCCACAGTGCTGCCTACCTGACATATGGCGACTGAGCCACCCCATGGATTATTGGTCCATGACCTCCATACCAGACTTGAATTACTTCTCTCCACGGACCAATTGGGACCCTTGGTCTCCAGGTCATAGTACTTGGCTTGTGTGCTTTTGGACCAGAGCCCATTGAAAGCATGCCTGCAATGGGGGAGGCTGCGGGCACATATCCCCACTTGGAGTCTGCAAACAGAAACGCTACTAGATGCCCAATTTACAAAGGATCTTTCTGGATGTATTACTCAGTATTTGGACTAGAGCAAGGGCACTACCCAATACTAAGCTACTAAATGGGATGCAAACAAGGTGGTGGTACATGGATGCTGCATGTCTGCCACATGCGTGGGGCATCCGTCGTACATCACACAGTGATCTAACAAAAATAGAAGCAGAACTATGACCATTTGAAAGGACAGTGGCCCAACAGAATACAAGTATGTATCATCCTAAATGCCTATGCGCATGCTATAGGGAGGCAGAGTCACAACTGAGCAGACATGACTACAAATATCACCCCCACCAGGCAGCATGCAGAGAGTGACAGTTCTGGTAAACTGCTGGCATGCGGTTAAGAATGATCCACAACATCCACTAACTGGTGCTATACACCATGCGGACAGCTCTGTGGCAATGACACAAGTGAACATTAATGATACATTCTGTAATTATTATTGTACACTCTACAGAGATGTGCTTCTAGCTTACCCTGCCCTCCTGCAGTGCTCCCTCAACTGGTCAGATTGTCTCCACTCCATAAAGTGGTCTTAGGTGAACCGCTCCAGTTAGAGAAGGTCAAGATGGCTATCCAGATAGCCAGAAATAAGACCACGGACGCCAATGTGTTACCCATAGAATTCAATGCCATATTTTCTGCCATTCCTGAGGCCGCCTGTCGGACCCACAACAAGAAGCACTAACATTTGTTCTCACAAAACCAGATCAAGATCCCCTGGATGTCAGGTCTTACCATCCACTGTCCCTCTTAAACATGGATTGTAAGATACTCGGTAAGGTGTTAGCTAAATAGGTTTCTCTTAGTGATTCACTCCCTATTTCCTGAGGATCAATCCGAGTTCATACTGTGTGTAGTACTTTTCTCAATATCCGTCAGCTCTTAAGAATTATTTAGGACACGCCACTGGAGGATTATGATTCAGTTGTGGTATCTTTTGATATTAAAAAAGCCTTTGACACCTTGTGCTGAGACACATGGGCTTCAAAGAGGGATTTTTCAAAGAGGATTGATGGGTGTGTACTCTGCACATGGAACCCGTGGCTAGAGTGTGCAAGGGGTACTTAATACCAGACAGCTTCCCTATTCTGAGGGGCACAAGACAAGGATGCCCACTGTCCCCATCGTGGTTATGTTCGAGTCACTAGCTTGCCACTTGTGGGAGCGGGCACAAAGCTGGGGCATACCGGAACTTGATATTCATCAGAATATATCTCTCTATGCTGAAGATGCACTCATCTACTTATGAGAGGTCAGAGCCTCACTGCCAGACCTCATGCTTTTAATGGATGAGCTTGGGGATGTGTCTGGCCTCAAGGTTAACGGGCCTAAATCCTGCTTTTTCCCACTTGCCCCTACCCCGGAGCCGCACTGAGACATGGTCCCAGAGCAGTGTGTTCAATGGTGCTATGATACATTTAAATACCTTGGGTCCAGATTGATCATAATAAGGAAGCACTACATGATGGCAATGTGGGTAGAGCTGTGTGCTCGATGTGTAGCTCCATCACATTCTGGTGTTCAGTTCCCTTGTCCCCCTTGGATATGTGGTGATCGTTAAAATGTTGGTCCTCTCCCATTTACTATATTTTTTTCTGTTTTCCTGATAGTACTCCGCAAAGAATTCTTCAGGGAGCTAAAGGGTCTTCTTTCAATGTTGATATGGGGTGCAGGACACTGAAGAGTAGCACTGGCTAAGGTGCAATGCCCACTTCTTGAAGGAGGAAGTGCGCTCCTGACTTTGAATTATATTATGTAGCAGCCCAATTGTAATAGCCTCTGAGCTGGCTGGGTGCTCATTGTACCTTGGCACTGGGGTTCATTCTAGGTTAGATAGAATCAGTGTATTCTCTTGGTGCTCTGACTCAGCTTGCCTGCCTCGCATGAGCTCAAACCTAGTGGCACCGACCAGGGTATGTTGGAAACGATTTGTCCATGCCTGTAGGAGGTTGGCCTGGCTTATAGTGGGTAACTTGTGGTACTTACACCTTGTTCGAGGTCCAATTATCCCTTATTAGTAGTGTTCTAGCAGCTTTGGCTGATAGAGGTAGCTATAGCAGAGCAGCTTAGGCTGAACTAGGAGACATGCAAAGCTCCTACTATACCACTTATATCATATAGCACTATATCATAAGAAACACAATACTCAGAGTTACTAAAAATAAAGGTACTTTATTTTAGTGACAATATGCCAAAAGTATCTCAGAGGATATACTCCCTTAGGAGATAAGTAAAATACACAAAATATACACACATACCAAAATCAGGTAAGTAAAATACTTAGAAAAGTAGTGCAAACACTGTAGAGCACAATAGAATGCAATAGGAGAAAGTAGGCCTAGGGGCAACACAAACCACATACTCCAAAAGTGAAATGCGAACCACGAATGGACCCCAGGCCTAGTGTAGTGTGTAGAGGGTTGCTGGGAGTGTAAGAAAACACTAAGGGTGTCCAAGATACCCCACCCCAAGATCCTGAAAAGTAGGAGTAAAGTTACCCTACTGCCCCAGAAAGACAGTAAAGTCGAAATAGAGGATTCTGCAAAGACAACAACTGACTGCAAAGCACTGAAGATGGATTCCTGGACGTGAGGACCTGCAAAGGAAGGGGACCAAGTCCAAGAGTCACGCAAGTGTCCAGGTGGGGGCAGGAGCCCACTAAATCCCAGATGAAGGTGCAAAAGGGCTGCATTTGAGTGGAAGAAGCCAAAGATTCTTCAACAACGGAAGGAGCCAGGAACTTCTCCTTTAGTCAGAAGATTCCCTACGGCATACTGGAGGATGCAGAGTTGTTTCCATGCAGAAAGGCTGCTAACAAGCCTTGCTAGCTGCGAGAGTCATGGTTGAAGAATATGGGTGCTGCCAGGGCCCAGGAAGGACCAGGAAGTCGCCCCTTGAAGGAGGAGACAAAGGGGGTGCTCAACAATAGAGAGAGCTCACACAGAAGCAGGCAACACCCGCAGAAGCACCTGAACAGGCGTTCAGATAATCTGAGCATGGCGGTCATCTCAGCACAACAAAAGACGGTCCAACAATGTAGGAGGTCACCTCAGTGAGTTGGGCAATGCAGGACGGAGTGCTGGGGACATGGGCTGGCTGTGCATGAAGGAAGTCTTGCAAAAGTGCACAGAAGCCCTAGCAGCTGCAGATCATGCAGTACACAGGATGACTGTCTGGCGTGGGGAGGCAAGGACTTACCTCCACCAAATTTGGACAGAAGGACCACTGGACTGTCGGGGTCACTTGCATCCACCTCCTGTGTTCCAGGGACTACGCTCATCAAGATGAGAGGGGACGCAGAGGTCCGGTGATGCAGAAGTTTGGTGCCTGTGTTAGCAGGGGGAAGAGTCAGTCAACCCACGGGATTCCCAGATGCCAGGAGAGGCTACTCCTCTTAGGCCCTTAACACCTATTTCCAAAGGGAGAGGGTGTAACACCCTCTCTTAGAGGCAATCCTTTGTTCTGCCTTCCTGGGACTGGGCTGCCCAGGCCCCAGGGGGGCAGAAACCTGTCTGAGGTTTGGCAGCAGCGGTAGCTGCAGAGAAAACCCAAGAGAGTTAGTTTGGCAGTACCCGGAGTCCATGCTGGAGCCCCGGAGATGCATGGGATTGGCACCCCAATACCATATTTGGCTTGGGGGGACAATTCCATGATCTTAGACATGTTACATGGCCATGTTCGGAGTTACCATTGTGAAGCTACACATAGGTATTGACCTATATGTAGTTCACACGTGTAATGGTGTCCCGGTACTCACAAAGTCCGGGGAAATTGCCCTGAACAATGTGGGGGCACCTTGGCTAGTGCCAGGGTGCCCTCACACTTAGTAACTTTACACCTAACCTGCACTGAGTGAGGGTTAGATATATAGGTGACTTATAAGTTACTTAAGTGCAGTGTAAAATGGCTGTGAAATAACGTGGACGTTATTTCACTCAGGCTGCACTGGCAGTCCTGTGCAAGAATTGTCTGAGCTTCCTATGGGTGGCAAATGAAATGCCGCAGCCCATAGGAATCTCCTGGAACCCAATACCCTGGGTACCTAGGTACCATATACTAGGGAATTATAAGGGTGTTCCAGTGTGCCAATCAGAATTGCTAAAATTAGTCACTAGCCGGCAGTGACAATTTTAAAAGCAGAGAGAGCATAAACACTGAGGTTCTGGTTAGCAGAGCCTTAGTGATACAGTTAGGCACAACACAGAGAACACATACAGGGCATAAGTTATGAGCACTGGGGTCCTGGCTAGCAGGATCCGAGTGACACAGGCAAAAACAAACAGATACACAAGTAAAAATGGTGATAACATGCCAGGCAAGATGGTACTTTCCTACACAACCCCCCCCCCCAAACAAGGGACAATAAGGCTAACCTTGCCCAGATGACTCTTCATTGTCTAAGTGGAAATATCTGGAGAGTCCATCTGCATTGGAGTGGGAACTCCCAGGTCTATGTTCCACTGTATGGTCCATTCCCTGTAGGAAGATGGACCTCCTTAACAATTTAGGGTTTTCACCTTTCATTTGTTTTAGCCAAAGTAGAGGTTTGTCTAAACAATAAAGTGAGTACCAAACAGGTATGGTCTCAACTTTTTCAGTGCCCAGACCACAGCAAAGGCCTCCCTCTCTATGGCAGATCAACGCTTTTCTCTAGAGGTTAACCTCCTGCTGATAAAAGCAGCAGGTTGGTCCTGGCCCTCAGTATTAAGCTGTGATAGCACTGCCCCAACCCCCAATTCAGAAGCATCAGTCTGGACTATGAACTTTTTGGAGTAGCAAGGGCTTTTTAGGACAGGTGCAGAGCACATGGCCTGTTTAAGCTCATCAAAAGCTTTTTGACAGCTAGCTGTCCACAATACCTTTTTAGGCATCTTCTTACTAGTGAGGACATTAAGAGGAGCTGCAATGGAGCTATAATTCTTGATGAACCTCCTATAGTACCCTGTGAGGCCTAAAAAGGATCTCACCTGGGTTTGAGTTGTAGGGTGAGCCCATTCCATAATGGTCTGGATCTTCCCCTGCAGTGGTTCAATCTGTTCCCCACCTACAAGGTGGCCCAGATAAACCACTTCCCCCTGCCCCATCTGACACTTTGAGCCCTTGATAGTGATGGCTGCCTTTTGCAGGGCCTCCAAAACTTTCCACAGGTGGACCAGGTGATCATCCCAGGTGGAGCTAAAGACAGCTATATCATCCAGATATGCTGCACTAAAAGCTTCCAACCTTTGCTGGACTGTGTTCACCAACCTTTGAAAAGTAGCAGGTGCATTCTTCAGACCAAACAGCATCACAGTGAATTGATAGTGCCCTCCAATGGTTGAAAATGCAGTCGTTGGTTTAGCATCTTCTGATAATTTTATATGCCAATACCCTGCAGTTAAATCAAAATTGCTTAGATACTTAGCAGAAGCCAGTGTATCTATGAGCTCATCTGCCATGGGTATAGGGTGAGCATCTGTCTTGGTTACTTGGTTGAGCCCTCTATAGTCAACACAAAACCTCATCTCTCTTTTTCCCATCTTTACTGTGAAGTTTTGGAACAAGCACCACTGTGCTAGCCAATCGGCTTTCTGAAGGTTCAATCACTCCTAAGTCTAACATTTTCTGAACCTCGTGTTTAATGCAGTCCCTGATGTGGTCAGGCTGCCTATAAATCTTACTTTTGACAGGTAAACTGTCTCCAGTATTTATTGTATGCTCACACCAAGTAGTGGTACCTGGTATCAGTGAGAAGAGTTCAGAAAACTGCCTTAAAAGATTTACACAGTTGTCTTTCTGCTCCGCAGTAAGACAATCTGCAAGTACTACTCCCTCCACTTAGCCATCAGCTTCAGTGGTGGAGAAGAGATCACTGTCTTCCTCCTGTCCCTCATCAGTTGCCATGAGCAGGGTGAGATCAGCCCTGTCATAGTAGGGTTTGAGGTGTTGACATGGAGCACCCTAAGGGGACTCCTGGCAGTGCCCAGATCTACCAAGTAGGTAACCTCACCCTTTTTCTCAACAATTAGATGGGGTCCACTCCATTTGTCCTGGAGTGCTCTGGGGGCCACAGGCTCCTATATCCACACCTTCTGTCCTGAGTGGTACTGGGTCAGGACAGCCTTCTGGTCATGCCAATGCTTTTGCAGCTCTTGGATGGCCTGAAGGTTTTTACTGGCCTTTTTCATGTACTCAGCTATTCTTGATCTTAGGCCAAGTACACTGTCCAGAATGTCCTGTTTAGGAGCTTTTGAAGGTTGTTCCCAACCCTCCTTAACAAGTGCAAGGGGACCTCTCACAGGGTGTCCAAAGAGGAGTTCAAAGGGGCTAAAGCCAACTCCTTTTTGGGCTACCTCCCTGCAAGCAAAAAGGAGGCAAGGTAACAGGACATCCCATCTCCTTCTGAGTTGTTCAGGGAGTCCCATTATCATACCTTTGAGAGTTTTATTAAACCTCTCAACCAGACCATTTGTTTGTGGATGATAAGGAGTAGTGAACTTGTGTGTTACACCACACTCCTTCCTCATTGCTCTGAGGTATGCAGACATGAAGTTACTACCTCTGTCTGACACCACTTCCTTAGGGAAACCCATCCTGGAAAAGATTCCCAGGAGAGCATTTGCCACTGCATATGCTATAGTGGTCCTTAAGGGGATTGCTTCAGGATACCTAGTGGCATGGTCCACTACCACAAGGATAAACCTATTGCCTGAAGCTGTTGGAGGGTCAAGGAGATCAACTATGTCAACCCCTACCCTGGCTTGGCAGGTCACACAAGGGCGAAACAACTCTTTGGTGTCCTCTGACATATGAGGCCAGTGAAATAGGAGGACAAGCCTGTCCCAAGTTTTACTTTGGCCCAAATGCCCAGCCAAAGGAATGTTATGTGCCAAGGTAAGAAGAAACTCCCTGTACTGCAAAGGGATGACCAATCTCCTGGCAGCTCCAGGTTTAGGGTCCCTTGACTCAGTATACAGGAGGTTGTCTTCCCAATACACCTTATGGCTATCACTGACATCCCCATTCTGCTGTTTGACAGCTTGCTGTCTCAAACCCTCTAATGTGGGACAGGTCTGTTGTTCCATGTAAATGTAAAGGAGGTCTATTGGAACCATAGGCTCTATTTTGCACAATTCAATTATATACATCAGGCATACCTCTCACCAGTGCCTTAATCGGCTATATCCTCGATTCACGCCTGAGTGTCCAAGATGCAGAATAGCAGGGGTCAGTTTCTTCCATATAGTCCAGGACTGTCCCTCTCTGCAAAAGACATGGGCCGTTACCATGAGTACAGTGTCTGAATTGTCAGAAAACATGCTGGTACCCAACTCCTGTCTCCTCAGTCTTCACCCCTGAAACAAGGATGATAAACAACTGCACCTTTTTACTAATCTTGCTTTTGTTATTTTCAAGCAACATATAGCAATGCAATGGAAGGCACCCACAACCCCAGATACAGGTAGATGGCTCAACACACTATTGTTATGGGCCCACGCAGAGGTGTCTGTACTAAGATCTCTGTCTGCCAGGGGAAAAGTGAGATTGGAGAGCGGGAACTGGGATGTGTACATCATGAACACTGAAGCTATGAATGATATGTGTCTACCCTGAAAGAGTTAACTAAGTCACAAGAATACATGCCTGAAAAAATCAGATTGTACTTTACTGCAAGAGGAATCTCAGCTCCCCAGACCTATTTATTCATCCCCCATTGAGGTTGTTGGTTTTGTTATTATATGTTCTGACAATGCAAGCCTGAAATTTGATACCCCTGACTATTGGAGCTGAAGCCGTACTGCTTCCCTTTCTCACCCCTCCCCTTCCACCACCAAGGACAGAGATGCGTATCAAAGTTACTATACCACCTGATTTGTCACCTTGCAATGTTCTATGCCTTAAATCTGTGTACTGTAATTTTACTAAATGCAGTGACAATATTCATGTGTATTACAAGATGGAAAACTGGCTTTAAGTTTGGTGTTTCAATGAAACAATAAGACGGATTAAAAAACAAATCCCTCTTTTGATGTTTCCTTATGCTGCAGGTTACAGCTATTTTAACTGGTCACTTTGAGAGACAAGTACTAAAAATATTTAAAAAACTATACTCAGGAATACCACTGCACTTTGTGTAGGGAAAAGGGTAGGAATCTGGCTCATGTTCTGTTATATGGCACAAAAATGTCAGCCACACTTCCCAGTTACGTGTTGCACAGCTAAGTCCAGCTCTGTCACAATTCTCCATTCCATGTGTGAAATGCAGCACCAGTCCAGGACCACCTATGTATCCTGGCTTGTGTAGTAAAATGTGCAACATGATTCACCCAAACTACATGTCCCACAATACTAAGTAAAAACAACACATCATACATGGACACTTGAACCCTGCCCAACCTGACAGTGACAATATAGGCCACCTTGCAACATTAGGCCACTGTATCTTATTTGGCCCATGCACACAAATCTGGTCTGTAAATCAATGGAATGGTATTAGCATGTCAGAGGAGAAACAGCTCACCTGAGAAGGAGGCCATGTCTGTGTCATGTGAAAAATTAATACATAGGAAGATGCCAAGAGCCATGTGTATTAACTGGCATGACACTACGTAGCACGCAGGTGTCCCGACGTGTGGGTTGAAACCACACAGGTGTCAGTTGCTAAGGTAGGAACTACCAAATATCATGCCATGTACTAAATCAGACTAAGGGGGTCATTCTGACCCTGGCGGTCACCGACCGCCAGGGTCAACGACCACGGAAGCACCGCCAACAGGCTGGCGGTGTTTCCTGGGCCATTCTGACCGTGGCGGTAAAGCTGCGGTCAGAAAAGGGGAACCAGCGGTTTCCCGCCGGTTTACCCCTGGCCCAGGGAATCCTCCATGGCGGCGCTGCTTGCAGCGCCGCCACGGGGATTCCGACCCCCTTCCCGCCATCCTGTTCCTGGCGGTTTTTACCGCCAGGAACAGGATGGCGGGAACGGGTGTTGTTGGGCCCCTGGGGGCCCCTGCACTGCCCATGCCAATGGCATGGGCAGTGCAGGGGCCCCCTAACAGGGCCCCATAATGATTTTCAGTGTCTGCTTTGCAGACACTGAAAATCGCGACGGGTGCCACTGCACCCGTCGCACCCCTGCAAATCCGCCAGCTCCATTCGGAGCCGGCTTCCTCTTTGCAGGGGCTTTCCCGCTGGGCCGGCGGGCGATCTTTTGGAGATCGCCCGCCGGCCCAGCGGGAAAGTTAGAATGACTGCCGCGGTCATTTGTCCGCGGTGCGGTCTTTTGGCGGTTTCCGCTCGGCGGGCGGTGCCCGCCGCCTGCCGGGGTCGGAATGACCCCCTAAGTTGGGGTGAATGCAAGTAGTGCACACCATAGGACCATGTGTGTTGAAACCAAAGATGTAATTTGGCCCTGGTGGGCCCCTGGTTGTGTAGTACATTGTAAGCACTGGCTGAGTAGGTTGAAGTGCCACTGTGTCTAAATGGGGAGACATTGCATAGCAAGAAGGCCATAATGCATATGTGTCCTGTAAGGTAGCTAGACCAATACACATGTACTGCTGTGTCTGTCAGTGTCACACTTGTGTTGCAGTTGGTAAGGGATGACAGAGAAGAGCCCATTGGGGTAAAACATCTTACATGTAATGTGGTCCTAGGTGAAGACGTAGCATGACGTAGCATGTGGCAGGAGGGAGTCCGAAGAAATATTGTTCCATCGTGCCACATATGTCTAAGTTGGAGGATGTAAAACAGGGATCTGTCAAGGTACAGGAAGATCTAATCTGCCACCACAAAAGGGCTGAAGTCAGTGGTGGTTAGAGACTGAGGTGGATGTGCCCAGTTATATTGCAAACATGGGTAGGTACTTGTCACCTATTCCAGCACTACTACCATGTTGGGTACATCTTGACCCGTAGCACTCAATAACAGCCAGCCATGTCAGTCCATTTGATATGGTCACACATATTGTTGATGTAGAAGACACATGAAAGTCAATGTGTGATCTGGGTTCCATCACTGTGTGGCATTAAGTTGAGTCCCTTGCACAAAATAAGTAGTGTCAGAGGAGGCAGGTACATGTTCAAGTGAGCGAGTCTGAGTCAAAGGTTGTGTGATATTGTACAGATACCCAACTCTTGCAAGTATCAACTGGGTTGAGTGTCAGTACTAACTGTCTACCTAGTGAGGCTGGGCCTATCCGCTCAGAGTTGGCACAGTGCCCACTGTCCACAAATATAAAGCAATGAAAAGCAAATGTGTATGCAATGAAATCACATAAGTGTTCACAAATATGAAATACATTGTAACTACATGCCCTTACACATTCCTACAGTGTAGTAAGGTTGGTAGGTGTAGAGATATGCAGGATATGTGTAAAAAACTCAACCTTTGGCCACATGAATGTCCAATGTGCATGCAAGACAGCACAGAAAGGGAGAGTGTCATGGTGTACAGTTTGAAAGCCAAATAGGAGGATCATAACTAATCACTGACCAGACCCGCATCATCTGCACAGGAGCTGAGGACTCAATACTGGCCACAGGGAATGTAGCCAACCTGGGGACTATGTGCAATATTCACAGTAGTGGTGCCAATATGTCAAAACACAATCAGCATAGGCTTCATGAAAAAGGAATGCAAATCACCATGGCAGATATGGACATTACCTCTTATCATGCATGTAGGAATGGTAGGCCCAGCAAGCTGTGTAACTGTGTTGCAATATGTGTTATGACACAAAAAGTCAGCCTTGTCACACAGTGGTTTTATGAACAATGCAGTGATACTGCCACCTGAAAGGCAACTACAGTGCTAATTGGACTCTGTAACAGAGGTCCTATGCATCAATGTTGAACTTAAAGTTGAATATTAAAGTCAGATTGTCCACCAGATTACTCATGTCATCATTTAACATAGATCACCATGAACATATTTCTATCTCTTTGTAGAGGGTGTACCTACACCTCTTGACCAGTTGCCTGTCCTAGATGAGGCTCTTGCTGAGAATAACAGCCTGCCAACCAATGACCAGGGCACCCTCTGGCAAATCCTGGCCTCCTTTGAGAAGCCCTTTCCGGCTGGGGGACGGTCCAACAGCATATAGGGGTCTCCAGAAGACCCACCTATCACGCATCAAACACCACCTGCCAGCTCACCTCCAGCCCTGAACTCCTAGGACCCCCAAGGTGAATTCCAATGTTGTGCGGTAGGTCACCAGCGGGAGATGGACAATGAGGTGTGGGTGGTGATGGAGACCATGGAAGACAACCTAAAGGCAGTCTGTAAGTGCCCCAGTCCCAATAAGGACACCTCAGTGGCTACAAGAGGCATCTACTCTCCTCTGCCTGGTCTCGAACAGTCCCTGGCTTACATTGCTGGTTTGTGATACAGAGGTGCGCACAACTGCCCTGCCAAAGTGTCACCAGCGAGGTTGTCAAACAGCTGGGAACAATCCGCACCTTCCTGGAGTCCATGGAGGAGAAGCAAGACACATACGTAGCAACAATGGGAGCCTACCACCACAAAGTTGGTGCTGTGCTGGCAAACCAGCAGGCCCTTCTTAGTGCAGTGCTACCTCACTTGTTGATGCAGATAAATGCTGCTGTAGACAAGGGATCTTCAGCCGTTGATGTGGGTGTGCATCCATCGCCTCCGGCACTGACCACACACCCCTTACGGGATACACCACACACATCAGGAGAGAATGATGCGGACCTCACTCTTTCCACAGAAAAACTGCCCGGTAGCATTTCTCTGTGCCAAATGCCTAGTTTCTCCTTTGCCCAGGTCTGATTGCCATGCCAGTGTACTTCCCAAATGGTACTGTCCTCAATTTTCTTTCCCACCCGTTGATCTCAATCATTTGTGGACTGTTTATGTGTGCGATCTTCCCTATTGGTAATTTGCTCCTCCTCCTCCTCACTGAACCACTCCTCTCCTCCACATGTCCTGTGAAATGTTTACTCCTTGGACTCTGTCTGGACATCTGCTCTATTGATTGCTCACAAACAAATGTCTCAGACAGGACTGCCACTTGTCCCTAGCTCCTTCGTTCATGTGTCAATGAAATCACTTCCCAGAGTGCTGTATGTCTGTTCATGATCGGAGGGTGTAGATCATGGTGGATGTGCTGCCCCTAAAGACACAACCTACTATCAAAAGAGAATTGGGTTAATAGACCAATGCCAAAATCTGCACAGACTAAGGGCATTAGTATATGTGTACCTTATTTGCATCTAAACTATCAAGTAGTAACCCTAGGTCACACGCATGAAGTGCTACAATTAGCAATCAGTCATTGGTAAAACTGAATGAAGTTACTGCCTGAGTGGTGGGCACTTCCATTGGATACTGGCAAGCAATTAACATTGATGTAACAATAAATTGGTGAACGGGAGACTGTGTAAGTGGCTAGCATCGGAGTGTGAGGCAAAACAGCCCAGAATACTGACAATTGTTTGACATGATAAATCATTTATTACATATAGCACTACTCACACACACACACACACTGCAACAGTACGGGAATACCTACTTTGGCTTGTGTGTCCATTCACAGCAGAAGTGCCACCAACATTATCATTTCATGTGTGAGGATCACTTACGGGAATCCATTGCAAACCTCACAGGATCGCTTCCATTGGTATTCCATCTAGTCACACATGTAAACAAACAATGCATGGAAATTCCACAACATGTGTCTAACACTACCCAACAATATATGTCAACTTGTACGCAGTTAATCACAAAGCAGTTTTTAAAGTAGAAAACATATTTTATTCATTATTAATTCAAATGTTGCTAATCTAAAAATAACTACTCCAATTTATTTTACCTATCCTAACAAAAATAATCCCAAATTAACCTGAACTATCTAATCTACACTAATTTATCTAAAACACCTTAATTTACGTAAACTTGATTTATTTAAATCTACACATATACCACAATAGACGTGTTACTCATCAGCGCCCCACTCTCTTTAAGACACATCTTCACACATTGACAACATGAACTACTCTTAAACACAAACTAACTAAACATTTAAATCTAAACAAATATATCATGTTTATTTTTTTATGTTTAGTTTTTTAGACATTTAATAAACATTACCCCTTAACTACTTACCCAGCCACATCCCCACCTAACAAGATAAAAACTATAAAATCTAAAACATCACTCACACTAAACTAAACTATTCCAATGCTAATATCTCAGCTAGCCTAATCTACTTTGCGAAGAGTAAAAAGTACATAAGAGAAATGGGGAAGGGCAAGATTTTATTTTTTAAATGTATTTTTATTGTTTTGTTTCATACTTACATAACTTTACTTATGTTACCTTTTCCCCCCTCCCCTCTCCTCCTCAGCTGTTCGGGTCGAATTTCCGTGCTCCTTTCCTCAGGGCGCTGTCATCTTGGGTATTGCTATCAGTTGTTTATTGTCTGGTATATGGTAAACCTACATGTTAGTCCGAGTTGCTGTTTTCAGTTGAGTCTGATTCCTCTGTTGAAAAGTCGTGGTCCTGCGGGTTGTCTATTGGGTGTTTCATGCGATCTATCAGATTGTCCCATTGCTGTGTCATCTCTGCGTTTCCACTCCTCTTGTCAGCTCCAGGCGTAACGCCTCGCCTTCTGCCTCCGCCCATTAAATCAGTGTCTTTCCACATTTGGGCCCTTGGTCCTTTGGGATCCTTCCAGTGCATTGTGATTTCTCTTTTTCCTAAGATTAACGCTAGGTCTATGAATTTGTTTTTCTTTTTTTTTTAGTGGAGTCTGGGAAAGTTTCCTAGTAGAGTTACTGCTGGGGTTCTCGCCAGTTTTCTTCCTGTAAGCCTTTCGGTTTCTTTCATTACCTCTTCCCAGTAATGTGCTAGTTTTCTACAAGTCCATAGCATCTGTAGTAAGTCTGCCCCTAGTTCTGTGCATCTGGGGGAGGCGCTGCTTGTGTTTTTGTACATTGATGTTAGCTTGGCTGGGCTCAGGTATGCTCTATGGTATATGTAGATGTTAATCAATTTAAACCGGGCATTCCTGGATACTTTGTAGATTTGGGCTGTGATATGACTCCACTGTTCATCGTCTATGTGTTCCCCGAAATCTGCTTGCCATTGGGTTTTTAGAGTTTCTAGAGGGGTCAGTGCTTCTGTTTGCAGTGTTTTGTATATCGTGGTTAGTGTCTTTCTGTCTCCCCTTATTGTGCAAATGGCGTGGCTTCCTGCGTGCGTGGGTGGTTCCCTTAGTCCCTGTTTCCAGTATCGCTGTATCAGAGCTATTAAGGATCTATGTGTAAGGAACATCCCGGGCGGGACCCCGCAGTGTGTCATTATGTCCGTGTATGTCATGAGCTCTCCATTCCTATATAGGTCCCCTATCATGGTTATTCCATGCATCTCTAATTTCTGGATCCCTGCTATAGAGCTGCTTCCGGGGAGTAAAGTCAGGAATTGAAGGGGGAGTTTTGGTGTATATGGGGACTTAACTTGCGCTCGCTGCAGACTATGCTTCCAGTATGCACTTATAACTTGATATTTCAGTCATTTTGTCACCGTCCTACCCCCTGGAGCCATTAGTATCTCCGCGAGAACTGCCGCTTTTGCCTCTTTCCCAGGGCTTTCAGCTTCCAGCGTTATTACATTGTGCCATTCCTTTGCTAGCTACTGGAGCTGTCCCGCCAGATAGTATAGTTCCATGTCGGGGCTGCTAATCCACCTTTCGCGGTGGGCCGTTGCAATTTATGCAGGGCCAGTCTGTGGCGGCCCGCCCCCCATATAAAGCTGGTAATTACAGAATTGATTTCCCTAAAGGTTGCTTGGGTATCAGCACCGGCAAAGTCGTGAAGACATATAACATTCTGGGTAGTGCCACCATTTTTGTCAGGGCCACTCGCCCGGTTACTGAGAGGGGCAATGTTTTCCAGAACTGGGTGGCTGATTTGGTTTATATTTCCTTCTAGGAGATCTCCCAGTTCATGATATATTTGTACGCCTAGATATTTGAATCTTGTTGAGTGCCATCCCAGGTTCTGGACGGTTGTGACCTGGGGGGACCCTTTCTGCAACGGGAAGAGGTGGGATTTCTGCCAGTTAATGTGGAGTCCCGAGATGCTCCTGAGCCAGTCCAGTAGGGACATAACCCTGGGAAGATCCCTGCTTGGGTCCTTTATAAATAGTATCATGTCGTCGGCGTATAATGCAATTTGGTGCTTTCTTTCCCCTATAGTTATTCCCTCATAGTATTTCTCTGTCCTCGCCATCAAGGCCAGTGGTTCCACTGCAATGGCGAACAGTAGTGGTGATAACGAGCAACCTTGCCTGGTGCCCCTCCCTATTTCATACGATTTTGAGATTGTATGTCCTATGCTGAATCTTGCTGCGGGGGAGGTGTATAACAGTCTAGACCACTTCAGGAATCCTGGTCCCAAACCCATCTTGTTCATTATTATTTGTAGATAGTCCCAGCGTAGGCTATTAAATGCTTTCTGAATGTCGACCACCAGTACCACAGCATTGATGAGATTTGGCGAACCTCATTGCATTATTCCTATCAGTCTTCTAATGTTTGTGGCTGTATTGCGATTTGGTATGAAGCCTGTTTGGTTGGGGTGGATTAATGCTTCCATGTGGGGCATTAGTCTAGTGGCCAGAATATGGATCAATATTTTATAATCCATATTCAGCATTGATAATGGACGGTATAATCTTACGTCCGTAGACGGACGTTCTTGTTTTGGTAATGGGACCACTATAGCCTCATTGGTAGATCTGGGCAGGCTACCACACTCCCATGACTCTCTATATATATCACTGATCCGTGGCGCTAGTAGGTCCACATACTCTTTAAAGAATTCTGCCGATAACCCATCTGCTCCTGGTACTTTTCCTCTGGCCATTGCTTCTACCGCCATTGTCACCTCACGCGAGGTCACCGTCTCCCCCAACAATTGCTGGTCCTCTGCTGCTAAGGTCTGAAACTGGATATCGTCCAGCTTCTCAGTCGGTCTGGATCTAGGGGTTCCGAGGGGGAGGCAGAGAGTGCCTCGTAGTATTCAGCAAAGCTGGCATTGATCTCTTCCTGACCGTATAATTTTCTACCCTCCGTTGTCTCTAGCTCCATCACCAGGGATTGCTGCCTCGGTGGCGTCGCCAGCCAAGCCAGCAGTACTCCTGCTTTGTCCCCCTCTCTGTGTTGTCTGCCTATGTATTTCTTGTAATCAAATCGCCTGAGCTTTTCTAGTGCACTGGTTATCTTATACTTGGTTTCTGATATTTGGGGTGCCAGAGCTGGATTGTCTGGTCTATTTCACTCCAGAGTTCTCAGTGCTTTCTCATGCTTGTCGATTTCCCCCTCTATTGTCTGTCGCACTCCCTGCGTTTCTGCTATACATTGTCCCCTTATTGTCACCTTGAATGCTTCCCATTCTTGCATTCGTGAGGAGGTCGATCCTGTGTTATGTGTGAAAAACTCCTTGATTGCTTCTCTTATGGCCTGTCGGTGGGCGCTGTCCTCTAGTGATTCTACGTTCATTCACCAGTTCGGGATGGGGGGGCGGTCTCTCTGCCAGTCTAGGGTAAGTAGCAGCGGATTATGATCCGATACTATGCGGCATAAATATTCCGCATTACGTACAGTGCTATTCACGTCTGGGGAGGTTAAGATTGCGTCCAGTCGGACGTGCAAGTCGTGCATAGGTGAGTAGAACGAGTAGTCTCTTTCCCGCGGGTGGAGGTGCCTCCACGTGTCAATCAGTCCCCAGTTCTTCTGCCAGTCTGTGAAGTTCTTGGCTGTCCTGTGTATAGGGGAGGCCTCTAGCGGTGGATGAGCTCTGTCCAAGATCGTGTCTGACACACAATTGAAATCTCCCCCTATCACTGTTGTCTGCGTCAAGTGGGGACCCCACGCGCAGGACAGCGCCTGTAGGAAGGTGCTCTGGTCCTGGCTGGGGGCATAGATACCTGCCAGCGTGATGTCCCTACCCCCCAGTCGGCCCTTAACCAACACGTAGTGTCCTTCTCTATCTCTTACTGTGTCAATTTTTTGGAAAGGAGTCGCCGGGCGTATCCATATCAAAACTCCTCACGCATATGCCGAATATTCTGTGGCATATATCTGACCCCTCCACCTTTTGGACAGAGCTGATACTTCTTTCCCTACTAGATGGGTCACCTGTAGGATTGCTATTTGCACCCCTCGTCTTTCAATTTGATTACATACCCTGTATCGTTTAGCTGGGTGGTTCAGACCTCTAATATTCCATGTGAGGAATTTGTAATCTAGTGGTTTTTCCATATGTCCTTGTTATAGGTGAATCTCTGATGTGGAGCTTTTGTCGGCTGATTCCCCCATGAAGGTGTATTCTCCCTAATTGAAGCCCTTTAACTGTTAACTTAACTACTTTTTTGTAACTTAAACTCCCTGTCCCCAGGACCGGTGTGAGAACTTCCCCCGTCCAAACTGTCCCCAACTTCTAGACCATTGTGTATATTTGTAGAGGGGTCTAGGCTGGGGCCGTGTGCCGGGCACTTAGACCCCGACCTGTCGCTTATGTGTAACTTTTCATTTGTCTTTTCCTTGGTGCCTCCGTTCCCCGGTTATACTTGCAGTGAGTGGAGTGCGGCCTTTCCTCGTTACTGCGGAGTTTACTCTTTTTTGTTTTGCCTTTGTGTGTGGTGTGTCAGATGATCTCGTCTGACGTCCCAGGGGTGATCCGAGGGCGGCCTTCAGCTGTGTCTCGATTCGGTCTGGCGCGGGGTGGTGGCTCTTCCGTGCCCCAGCGATGCCACTGCCTTCACGGCTTCCAGTCTTTCCCGTATGGTTTGGGTGAGGGGCGGGGTCAAGTCCTTCCGTTGCTTCTCTTTTCGTCGGGAGGGCCTTTCTTTTTTCCTGCTCGCTTCTTCTCTGGGTCGTTGCTCTGTCGGGCCTTGCTCCTCCAACCATTTGCGCGCCTGCTGTGGCGTTGTAAAAAAAAGTACGTCATTGTTCGTGGTAACCCTTAGTTTGGCAGGGAATAGCATGGCATACTGGATGCCCTTTTCTCTGAGGTTTCGTTCAACCTCCAGAAATGCGGCTCTTTGCTTCTGAGTGTCTTTCATGAAGTCTGGGAAGATCATTACTCGCTCTCCACTCATTTTGATCTCTCCTTTTTTCCGTGTTTGTGCCAGGATAAAGTCTCGGTCCTTGAAGTGCAAATGTTTTGCCACTATCGGGCGTGGTCTGGCTCCGGGCGGGGGGGATCTTGCTGGTACCTTATGGGCTCTTTCTATTGCGAAGTGTTGTGTTAGGCCCTCTGGCGCTATTTCCTTAAGTATCCACTGTTCAAGGAAGGTTTCCATGTCTGGTGCTTCACGTTCCAATTTTTCAGGAATGCCCACCAAGCGTAGATTGTTCCTTCGTGCCCTGTTTTCAGCATCTTCTGCACGTGATTCCAGTATTTTTACCCTGGCCATCAGAGTGGCTGTGGTATTGGAGAGTGTCTTGCATTCAGGAGATAGTTGTTCTATCGATTTTTCGTTGGCCGTTACTCTGTTGGACAGTTTCCTGTGATCATCTCTTAAGAGCGTCAGGTCGACAGACAGGGTGTCTATTTTAAGCTCCAGGGCCTCTCTGGAGGTTTGAATTGCCTGTAGCAGAGTATCTAGTGTGGTTCCCTCATTGGTCTCACCGCACATACCTTTTTTTGTTGAGCTGCTGTCTTCTCCCGGGCCCTCACACTTCTTAGGTTTACCCATTTTCAGTGGGTGTTGTGTCTTAGTGTCACTATGCGTGGGTTCCCTCCTGGGCTGCTTGTGCCTTGGTTGCCCTTTATGTTGTGTCCTGTGGCAGGGAGGGCTCTGCTTACTTTTTCCCCTTTCTGGGGTTGTAGGTTCCACAAATCAAGTTGCACCGTGTTGGCCGGCTGGGTGTCTGATCATATTTTCATCACCCATTCCTCTGTGTTGCCTTTGCCTTGTCTTGGCAACATCCCCTGGTTCTCCCCGGGGCCCGGTTCGTAATTTTCCAGGCCCCAGGGGCTCCTCCTTGGATCCTCTTAATGTCTCTTGGCCCTTCTGCTTCCGGTTTCTCCTGTTTTTCCTCCGCGCTGATGGATGGGTCAGGACTGATATCTGAGGTCTTTCCCGTATTCCCGCTAGGTTGTTCCCGCGTCACCTCCGGGCCTGGCTCTCCGCCTGAGTTCCTTCCTCCGATCCCCCTTACCGCTCGTCCGAATCGCTGCTTCAGGACCGGCGCAGGTTCCAGGTGAAGCCCCTGTGTTCCAGTGGCTTCTCACTGTGCCGAGGTTATGCGGTTCCCTGGTTCTCCTCTGTCGTCCGACCTTCAGTCTCGCGTTTTCACGGGGCTGCCATTTTGTCTCACCGGTCCGTTTCTATTTTGAGGCTGTGTAACCATCAAACTACTGTTTTAAGCATTTCGGTTGTTGTTGCTCAGTGCACCGGGGGTTTCTTTAGGTGCTATATGTTTACCAAGTTCTTTGTTGGGGCCCTGCTGGGCTGCTTCTGCCCTGGTTGCACTTTATGTTGTGTCCTGTGACAAGGGCTCTGCTTACTTTTCCCCCTTTCTGGCAGTGCGTGTTGTAGGTTCCGCGAATCAAATTACACCGTGTTGCCCGGCTGGGTATCTGATCAGATTTTCATCGCCCAGTCCTCCGTGTTGCCTTTGCCTTGTTTTGGCAACCTCCCCCGGCTCTCCCCGGAGCCCGGTCCGTAATTTTCCAGGCCCCACGGGCTTCTCCCTAGGTCCTCTTACTGTCTCTCGGCCCTCTTGCTTCCGGTTTCCCCTGTTTCTCTTCCACGCTGGTGGATGAGTCAGGACTGGTGTCTGAGGTCTTTCCCGTATTCCCACCAAGTTTCTCCCGCGTCACCTCCAGGCCTGGCTCTCTGCCCGAGTTCCTTCCTCCGATCCCCCTTACCGCTCGTCCGAATCGCCGCTTCGGGATCGGCGTAGGTTCCAGGTGCAGCCCCCGTGCTCCGGTGGCTTCTTACTGTGCCGTTGTCATGCGGTTCCCTGGTTCTCCTCTGTCATCCGGCTTTCAGTCTTGCATCTTCGCAGGGCCGCCATTTTGTCTCACCGGTCCGTTTCTATTTCGAGGCCGTGTAACCATCAAATTACTGTTTTAAGCATTTTGGTTGCTGTCGTTCAGTGCACCAGGGGTTCCTTTAGGTGCTATATGTTTACCAAGTTCTTTTCTGGGGCCCAGGTAACAGGATTATTCGTGCGAAGATCGACAGCCCTCGGGAGCTCCGCTTTACACGTGCTGCTCCATTGGCTTCCAGCCACGCCCCAGGGGAAGGGCAAGATTAATAGGAGTGTGTCAAATTTTGGCAGCCATCTGGTCCACCGCCTGCTGTAAACTGTTTATGCTCCCCATTATTATTTCCAATTGCTGCTCCATTCCACATACACGTCTGTTTAGTTCACCAAGGTCATTCAGAGCCTGTTGCTCAAAGGTAATTGGCTGCTCTGGGGTTGGTGGATGTGACTCTGTAGCAATCGCTGGTGGGACAGTGGAGGTGCTGGGAACTGATCAATCACCCTCCAAGTGGTGAACATTGGTTGCATAGCTGGGTCCTGCCGGGGCTGCTCTTTGGTGAGCCTGGGATTCTGCATTTTATGTACCGGCGGCCCTTTCTTCCACATATCTGTGGCCTATCCTCCAATATACCCAGACAGCATGCTAAAGGTGGCGATAACGCTCCAGCCTGATTCCCTGGGCCCTGGCCTAGTCTGGGGTCATGTTGTCTGTTGGGGAGGATGGAAATGTATTTCAGACTAAGTTGTGCTCTATTGATTTGACTTAACATTAGTCTTTAGTCAACAAATACTTCACATGTAGCATGTTCGGACCATAAACGTACACTTGGGATTTTAAAAATAACAAGGGCTCTTTTGAAATATAAACTTTTCCAAAACTAATGATGCAAAGGTACTCATGTTTCCAGATTGTAGTTATATAAAATGGCAGTTTATGCCCAAATATACTTGTACACGTAATATTACTTAGGCTGCTTTGTAAATGTGCTGTTGTGTATACAAGGAATGGCACACATGCACAAACAAGCTACTACCTGGGGTGATTCAAGCAGCATGCATTAGTGTTGAGACATAGATGGAGGGTGGCTAGCTCCTCCCTTCATGCTGGCCTGTTGGACACATATACAGTCTCGACACATGTAAATACATGGAACCATATAAAAGG
Organism: Pleurodeles waltl; assembly: GCF_031143425.1. Classification (NCBI taxonomy): domain Eukaryota; kingdom Metazoa; phylum Chordata; class Amphibia; order Caudata; family Salamandridae; genus Pleurodeles; species Pleurodeles waltl. The sequence goes on along the minus strand of NC_090444.1, from coordinate 1,380,097,646 downwards.
CTACAAGTACTAAAATACAAGCGAAAACGTGTGGCTCTATACATACCACAGTATCTGCCCCTACAAGTCAGTTTGGATTGCAATCTTGATGCATACAACCTCATCCCACAGCAATGTGATTAGTGCAATCATTAATGCTGTAGTTCTCATATGCATGAGTATCCTGTACTGCATCTTGCATGTCTTGTCCTAGACCTCATCAAGTGTAACATTTTTCAAGGTTGACCAGTATGGGTAACACCACCAGTAGTATGACTGTGTAATGGCCTGCAGGCTGACAACACAGTGCAGACATGCATGTGTTCTTGTACACATTGTCCTTTTAGTTTCCAAATTATTAGAAATGTAGGGGCACATGTTGCTTATAGATCATTGGGCACAAGATCACAAGAGTCAAGCATTTAGCTGCATGATTCTTGGTTGACTGGAGACATGTACCATATCTAGTCAATTAAATTTGTCTGCACTGAGGTAGGAATTCTCACAAATTGTGTGGCCTTGACCTAGAAAAAGACTATACATTTTTGTGTGGACAACAACACTAGCAACATGCAACAGACAAGCAGATTGCTTTTGACCCATACATAGGAAGGCTCACAAGGTCTTTTGATCAAATACTATCCAAAAACAAAGGCATGTTGGACATTACTCCTCTGCATTCCCTTCTCACAATTCCCTGACATGCACCATCTGAGGGATGCTCTGGTACCCATGATGTAGGAAGACACTTCAAACATATCAGTATACATGTGGTCTAAGAAGTGTATCCAAGTACATGTTTGCCATGGACAATCACACATATTCCTTCTAGAGCAGAGAAAAAATGTAGATGATATTCCCTAGAAGCATCGAGATCACAGAATGTTTCCAGCTCAGCCACTGTGTATGGGTTGGGTTGACCTACAACACAAAAACAAAGAACAATATTCTGTGAATTTAGAACATGTATACTATTTACAAATGAGGCACATTACATTTATGTCACAAATGTATCTTAAAATCAGCACATTAAACATATAGCATATGGCCAAGTTTAATTGGCCTAATGATGGCCATAGGTATGCCATGTGCAGTGTTTATGGATAATATCAGTGAAATAGTGTCTCAGCTACACAGAGTGCATTACCAGTTCAAACACATGACTCATTGCTAAATGGTGCGAGAGTGCCTGCTTTAGATCGCGATGTGAACCAAGTGAATGGACAGACCACATTTTGCAGGCTATTTTCTCTGGCACTTTCTCAAAGGAATAAGGCCCTCGTTACAACCCTGGCGGTCGGTGTTAAAGCGGCGGTAATACTGGCAACAGGCCGGTGGAAAAAAAATGGAATCACGACCATGGCGGAAAACGCCAACATAGACAGCCACTTTAGCACTCTGACCGCCACGGCGGTAGAAACAAACACCGCAGCAGTAACCGCCAACAGACAGGCGGAGGACAAAGTACCGCCCACCGTATCACAACACACCTAACTGTCACCTTTTCCGGGGTGGAACCAATGCTCTCAAAAGCACGGCGGAAACAGTACACAGAAGGGAAAACATTCACCTCTCGACACCCAACGAGGCACCAGGACGCCATGGAGCCCGAACTACAGGTGTTACCAATGCTGGTCTTCCTCTTGCTCTATCAGGAGTAGGACAGACGCTGTTGCCAACCCCGGTGAGTACTACATCTACAACACAGGGGAGGGGGGAGGGAAAAGAGAGTGACACACACACACACAACACGCAATACCCCCACCCCCTCCCTCACCCACAACAACATACACACAAATACATGCAGCAACATTACATATACACCCCCCACCGCCCCGGAAGAACACAAGGACAAAAGGAAATGATTGTAACAATTGTAATCATGAAAAATCTGACAGTGAAAGTTCAAAATTCAGTATATACAAATGTGTACACCAACTACACAAGTCCGGATAGTTTACAAATCATTGTCCATGGACCAGTGGTCCCAAAATTCATGGGCGAAGCCCACACAAGATACCTGACTCGAAACGGAGAGAACACTGCTGGGGCATTTAATCGAGAAAAAAAAAGGCACCTCAGGGGGAAGGGCAGGGGGGGCACCTCAGCCGGATGAATGCACGACGCCACTGCTGCATGAGGGGGCTCCATGCCCATTGCTGTATCCTGGGGAGTGCAAAGCCACAGTCTCTCAAGTCTCTGAAGTGGGTGGTTTGCCCACTGCTTTATCCTGGGGAGTGCAAAGCCACAGTCTCTCAAGTCTCTCAAGTGGGTGGTTTGCCCACTGCTTTATTCTGGGGAGTGCAGAGCCACAGTCTCTCTAGTCTCTCAAGTGGGTGGTTTGCCCACTGCTTTATCCTGGGGAGTGCAAAGCCACAGTCTCTCAAGTCTCTCAAGTGGGTGGTTTGCCCACTGTTTTATCCTGGGGAATGCAAAGCCACAGTCTCTCTAGTGGATGTCAATCTCCACTGGTTCTGGGGGGGGCCTGGTGGCCAGAGTGCTTCATCCTGCCAAGGACTGAGATAGTGGGTGTCAATCTCCACTGGTTCTGGAGGGGGTCTGGTGCCCAGAGTGCTTCATCCTGCCAAGGACTGAGGTAGTGAATGTCAATCTCCACTGGTTCTGGAGGGGCCTGGTGCCCAGAGTGCTTCATCCTGCCAAGAACTGAGGTAGTGGATGTCAATCTCCACTGGTTCTGGAGGGGGCATGGTGCCCAGAGTGCTCCACATGCAGTGTGGCCAGCCCCATTCCCTCACCTGGGTGTGTGTGCCACAAGATTGCCTAGGAACAGGTAGCATGATACGCCATGGAGGCAAAGACATACCCCCCACTGCTGCGGCTTCGTCTTCCACCTCCAGGCGCAAACAGTGATGGAAGTCGTGCCTCATGGAAGCTGAGCAGAGTCCAGGAACTCTCCCCCAGCCTCGGACGACTGACCACTGGGGATGGTAGCCATGTCAGCGGTGGTGCCACTGTCCGAGCACATCGCGGGGCTGGTGGCGATGCTTGCAGTGGTGTCTGTGGCTGCGGTGCTGGCGGTGGTGCAAGGGTCAGCACCTGTTGAGGGACATAGCAGGTCTCCTGCAGCCTTGGACGGCTGCCCACTGGGGAAGATGCTGAGGACTGTTGCTGAGGCTGCAGACGTGCCGGTGGCTGTGCAGGTGGCGGTGCTGGTGGGTGCGGCTTCTCCCTCCGGGATGTGGGCACCTTCTTCACCTTGGCAGGTGGCGTAATGTCCTTGCCCTCGCTACGTGGCACACTGGCAGCCCTGATGGGTGGCGCACTCGATGACCCCGCAGTTGCTGGCAACACTGTGCTGGAGGATTTGGTGGCAGAGGTGCTGGGCTGGGACCAGGAAAGCCTGGCCCTAGGGCAAGGAAGGTGGGGGGGAGGAGAAGCGAAGAGGTCAAGGTTTGCCAGGAAAAGATTTTTAGACAAACTGGGACGGGAAGATGGAGGGGGTTTGGGACTGGAGGAAGAGGTAGTGGTTGTAGGAGGTGTACATTTGCTGAATGTGGGTGAAGGTGCATGGGCTGGAGGCTGTTATGAAGTGGATGGCTGTTGGGTGGGTGTGTGCCTACGTTTGCGAACTTTGGGAGGAGGGATCACAGACACACTGGGAGAGGACACTGGGGATGTGTGCATGGTAGTGGGGGTGGTGATTGCACGTGAGCGGTGTGTGGTGATGAGCGTGCTGGTGATGGAGGTAGTGGCTGAGGATGTAGTGCATGCAGGTGTGAGTGGAGACGAGACAGGGAGGGAGGAGGAGGACATGGAAGAGGGGGACACAGTGGAGGCAGTAGATGTTGCTGTGTCTGCATGGGTATGGTGCTTGTGTGAGTGCTTGTGGGGTGTGTGGTGCTTATGTTTGCCATGTCCACTCTTGTGTGTTGATGAGTGTGCATGCTGGTCTAATGGTGTGCTTGGGATAGGCTGAGGTACAGGGGATTGGGTCGGGTGGAGGAAGTTGGAGGGGGGAGGCTAGACACAGGGAAAATGGATGCCATCAGTGTTGAGTCCAGAGCCTGAAATGCTCTCTGTTGGGCCACCTGCCCAGATTGAATGCCCTCCAGGTATGCATTTGTTTGTTGCAAATGAATCTCAATACTGGATGGCATTCAAAATGGTAGATTGCCCAACAGTGAGAGATCTCAGGAGGTCAATAGCCTCATCACTGAGGGCAGCAGGGCTGACTGGGGCAGGGCCTGAAGTGCCTGGGGCGAAGGAGATGCCCACCCTTGTGGGTGAGCGGGCACAGGACACACGCTGAGGGGCTGCTGGGAGGGCGGTGCTGGTAGGGGGGCTGGCGGCTCTACCTGTTGATGCGGTGGGGACAGAGGTGCCCGCCACTGCAGGGGAGCTCCCATCAGAGGAGGAGTTGCTGTCGCTGGTGTATGCTCCAGTCCCCGTTGTGGAGCTCCCCCCGCCCTCCGTCCCACTGGTGGCTTCAGACTCCATTGCTTCAACCGCCAGGGCCAAGTGGGTTGCAGCTCCCTTCTGCTCCGTTGCCACTGCTCCTCCTCCAGATGATGCTATTGCACACAAGAACAGGGAGACAAAACAAAAAGGGGGGAAAGACAGAAGAAAAACGTGTTCAGTGCATGCAACACCACTACAGTTGGTGGACACAACACACAAGGAGCAGCCATGTCCACTACGTGATGCACTAACAGTTCCTGGCAAATTCACATGCCCATGGGGTACGAGGCCTAAGCCTAATTGCTGCACAACTGGAAGTCACAGGAGCCTGACTAGGTGTAGATGGCTATTACCACTAGGGGGGTTGGGTGCCACTGAGCCTGCTTAACAAGGGACCTTGCCTACCAGCTGAATGAGAGTGTACTCACCCCCTTGTGGCTTCTGTGATGCCCTCAAGCACCCATTCAACTCCGGATACGCCACCGCCAGGATCTGGGATATCAGGGGGGTCATGGTGCGACGGGCACCCCTCCACATTGGGAGGCCATCCCCAGCTGGGCCTCCGCTGTCTTCTTGCTCCAGCGGTGCAGGTCCTCCCCTCTTTTACGGCAGTGTGTGCTCCATCTGTGGTAGACCCCCAGGGTCCGGACGTCCTTGGCGATGGCACGCCAAATACCCTTCTTCTGATGGGCACTGACCTAGAGGATAGGTACAGGAGGAAAGGATATTACTCACCCGTACGGATCATCATACTCATTGCCCACCTGTTCCCACCCATGCCCTGATGCACATACACTCACCATCCGCACATGCAGGCCTCAGTCCCCCATGTATCTCCCATCCACACCACTCTAAACAGGCATTGCCCACGCAGCATGCTCACAGTGTACTCACCTGTTTGTCTGGAGGACCGTACAGTTGCGTGTATTGGGGAGGACCCCATCCACCAGTTTCTCCAACTCCTCCGAAGTGAACTCAGGGGCCCTTTCCCCAGACACTGTAGCCATCCTCGCTTCCAGACCCAGGTCACAGCAGTACTTGCAGTGTAGGTCCTCTCCTGTTGAAGGTCAGGTATCAAGTGAGAGAACAGATAGAAAATGGCAGTCACGTCCACGGCGGTGCGTACAGTCACCGCCGGCGTACATCGTCATTGGCTCCTGGGACCAATAGGGCCCAATGTTAACCAATGCTGAATAGCGACGTGGTCTTTGACCGCCCACCGCAACGGTGTACAACACCAGCGCAGTTACCTCATTTCCCCTTGTCCCACCTCACAGGTCAGGCAGCCACCATTTCAGGGGGCCACATGGGATGGAAAAAAACTGCGTCACACCTATCTAGGCCGGGAATACAGACAGATATTGGCACACTGCGAATTACCAACGTTTCAGCAAATAACACTTTGTGATACCTCAGTGTTGGATGACCCTCTGCTCGCTGTTCTCCTCCATAGGGCACGTCTGCTGGGGCAGGTGATGAGATGGCGGCATCCTCCAGTGTACAGACCTCTGGTGGACCTGTCGACAATGGAAGAGAGACACATCATAATCACATACAGACTTGATCATGCAACAATTCTGGAACTGTGTGTCCAGTTGGAGCCAGACCTGATTTCAGCTATCCGCCATCCCACAGGAATCCCCCTCTAGTGCAGGTTCTGTCAGTACTCCATTTCCTGGCCATTGGGTCTTTTCAAACAACAGTGGCCATGCCTTCAGGGATGTCCCAGCCAATGCTCTCTAACGTGTTGTCCAGAGTGTTATCTGCCCTGCTGAAACACATGTGCAGCTACATCGTTTTCTCTCAGGTGGAGGATTTGCCCACAGTGAAAGGTGACTTTTATGATCTGGGACATATCCCCAACATCATTGGTGCAATTGATGGTACACATGTGGCATTTGTCCTCCCCTGCAGGAATGAACAGATGTACAGAAACTGGAAAAGCTATCATTCAATGAATATGCAGACGGTGTGTTTGGCAGACCAGTACATCTCCCATGTGAACGCCAAGTATCCTGGCTCAGTGCATGACGCTTACAATTTGAGGAATAGCAGCATCCCTTATGTGATGGGCCAACTCCAGAGGCACCGTGTGTGGCTATTAGGTGAGGCCAAGGTCCCAACACAGATGACATAGGTTTCTGGGTATGGGATTGTCCCTAAGGGTTAGTGTGTGTCTAACAATTGTCCCTCAACATTTGAAGGTGACTCTGGTTACCCCAACCTGTCATGGCTACTGACCCCTGATCCCAGGACAAGGGCAGAGGAACGCTACAATGAGGCACATGGGTAAACTAGGAGGATTATAGAACGCATTTTCGGCCTCCTGAAGGCCAGATTCCGATGCTTCCATCTGACAGGTGGCTCTCTATACTACTCACCGAAGAAGGTGTGCCAGATAATCGTGGCCTGCTGTATGCTGCACAACCTGGCTTTGCGACGGCAGGTGCCTTTTCTGCAGGAGGATGGGCCAGATGGTGGTCTTGTGGCAGCTGTGGAGCCTGTGGACAGTGAAGAAGAGTAGGCAGAAGAAGAAGAAGATGTCGACAACCGAAACAACATCATCATGCAATACTTCCAGTGAGAAGATGTAACTGCTTCCCACATCTCATACTATTGTTAGAGCTATCATAAGTCTGTCATTTTCACTCAGTGTATGTACCCTGACTTGTTACTTTGGCTTTCCATTTCACAGATCTGGCTCCCACTTTGTGCCCTGTGCTATGTTTACTGCTGGCCTACAGCTGTGTTACATTGGTATGTGAACAAGTACATTGACATTGCTATATTCCAGAGATTTAGCAATTACAGATTTGTGAAAGCACAGACTGACTCCAGCTTGTTTAGTGATTCAAGTGTGTTTATTTGTGTACAAATAAGTGGAGGGGGGTGTAAAATGTGCAGGAGGGATGGTGGAGGAATGTCCATGGCAGAGTCCAGTCTATTGGTTTCACAGGTGCATTGTCCAAAGGGGCATAGGAAGTGGAGCAATGGCAGTTTCAGGTGGACAGGGTGTCAAAGTGGGACAGAAGGGTGACCTTCAGGGAGGTCTTATTTCCTGGCGGGGGTTCTTGGCAATGTTCTCTGTCTTGTTCCTGGATCTCAGGGACTGTTTGCAGGGTGGTTCTCCATCTGCTGGGGGTGGGGTGCTGGTATCCTGTTGTTCCTCTTGCGGTGCCTCCTGTCCACTAGTGCCGGCGGAGGTGGAGGGCTGTTCATTATCCAGGCTAGGTCAGGGACCTGTTGGTGTGCCACTTTGTCCCTCCTGGTGTTGAGAAGGTCTGCCAGCACCCCTGCAATGGTGACCAGGGTGGTATTGATGGACTTCAAGTCCTCCATGATCCCCAGGTAGGGTTCCTCCTGCAGCCGCTGGGTCTCCTGAAACTTGGCCAATGCCGTGCCTATGGTCTCCTGGGAATGGTGGTAAGCTCCCATGATGTTGGAGAGTGCCTCGTGGAGTGTTGGTTCCCTTGGCCTGTCCTCCCCCTGTCGCACAGCAGTCCACCAAGCATCCCTGTTATCCTGTGCCTCTGTCCCCTGAACCATGTTCCCACTGCCACTGCCCCCAGGTCCCTGATCGTCCTGCGTCAGTGGGGTTACCTGGGTTCCCTGTAGTGGTGGACACACTGCTGATTAACGTGTCCTGGGGACAGAGGGATGGGCCCGCTGGGTGGGTGCTGTGGTGGTGTTTCCTGAGGGGGGAGGTTCAATGGTGGTTTGTGACTGTGTCAGGGGAACCGACTGTCCCGAGGTCCCAGATGGGCCAGGCTGGTCATCTTGATCCAGGCATGCAGAGCTGCTGTTGTCACTGTGGGCCTCTTCTGTGGGAGGATTGGATATGTCTGGCACTTCCTGTCTAGTGACGTTGGGTAAGGGTTCTGTTGGGGTGTAAATGCATAGTTGTATGTGTGTGTGCCATCTTGGGCAATGTGCTAGTTACCCTCTACTCCTGTGCTTGCTTTATTGGCTTGGTGTGTGATTGTTGATTTTGGAGCATGAGTGAGTATCTCTACTGGACATGCTTTGGTGATGGGTGTCCATGCGTTGGTGTTACATGCAGCGTTTGGTTTTGGGATGTGTGTGTTGTGTTGGTGGGGTATCAGTGGGTTGTTGGGGTGATGGGTGTGAGGGTGAGGGTGAGAGTATGTGATGGCATGCAGGTGAGGTAGTAAAGATTTACCTTACCAGAGTCCAGTCCTCCTGCTACTCCTGCGAGGCCGTCAGGATGCATAATTGCCAAGACTTGTTCCTCCCATGTTGTTAGTTGTGGGGGACGAGGTGGGGGTCCACCGCCAGTCCTGTGTACAGCAATCTGGTGTCTGGATACCACGGAACGCCCCTTCCCCCGTAGGTTGTTCCACCTCTTCCTGATGTTATCCTGTGTTC